>NW_022589728.1:41406743-41733838 GCF_004348235.1 Phoca vitulina
AATTTTTTTATTGTTATGTTAATCCCCATACATTACATCATTAGTTTTAGATATAGTGTTCCATGATTCATTGTTTGTGCATAACACCCAGTGCTCCATGCAGAACGTGCCCTCCTCAATACCCATCACCAGGCTAACCCATCCTCCCACCCCCCTCCCCTCTAGAACCCTCAGTTTGTTTTTCAGAGTCCATCGTCTCTCATGGTTCTTCTCCCCCTCCGATTTCTCCCCCTTCATTCTTCCCCTCCTGCTACATTCTTCTTCTTCTTTTTTTCTTTCTTAACATATATTGCATTATTTGTTTCAGAGGTACAGATCTGAGAAGATCAAACTTTTTGTTCTCCTTGAATAACTTAAGTGCTAGTTTCTCTAGGTGGATGTTACCACCAAGTATGACGGTAATCCTGAATAAAGCAAACATAGTTATAATTACTTGGAAGGTTAACTGTTTTTACTAAGATGGTTGCAAAGTTGTGTTGTTTGCTGTCCGCTTCTGTAACTAGAGATCTAGATGACAATTTTCAAGGGCTCTGTGGATGAATGCTCCCATGCAAAGTGACAGACTTTAATTGGAAGGAACTTCAAGATCTTTTCTTACTCTAAGACTAGAAGTCTATTGTTCATAAAAGGTAGAAAGTTTTGTAGCAATATTTGTCAGGTCTTTTCCCTCTGGAATTTCTTCCATTTCTTTTTAACAACAACAAAAAAAAAAAAAGAAAAAGAAAAAGAAAGAAAAGGAATATGTTCCGGAGGGAGCTTGTGATTGTTTGCTCAGAAAAAATCGGTCATCAGTCAAGGTTAAATGGTGACTGTGTGGCAGAGAACAGATTGGCAATTATTCGGTTTTAAATTCTGACCTTGAAATTAAAATGAGAGAAAGTTCCTTTTGGTGTCTTGAAGATCCCCACTGGTGTGAAACGTCTGCAGTTGCAAAGGAGGGGTCTTTGGCTGTGCCAGGTGGGCTCTCCTGGGAGCAGGTGCTGAGACAGGGAAAGGATGGGAAAGGCTTCTGGGGGAGTAAAAGCTGTGAAGACAAAGGGGAGGCAAGCCTGCCTGGGCAGGGCTGGGGCGGGGGGTGGGGGGGGGGCGGCCTCTGACCCAGGCTGACTTGACAAAGGCTTGGCCGGAATCAGGGACACTCAAAGCACAGCCCACACGGTAAAGGCCGAAATATCTAGGCCTTCTCCATGGCCTGCCTCAGTCATTGCTGGGGGCTACCCTGAAAAGAGCGGGACCCCTCCCCACCTCCTAAAAAAAAAAAGCTAGAGTGGCTCCTGAAGGAGGTATAAGTTGGAGGCTGTCCGCCAACCATGCACCCTGCGGCTCCCAGCTGGGCTGCAAACTGGGGAGGAAGCATCAGAGAAACTCCCAGGCCTCCAGTGCCCTGGGCTGGCTGAGCCTCCCCTTCACTCTCAAACCCCCTCAAATCTCACCCATTTCCCTGACCCTCCTCTCCTCATGCACTCTAGGAGATGTCCAGCTTCTTCTCACTTTGTTATGCAGAGCAGTTGACACGATAAAAATAACTTCTTTCCTAGTCAGAGGAGTCCCATCTTTTCTATTCCAAGAGGCCTACTACCTGGTCTTTTCCCTGGCTATAAATATAGAACATGAAGCCACTCCCTTAATATGAGAAAGTGGTTGTGGCAAATTTTTGCTCTAAGTCGCACTTTCCCCTTCTCATTACAAACAGAAACAACCAGGGATGGCAAGAGCAGAGAGTGACATTTGGGGACAAAAGCTGAGAGATTTACTGCCCTGGGTGCACGCCCTGCCTTTCCCACTTCTCACTTAAGTTCACCTTTGGGTGAGAGACTGGGTTAGTGAGGGAATGATGGAGGCCGAAGAGTTATTCTTTTAAATATTCACAGCTAAATCCCTACGACAGCATTTCAAGGAATCTGACTATATCCCTTGCCTCTACTTTTTGATTAAATGTTGATTGTGCTATTTAATTAATAATTAATTCTATAGAGAGCAGGAATTTTACTCCATAAATTCAAAAGTACAACAAATATCATATTCTTGATTTAAAACCAAATGGGCACCCCTAGGTCTTTCCTATATTGAAATTCTGGAGTCTTATTGATGTGTATCATTTTGAGGGTGGACTCTTTTCCTAAACATGGGATTTTTGGGTCAGAAGGTCAATGTATTTCAAACCTGAACATTCCATATACTGTCCCACACCCAAAAGTTTCAAAGTGTCTGATTATCCACACCCTCACCAGCCTGGAAGTTTTCAACTTTTGGCAAGCAGATGGGCAAAAATTCAATTTTGTTATTATTTTAATTTGTATTTCCCTGGCTCCTGGCAAGATTGAGCAACTTTTAATGTTTATATGGCACCTGCACTATCTTTGATCCCCTGGATCATTTGTCTTCTTACTGATCTATAAAAGCCTTATGTAAGTAAGGGCTCTTAATTCTTTTTTGTGTGCCTATGCTGCAAATATTTTCTTTTAATTTACCACTTGTCCTTTGACTGCCTATGGGCTAGTAAAGACCGAGCCTCCTGCCCCTCAGCTCATAGTCTAGTGGGGGCATCAGATGAAAGACAGATAATAGTAAGACAACTTGATAAAATTATCTATAGATAGGGGCGCCTGGGTGGCTCAGTCGTTAAGCATCTGCCTTCGGCTCAGGTCATGATCCCGGGGTCCTGGGATCGAGCCCTACATCGGGCTCCCTGCTTGGCAGGAAGCCTGCTTCTCCCTCTCCCACTCCCCCTGCTTGTGTTCCTGCTCTCACTATCTCTCTCTCTCTGTCAAATAAATAAATAAATAAAATCTTAAAAAAAAATTATCTACAGATAATACATCACAATAAATGCCACAGGGGCCACTTCTAATATCTGCAACAGGCAAAATTTGTTTTCATATTAAATAATGCTTTTTATCTTTATTTTATTTATTTATTTTTTAAATATTTTATTTATTTTAGAGAGAAAGAGAGAGCGCACGCACGCAAGTGGGGGGAGGAGCAGAGGGAGAGGGACAAGCAGACTCCACGCTGAGCGCTGAGCGCAGAGCCCCATGCGGGGTTCAATCCCACGACCCTGAGATCATGACCTGAGCAGAAATCAAGAGTCAGATGCTTAACTGACTGTGCCATCCAGGCGCCCCTAAAAATGCTTTTTAATGTGTAATGAACACAATGTAACTCCACTGAGGCCACTGGCATACTTTTATCATGAAGTCAGGCATAAAGATCACTACTTTTAGATTTTGCCATAACTTGACCAGTTTTAACCTCATTCAACTTCTACCACTTCTTACATGTCCTCTCTCAACCTACCACTCCCAAATTCCATTCTTCCACCGAGTGTTTCTACCCAGTCTTCTATTTTCAAAGTAATGGTATTTGTTAGTTTGTGATAGAGATTTTGGATAGATCTCCAGTGAGTCTTAGACTCCAAATATGTACATTAAAGAAACTGGAGAAGTCTTAGTTTCTCCAAATTCTTTTTTTTTTAAGGTTTTATTTATTTATTTGACAGAGAGAGATAGCAAGAGCAGGAACACAAGCAGGGGGAGCGGGAGAGGGAGAAGTAGGCTTCCCGCCGAGCAGGGAGCCTGATGCGGGGCTCGATCCCAGGACCCTAGGATCATGACCTGAGCCGAAGGCAGACGCTTAACAACTGAGCCACCCAGGCGCCCCTCCAAATTCTTTTTTTAAAAGATTTATTTATTTATTTTAGAGAAACAGAGAGAGAAAGTGTGGGGGGAGGGGCAGAGAGAGAGAGAGTCTTGAGCAGACTCCACACTGAGCGTGGACCCTGAGATCACGACCTGAGCTGAAACCAAGAGTCGGACGCCTAACTGCACCACCTAGGTGCCCCAGTTTCTTCAAATTCTTGACTATGCAAACAGAGTTTCAGACTTTAATATTTTAAAATTGGAGAATCTATTTTCCTGTTTAGTATTTACTCATTTACCAAATATTTGATTGCATACCTTCTATATACTTAGGCACTGTTTTAAATAACATTATAGCCACATGTTCATGGAACTTACATCCTAGTTGGGAGAGAGAGACATTAAATGGTTATAACGTAAATTTATAATATGTCAGACAGTGATACATACTATAAAGAAAAATAAGGCAAGATAAGAAGGGTATTATGGGTTGAACTGTGTCCTCTCCAAAACTGAAGTCCCAGTACCTGTGAATGTGTGACTTCATTTGGAAATAGGATCTTTGCAGATGATCAAGTCATGATGAGGCCATTAGAGTGGGCCCTAACCCAATGACTAGTGTCCTTATAAAAAGGGGAAATCTGACACGGAGATATGCACACAGGGAGAACATCATATGAAGATGAAGGCAGAGATCTGCGTGATGCTTCCACAAGCCAAGGAACATCAAAGATTGCCAGCAAACAGCCAGAAGGTAGGAGTGAAACATGGAATAGATTCTCTCTCATGGTCATCAGAACAAACCAACGCTGTCAACATCTTGACCTCAGACTTCTAGCTTTTAGAACTGTAAGACAATAAATTTCTGTTGTTTAAGCCTCCTAGATTGTAGTACTTTGTTATGACTGCCCTAGGAAACTAATACCGAAGAGGGAAAGTGAGATTTTAGATGGAGTGATGAGGGAAGTTTACGTATGAAAAGAGAACAGAATGTAGTCAAGAAGGTAACTGGGAGAAGCATAGACCAGGCAGATGGAAGAACAAGCACAAATACCTTCTGGTGGGAGCACATGAGTGGCAAGTGTAAGGACTGCCAAGGTCAGAGTTCCTGAAGCATAGTGAGCAAAGTGAAGGAAAGTGGGGGGAGATAAGGTCAGACCACGTAGGGACCAACGGGTCATGTGTGGATAGTTGCCTTCTTCCCTGGGTAAGATGAGAAGCCATTGGAGGGCTGTGGGCAGAGAAATGACACCATTGTC
Organism: Phoca vitulina; assembly: GCF_004348235.1. Lineage (NCBI taxonomy): Eukaryota > Metazoa > Chordata > Mammalia > Carnivora > Phocidae > Phoca > Phoca vitulina. The sequence continues at coordinate 41,411,641 of NW_022589728.1, forward strand.
AAAAGTAGCATATGTAGTTTTCTGTTAAGCAGAAAACAAGTTCCAAGTTCCTGATTTATGGTTTCGCTTATGCATCTGTGTCAGCCAGGACTCTTGGGGTTGCAAGTGACAGAGATTCAGCTCAAACTCTCCTAAGCAAGGGAGGGAACTTATTAGCTCCCTTAACCAAAAAGCCCATGAGTAATTTCGGCAGAGCTGGGGATCAACCCTTATCATCAGTAATCTGTCTCCTTTTCTCCTTCTTTCAGTTCTCCTTTCCTCTATGTTGACTTTATTTGCAGGTAAGCTTTTATTATGTGGCAAAAGAACCACTAGCAGCCCTAGACTTCATGCTTCTTAATATTAGGTATCCCAGGAGAGATTCTTTCTCTCCTACCATTCACATAATCCCCCAAAGAATGCTGGTTGGCTCCCTTGGTCATGAACCTAGTCCTACAATAATCAATGGTGGTTTCTTGAGACAGTTCTTTGACTAACTGGCCTAGATCACATGTCTACTTCTGTGGCAAGGAAGCAGACCCACAGGTTGGACTAACTAAGTGGATGAGGAGCATTTACCAAAAGAAAAGAGTTATATCAGGGCCACAAAGTTGTACAGCTTCAGAACTCTGATTCATGTTAATGTCTATATGAATGGGACCCGCTGCAGTGCACAATCCGTAAGAGACCATACTTGGTGGTCCTTGGTTCTCTAACCTAAGGAAGGGGGAAAAGAAGCTGTGCAGGCAAAAACAGCAGGCATCCCCTAAGATGCCTAGTACATCTAATTACAAAGCTAGTCACTTATAACTTTAAGAACTTTTTTTTTAAAGACTATTTATGCAAAGTCGGCTGGACTTTTGGCTTCCTGGAACAAAATATGACTCACAAAATGCAAATCTACAACAGATATATAAATACATTTATTTTATCTAAAGAACGATATCCAATAGTCCTCATTATGGTACACTCTTGAGCTTAAAGCAAGCAAATAATTCACCTTTGATAACTAGTATAAATGGAGTTATGATTCACAAATGCATGGTTCTTCCTAAGAACTTTGTGCATTCCTTTATTTCACAGATATAGATTGGCCCCTAATATTAACAGGTATTATGTCAGGAATTACAAATATAGTGGGGAAACCAAACAAACCTGGTTCCGTCCTCATGGGTGAGATGGACATTGGACAATGAACACACAAATAAATATATACTTACATTGTGATAAGTATGAAGAAGGAAAAGAACTGGGTTCTGTAAGAGAAAATTAATAGGAGGTTGGAGGTTAATTTAGATTGGGATCAGGGATTTATCTGAGGTTGTGCCATTTAGGCAGAATGCTGAGGTATAAATAGGAATAAGCCAGATGAAGAGTGGGAGAGGAAGGGAGAGTATTCCAGGCAGAAGAAACAGTATGTGCGAAGGCCTTAAAGAGTTTCAGATATCACCAGACATCCCTGCCCAGGCCCAGGGACATTATCCCAGATGCTTACCATTTCTATTGTTTGTTGCTTTCCATGATATTTCAAATTAACAAATCACACACATTCCCTTTGCATCATTACATAGTAGATGGAATGTTTAGATTTCCCCCCACTGATTATAATTTTTATATATTAATGTATTAGTATACAAAGATGGCAAAGAGACCAAAAGTGATCAAAAATGGAATTGATGAAAGGATGATTGTAATTATTTCATGCTAGCAACATATTTTCAAATGTTTTGCAGTCATTTACCACTTGTTTCCATAACTTCATGGTAGGAAAGAAGAGGATGAAAGGATTTAGAAAGAGCTGAGGACACCAGCTATGGAGAGGAGGTTAGTATTTACAGGTAATTCTCTAAAGTTCTCTTCTGGCATCTGCTAAGTGAAGGACAGAAGCCTGGGTGCTAACTACTGGGGAGGACATAAAACTTGGACGTCATAGTCCAGGCCCTTGATCAATCAGGGTCCAAACAGAAAATAGATGGTACACTCAGAAGGGGCTAATTTGGGGTGTCTTAAATATGAAGGGACTGTTTTCAAAGGTGTGTGTATATGAGCCCTTAATGCATAAGTCCACAGGGATGAGAAAAGATGGTTACTGGACCTAAGAGGCAAAGATTATCTATCTATCTATCTACCTATCTATCTATCTATCTATCTATCTACCTATCTATCTATCATCTATCTATCATCTATCTATCTACCTATCTATCTATCTATCTATCTATCTATCTATCTATCTACCTATCTATCTATCATCTATCTATCTACAGAGAGTCACAGAGTCATGTAGAGTTGCCACTCTGTATCAGAGAGGAGCAATGACCTTCAGTCAAGAGACATAGCCAGCAGGAGGCAACTTTATAGAAAGGGAACAAGTGGGGGTGCCCGGATAGCTCAGTCGGCTTGGTTTTGGCTCAGGTCATGATCTCAGGGTTGTGAGATCCAGCCCCGTGTCAAGCTTCGTGTGCAGTGAGGAATCTACTTGAAGATTCTCTCTCTCTGCCCCTCCCCACACTTGCATGCATGCTCTCTCTCTCAAATAAATAATCTTTAGGAAAAAAAAAAAAAAAGGGGAACAAAGGGATCAAGCAATCTGACCTCTTTTCCTCCTTCTTCCCTTTGACTTCTAACTGAACCCAACTAGAAGGCAGAAATCATGAGCATCCACTGATGTGGTCCATACAGGTCAGCCTTCCAGGAAGAGAGTAGGATGGAGAAGAGGAAGAGTAGAATTGACCTGAAGGATGAAAAGATATTTTGCCAGAATTCTCTACAGGATTTCTACCAACCCCCAGGTATTTAGCTAGCTAACACCATGTTGCCTAGATTGATGCAGTTCTTCTTGACCATATTTCATAATTCATAGAGGCTGGATATGTATTAAAATATTCCAAAGTGCTTATCTGCTGATTCCTAGGATGCCCTGACAACTGGACAAGTAGCGTAATTCCTGCTTTTCTAGTTTCAGAGTTATTTGCTGCCTTTTTTTCCCCCCTACCAGTCAACTCCTAAAAATGTACAGCCCAATCACTTCGGCAATCATGTGTACTTGGAACAATTCCCTAATTAAGTGATGAGATACTTGAAGAAAGGCAGTTTTGTCATACTGCTATCACCCCTATCATTCATCTTGGTTTTTCAAAATATTGTAGGAATTTTCAAATATGAAAAGCATCATGGAGAGTAACATAATGTGTACTCATATATCCACCACCCTGATTTGGAAAATCTTAATATTTTGACGTTTCCGAATTTTTAAATAAAAATCACAGATAAAGTGTAAGGCTTCTTGTTACTTGTCGTTACCTCCTATTTATTCATTCATTAGTGCCTTCATTCATTCCTTTCATTTTAAAAAGATCTATTGAACAACTACTTAGTATGCTATAAAAGCCACGGGAGAAAAACAAGTAAGTTTGAGACTTATTTCCTTTCCTCAAGGTGTTCTCAATCTAGCAATGATATCCCCCAAATGGCTGACTGTCTGTTTTCAGTAGATGGGCGTGAACATAGAAAAGTGGGGAAAAAAAACTAAAGAAATGACAGCTTCTGCATTGAAAAATTGGCAATATAAGGTCACAGTGGGAACCAAAGAGCGAGATGGATAAAACTCCAATTGCACTAACATAGTGACCACGTTGCCTCTTCTTGTTTCTGATGGAATTGTACGGTAGATGCTCTTTTAGCAAATGAAAAACCTGCCACTAAATAGGTATTTGACATCAGCCAATTTTTATTACAGTTTCTAGTACCTAGTCCGTACTGAGCATATAGACAGTATTAAATTCTCAAAAAAAAAAAATCAATAGGTAACTTTCAGGTCTAAAATTGTATAACTGTGTACATTTTTAAAATTTTATTTGAGGATAGGTCCACTACATTGAAAGCACAATGCATTCAAATTCCTCTTATCCATACCTGACAGTAAGTTCTCTAAAATCAGATAACTATAAGGCTTGCCTATTCGATGAGTAGTGGAAACTTTTCACAAGGGAAACTATTCCTTTCAAGCTTGAATTTCTTCACATTCTGCCATTCTGCTGGGTCTGGTTTGCCTGGGTCTGCAGTTAGGAAGACTGCAAGTCTATGTAGTATCTTGGTGCAATTTAGGAGGTCCCCGCTCTGGGCTCATACAGCCCTGCTAGCTTGTGACTCTGGGGGGAAAAAAATCGACCCCCTTTCCTCAGAGACAGCCCCAACCAGCCCACAGCAGCCCCACTCACCCCCTTGGCCCGGCCTGTTTGTGCCCTGCACACGCCGTACAACCAGGTGCCTTGTTTCTGGTGCCAAAAAACGTGGCTTTCAGCACACTACAGTGAGCACCTCGCAGTGCTGGGCACTTGGCCAGGTGCTGGAAATAAAAAGAGGACTAAGACAGAGTCTACCTTTGGTGTCTGGGACGAAGGCCATATAAACAGATTACCACAGCAAGACCTAGTAAAGTGATCAAAGAGAAACACAAACAGGATCACAAATGAAGGAGCCACTCATTTTTCTCGGATGCGGCTGTGGTCAAGGAAAATTCAGAAAGGAAGAGGCTTCTGAACTGGGGTTCATAGAATGAGTAGAAGTTCATGAGGTGGGAAAAGGGCATTTGGGATCCTGATGACAAGGATAAGCTAGGGAGTCTCTTCCTGCAGCCTCAGCCTCAGGAAAGCCTGGACGGCAGCTTCAGCACTTTGATCTAGGTTTTGGGTCCCACCATTTTTGTTGGGTATGTCTCTTTTTGTCTTTGAAGTGATCCAGACAAGCTCAGCAGTGGGGCTCGTATAAACAGTGTAAAAAAAACCAGTGTTCACTTGCCAGCACTGTGCCCCCACATAGCTCTCCTGGGAGTCTGCAGAAGCAGGAGGTGGCTGGTCAAAGGCCAGGGAGTTGGGAACACGGCCAAATGGCCTCCTTGAAGATACAGCACACAAGGACATTCCAGGAAGAGGGAGCAGTATAATACCACGGTATTTTGTTTGCCAGATGGAAATATCCTTAGTGACAAACATATTTAATTTGGCTGCAGGTGTGACCTCTGATTATGCAACAGAATTGTGGATCAGCTAGAATGTAATTTTTGAAAGACTGAGACTGCTTATTTCCCTAGAAGGATCAGTTAGTTTTGCCCAGAAAAGCTGTTCAAAGACCGCGGACCACAATTTCTAACTCGAATGAACCTTTCCCTCTGTTGGCATGTTCTGCTGGTTGCTAGAAGAATCGGGAGGAAGCACGTGCACAGCACAGCTCCACGGAAGCCACTATCACTCTCAGAAAAACAACTAGGTGTGTGTCCCTTCGGCAGGGAGTTAGAGAGCGCTTCCCTGGGTCATTAAGGGAGAGCGGTCAGACGCAAGCATCGGACTGACTATAGAGGGTGGGGGGTCAGTGGCAAAGACCTTTCTTTATGCCCCTACGGTAGGGACTCTGACGTTGCTGTGATGTACTGAAATGATGGTGTCCTCCGAACCTGTTTGTGGAGTTCAAGGAGGACTAGAAGCTTCACTGGGCACTGTTCAGCACAATAAGGACAACAACAACAAACCTGCTGACTGTGTTTTTACTGATGAGTTCCAAACTAGCTATTCCAGGCCACACACTCATAAACTAGGTTCTCCTTTGATGACCCCTATGTTGAAATAAAAGGAGGTGGTGAGTTATGCAGCACCAGCCCTCAGGAACTGCCTGAGGGCCCTCCTTGCAACAATCTGATAACAGCAGAAAGCACTGAGGAGTACCTCCCTGCCCCTGTTTGTGATCCTCCAGTGCCCGAAACAGCTCCCACTGACTAGGGAATGGAAAACCTTGGCCCATATTAGTACACAGGTAGGAGTCATCAATGAGAATACGAGACAAACTCAAGAACACTTTGTAAACACAAAAGAACATTTCTACCAAGTAGGCAGGCCCATTAAAACATGGCAGGTGAAAAAATAAAATAAAATAAAATAGACCAAGGGCAGCCACAGAGAGTTGAGGGATATGTCAGCTTGTATTTAAGTACCCTGCAAAAGGGGATCACATGTCAATGAATAGCATTGGGAAAGTATCATGCACCAAAATGTCCTCAATCACCCTATAAAGACTTGACATTCTTCAGCTCAGGAATGAAAAAGATACCCCATTCCATCAGGTGCATATGCCAAAAATTCAGGAACCAGTATTTAGTTCTCTCTTTTCTCCACTACTTTCCTCCCATCAGTCTGTCAGCAAGCTGACCTCCAAATTATATATTGATCTGTCCACTTCTTTTTATGTCCACTACCACCATCCCAGTCCAAGCCACAATAATCTCTTGCCCAGACAACCTCAATATCCCACCTACTGGTTTCTCCATACTCACTTTGGCTCCCCTTCATCTCTGATTTCAGTATGGGAAGGTCTTTCTAAGCATAAACTGATGGAAGAAATTGACAAAGGAAGAGTTACATATATTTGACAACAAAAAAAGCTTAAAATTTTGAATGTCAAAAAAACATCACCACACATATCCCTTAGCAGAAGTGAAAGCAAAGAGAAATTTCACTTTCTACTATACATGTTTCTGTATTATTTAGTCAGTGCCTATATATGTCTTTTAAAGAAAATTGCACACAACAAAACATGTTATAAACAACTAAAAATAACAAACTGGAAAAGTATTTGACACAAATATGATAAGACTTAATAGATTTGATAGTCTTAATATATAAAAGCTCATACGAATCAAAAAGAAAAACATTAAGACCATCAGTATTAAAATGGGTAAAGAAAGGGGCACCTGGGTGGCTCAGTCGGTTGAGCACCCGACTCTGGGTTTCAGCTCAAGTCATGATCTCATGGGTTGTGGGATCAGGCACTCAGCAGAGAATCGGCTTGAAGATTCTCTCCCTCTGCCCCTCTCCCCGCTTGTGCACATATATGTACATGCATGCGCACGTTCTCTCTCTCAAATGAATAAATAAATCTTTCAAAAAAATGGGTAAGAAAAAAATTATACTTTGAAATAAGCTACTAGGTTTTTAACAAAAAAATGAGTAAGGATATTGACAATAAATCACTGAAAATCAAATACAAATATGTAGTAAAGAAAAAATGTCCCATCTCACTAATAATCAAATAAATGAAAATTAAAAGCAAGATAACATCTTTTACATTTTAGGGTACCAAGACTTTTTAAAAATTTAATAAATCTATCACTTTCATCCACATTTTGTGGGAGTACATAATTTCTTTGGTAAGAATCATGGCAATGTCAGGTATCTCAAAAGTTCATAGCCCCCCCCCTTTTTTTTGAAGATTTTATTTATTTAAGAGAGAGAGAGTGAGAGAGAGAGAGTGCGGGCAAGCGCGCAAGAGCTCAGGGGGAGAGGCAGAGAGAGTGGGAGAAGCAGACTCCCAGCTGAGCAGGGAGCCCAACACAGGGCTAGATCCCAGGGCCCTGAGATCATGACCTGAACCAAAGGAAGATACTTCACCGACTGAGCCACCCAGGTGCCCCAAAAGTTCACAGCCTTTGACTAGTGATTTTACTTCTAGGAATTTATCACAAGGTAATAAAATCACAGATATGGACAAAGATTAAACTACAGTGGTTCATCTAAGAATTATTTATAAAATCAAAAATTGGGGAAAACATAAGGATCAAATAAGAGCACAGTTAAATCAATGCTGTTAAATCTAACAGTAAGGTAAGTTATAATAGTGCCATCAAAAATGTTTATGGGGGCATCTGGATGGCTTGGTTGGTTAAGCGTCTGCCTTCAGCTCAGGTCATGATCTCAGGGTCCTGTGATTGAGCCCTGAGTTGGGCTCTCTGCTCAACAGGGAGTCTGCTTTTCTCTCTCTCGCTCTCAAATAAATAAAATCTTCAAAAAAATGTTTATGAAGGCTCAATATGATAAAAATACCTATTTTCCATAAGTTAGATATAATTTTAACATAATTCCAATAAAAATACTTTCAGAATTTTTTCAATAGAAAAACTGACCTAAAAGTCAAATGGAAAAATAAACAAGAATGGCCATGAAAACACTGGCAAGGGAGAAGAGCAATGAGAAAGGACCAGTATTACCACATATATATGAAAATATATTTTATGCAATAGTTAAGAGAGTACAGTACTAGAATATTAACAGCGAGACAAGTGGAACAGTATAGACACAAAATACATACATTAGTTCATTCCATGGAAAAGGAAGCATCTTAAGTCAAAGGGGAAAAGGTGGACCCATGAGTAAATGATGTCAAGACAACTAGAAAGATACAAAGAAAACAGTTGGATCCATGTCTTTGCAACATTTATCCCCTCCAAAAAAAACCCAAGAAAGACAAAGAAATATAAAAATTAAAACTATAGAAGTACTAGAAGAAAACAAAGATTAAAAAGTTTTTTAAATGGGAAGGTCTTTATAACGATGATTCAAAATCCAGAAGCCATAAAAATAAATATTAAGTCTGACTATATAAAAATATATTCTAAAATTTCTACATGGGAAGATTCTACAAGAAGAGTCAAAGCCAAAACAAACTGGGAAAAAAGTTGTGATCTATGTCCCAGACATAGGGCTAATCTCCCTCATGTACACAGAGCTCCTATAAATCAGTATGGAAGGCCTGTAACCTGTAGAAAAGTGGGCAAAGCTTATGAAATGACAGTTTAGTTCCAACAAATTTTAGGATTGTTTGTTCCAGCTCTGTGAAAAATGTTGATGGTATTTTGGTAGGGATTGCACGGAATGTACAGATTGCTTTGGGTAGCAATATTTGTTCTTCCAATCCATGAGTGTGGAATATTTTTCCATTTCTTTGTGTCTTCCTCAATTTCTTTCCTAAGTGTTCTATAGTTTTCAGAGTACAAACAAAGTACTGGGTTTTTCAGAGTACCTGTTTGGTTAGGTTTATTCCTAGGTATCTTAATAGCCAAAGTACTGTTGAAAAAGAAAACCAAAGCTGGAGGCATCACAATTCCAGACTTCAAGCTCTATTACAAAGCTGTAATCATCAAGACAGTATGGTACTGGCACAAAAACAGACACAGAGATCAATGGAACAGAATAGAGAACCCAGAAATGGACCCTCAGCTCTATAGTCAACTGATCTTTGACAAAGCAGGAAAGAATACCCAATGGAAAAAAGATAGTCTCTTTAACAAATGGTGTTGGGAAAATTGGACAGCAACATGCAGAAAAATGAAACTCTACCACTTTCTTACACCATACACAAAAATAAATTCAAAATCGACGAAAGACCTAAATGTGAGACAGGAATCTATCAAAACCCTGGAGGAGAACACAGGCAGCAACCTCTTTGACCTTGGCCTCAGCAACTTCTTGCTCTACACGTCTCCAAAGGCAAGGGAAACAAAAGCAAAAATGAACTACTGGGACTTCATCAAGATAAAAAGCTTTTGCACAGCAAAGGAAACCGTTGACAGAACTAAAAGGCAACCTATGGAATGGGAGAAGATATCTGCAAATGACTTATCAGATAAAGGGCTAATGCCCAAAATCTATAAAGAACTTATCAAACTCAACACTCAAAAACCAAAAAATCCAGTCATGAAATGGGCAGAAGACATGAACGGATATTTCTCCAAAGAAGACATCCAAGTGGTTAACAGACAAGTGAAAAAATGCTCAACATTATTAAGCATCAGGGAAATACAAATCAGAACCACAATAAGATACCACCTCACACCAGTCAGAATGGCTAAAATTAACAACTCAGGAAACAACAGATGTTGGTGAGGACGTAGAGAAAGGGGAACCCTCTTACACTGTTGATGGGAATGCAAACTGGTGCAGCTACTCTGGAAAACAGTATGGAGATTCCTCAAAATGTGAAAAATAGAGCTACCCTATGACCCAGTAACTGCACTACTGGGTATTTATCCAAAGGATACAAATATAGTGATTAGAAGGGGTACATACACCCCAATGTTTATAGCAGCAGTGTCCACAGTAGCCAAAATATGGAAAGAGCCCAGATGTCCATTGACAGATGAATGGGTAAAGAAGATGTGGTATATATACACCATGGAATATTACTCAGCCATCAAAAAAAAAAAAAAAAGAAATCTTGTCATTTGCAACGATGTGGATGGGATGAGAGGGTATTATGCTAAGCGAAATAAGTCAGAAATAAAACAGATGAACATAGGGGAAGGGAAGGAAAAATAAAATAAGATGAAAACAGAGAGGGAGGCAAACCATGAGACTGTTAACTATAGGAAACAAACTGAAGATTTCTGGAGGGGAGGTGGATGGGGGAATGGGGTAAATAAGTGATGGGCATTAAGGAGGGTACTTGGTGTAATGAGCACTGGTGTTATATGGAACTGATGAATCACTAAATTCTACCCCAAAACTAAAAAAAAAAAAAAAAAAAAAAAAAGAATATGGAAGAATTCTGTACCGGATGTCCTTTTCAAGACTCTTTAAGATTTCATGCCACTTTAAAGAAGTTGAAATTTGAAATTGTGGATAACACATTATAGGTGTGATTTATGCAAAAAAGAGATAGCAAGGATCCCCAGTGAGGGCACCAGGCTCAAAGAAAAGGCTTTGGCTCTATGTCAAAATATTGGCAAATAGGGGTGCCTGGCTGGCTCAGTTGGTAGAGTGTGGGACTCTTGACCTTGGGGTTGAGTTTGAGCCCCATGTTGGGCATAGAGTTTACTTAAAAAAAATGTGTATATATATATATATGTCCTTTTTAAAATATTGACAAATAAATGACACGTGTTTTAAGTTAAAATGTTTAAAGATGTAAAATGTAAAAGACAATTCATAGGAAAGGATATAAGAATAATTCTAAACTATGAAAAGATTCTCATTTTCATTTTTTTTTTAGAGAGGGAAAGAGGGAGGGAGGAGAGGGGCAGAGGGAGATAGAGAATTTTTTTTAAAGATTTATTTATTTATTTGAGAGAGAGAGAGGGGAGAGTAAGCAGGGGGAGAGGGAGAGAGAGAATCCTCAAGCAGACTCCCTGCTGAGTGTGGAGCCCAATGTGGGGTGGGAAGGGAGGATCCCAGGACCCTGAGATCATGATCTGAGCCAAAATCAAGAGTCAGATGCTTAATTTACTGAGCCACTCAGATGCCCCTCATCTTCACTCTTAATAAGAGAAATGCAAATTGAAACTAAATGGAAATACTACTTTACTTATCCAATTAGCAAAAATGTCCAATCTTTTGGCAAGGCTGCAGAGAACTGGGTTCTTTCACAGCTAGTAAGAGTGCAAAATGCCATAAATCCTATGAAGGGAACTTAGCAGCATCTATCAAAACCATAATTTTGACCCAGAAATTATAACTTCGGGGGGGGGGCCCTGGGTGGTTCAGTTGTTAAGCGTCTGCCTTCGGCTCAGGTCATGATCCCAGGGTCCTGGGATCAAGCCCCGCATCAGGCTCCCTGCTCAGCAGGAAGCCTGCTTCTCCCTCTCCCACTCCCCCTGCTTGTGTTCCCTCTCTCCCTGTCCCTCTCTCTGTCAAATGAATAAATAAGATCTTTAAAAAAAAAAAAAGAAATTCTACTTCTGGGAATTTATTTATGCATTTGCATGCAAAAATAATGTACAAAGCTAATAATTTAAACACCGGTTGTCATAGGAAATGAATAGAGAAAAACAATTGTCTACCACTAGAAGACTAGTTAAATTAACCAGTATGTACCTATAAAAAATGGTAAAACTCACTATGGAAATACCTATAAGAGAAATTATGATAATGTGAACAATATACTATCTTTTATGTAAAAAGGTGGGGGAGAGAATAAAATCTATATTCATATTCATATTTGCATATGACGCTGCAAGGAAGCATCAGCTGGGGCTGCGGTCATCTGAAGGGGCTGGAACATCCACTACTAAGCTCACTCGTGATGGCTGGCAGGAAGCTTCAGTTCTTGGCCATATGGGCCTCTCCTTAGGGCTGCTCACAAGCATGGCAGTTGGCTTCCCACAGAGCAAGTGACGGGTGGGGTGGGGGTGGGGATCCTAAGATGGCAAAATGCAGACCTTTCATCACCTCATCTCAGAAGTGGAATATCGTTCTATTTGTTAGAAGCAAATCCACTTCATGCTCCTGGGGAGGGAAATTAAGCCTAATTTCTCCGAGCAAGGAGTACTATAGAATTTGTGGACATGGTTTTTAAACTACCACGGATACATACTAACTAATGATAATGGTTACCTAGGGGTTATGGGGGAGTGAGGAGATGGGCAGATATGGAATGGGTCGGAGAAACATTTTCACTGGTATCTTTAATTGTGGTAAAATATATATAATAAAATTTATCATCATAACCATCTTTAAGTGTACAGTTCTGCATCATTAAGTCCATTCCCACTGTTGTGCAACCATCACCACCATCCAGCTCCAGAATTCTTGTCATTTTGCAAAACTCAAATTCTGTACCCATCAGAAAATAACTGCCCTCTGCTTCCCTACAGCCCTGGCAACCACCATTCTTTCTCTGTGAATCTGACTCCTCCAGGTACCTTATATAAGAGGAATCATATAGTGTGTGTCCTTTTGTGACTGACTTATTTCACTTAGCATGATGTCTTCAAGGGTCATTCACATTATAGCTTGTGTCAGAATTTCCTTCCTTTTTAAGGCTGAATAATATTCCACTGTATGTATAGACCATATTTTTTATCCATTCATCAGTGAACATGTGGTTTGCTTCTACCCCTTGGCTATCATGAATGATGCTGCAAAGAACATCTGTGTACAAATATCTCTTTGAGTCCTCACTTGTGTATTTTTATATTTAAAATTTTTTATACCATGGAAATTGCTTTAATAATCAGTTGCTACATAACAACAATGACTTAATATTTCTCCTGGTTCTGTGGCTTGGCTGGGTGGTTCTTCTGCTTGTTTACCTAGCCTCAGTCACATGGTAGCATTCAGCTGGGAGATGTGGTGGGCCCGAAGGTCCAAGTTGGCCTTGTTCACATGGCTGCCAGTTGGTCTTGGCTCTTGTTTTCCTCCCTGTGACCTCTAATCCTCTCGTAGGTTAGACCAATTTCCTCACATGGAGGACTCATAGAAGTGTTCAAGACAGGGAAAGCAGAAGCTGCTTTTTTTTTTTTGGAACGCTCTGGAACTTGCACAATGTCACTTCTGCTATCTTCTATTGGTCAAAGCAAATGTCAGACAGCTCAGATTTCAGATAGAGAAAGACCAGCGCCACATGATTTCACTTATATGTGAAATCTAAAGAGCAAAACAAACAAGTAAACAACAACAAAAAACCAAGGAGACTCTTAAATACAGAGAACAAACTGGTGGTTACCAGAGGAGAGGTCAATGTGGGGGGATGGGTGAAATAGATAAAGGGGTTTAAGAGGTACAAACTTCCGGGTATAAAATAAATGAATCATAGAGATGAAAACTACAGCATAGGAAATAAAATCAATAATATTGTAATGTTGTATGGTGACAGATAGTGACTACACATACCGTGGTGAGAACCACTGAGAATCATTGAATTATGTTGTTGTACGACTGAAACTAATGTAACACTGACTTAACTGTGCTTCAGAAAAAGCCCAGCTCAGCTTCAAGGGGTAGGGAACAGACTCTACCTCTTGATGAGAGTAGCTGCAAGATATTTGTGGCCCTATTTAGGGGCACCTGGGTGGCGCCGTCGGTTAAGCGTCCTGCTCTTGGTTTTGACTTGAGTCATGATCTCGGGGTCCTGGGACAGAGCCCCAAGTCAGGCTCTGTGCTCAGTGTAGACTCTGCCTGAGATTCTCTCCCTCACCCTCCCTCTGCCCCTCCTGCTCATGCTGTCTCTCTCTGTCAAAAAATAAATAAATAAAATCTTAAAAAAAAAAGAAAATCTGTGGCCACTATTTAACCTACCACAGGAACATATTACTTACTCCGCACCATAAATGTCTATAAGTAAATCTCTGCATCATAAAATGTCTGTAAGTAAATCTTAATGGTATGGGAAAATTCATGTTATATTTTAATAAGCAAAGAATAAAACTGCATACAAATTATGATTTATACCTCTACCACCATGGTCTCCAGGCTTCCCTGCTGCCTCCCTAACTACGCTGTGTTTAGGCTTTTTCCTGTCTCTACTAGAGATAATGGCTCAACCCAAAATGCTTAAGTAGTAAGGAATATGGATTGTTTCACATAGCAGAGAGTTGGGAGGAAGGAAGCTGCACTGGTTGAAAATGCAGCTACTTGCTAATGTCAGCAGGGCCCCAGAGCTGGGGCAGCGGTTCAGCCAGATGGGCACGCTACTCTCGCTCATGGTCATGGTCACATGGCGGCCGGCGGCTGCTTTTTAGTTACAGGTGTCGCATTCAGAACTGACGACCTCTAGAGGGAGAAGAGGTAGGTGTCTTCCTGGCGTCTCTCTGCCCCCTCACCTCTTCATTTTGAAAAATTTTAAACATACTGAAAAGCTGAGAGTAGTAATGACAACCCATATACCCTCCACCTAGATTCAACAACTGATAACATTTTGCCACATGCCGCAATTGCTTAATCTCTCTCCTTCACTCTTTGTCCTATGCCATTTGAAAGTAAGTTGCAGACATCATGACACTGTACCCCTACATGATTCAGCCTATATTTCCTTTTCTTTTTTTTAAAGATTTTATTTATTTGAGAGAGAGAGAGAGAGAGAGAGAGCGAGGGCACAAGTCAGGGGGAGGGGCAGAGCAAGAGGGCCAAGCTGACTCCCCGCTGAGCACGAAGCCCGACATGAGGCTCGATCCCAGGACCCCGAGATCATAACCTGAGCTGAAGTCAGACACTTAACCCACTGAGCCATCCAGGCCCCCCATCAGCCTATATTTCCTAAGAATAAATATGTCCCCTATAGATCCACAGTAACAGCACACTTAAGAAAAAGCAACAGTAATTCCCTAGTATCGTTTAACATTCAGTCAAGATCAAATGTCCTCAGTAGTCCTTAAAATGTATTTTATAGCTCATCTTTTTTATACCAGAATCCAATCAAGTTTCATACACTGCATTTGTTTTTATGTTTCTTTGGTCCCTTTTCATTTAGAATATTCCCTCAATTTGATTTCCATTGCATTGTGTTTTTCTTTTGAATCATTCTGATATATTTCCTCATGATGCCATTTACTTTGTTCCTCTTGTCTTTGTATTTCTTGTGAACTTTAAAATTAGATTTAGATGCTTGACTAGATTTATGTTAAACCTTTGGCAAGAATATTTCGTAAGTGGGCGCCTGGGTGGCTCAGTTGGTTAAGCGACTGCCTTCGGCTCAGGTCATGGTCCCGGGGTCCTGGGATCGAGTCCCACATCGGGCTCCCTGCTCCGCGGGGAGCCTGCTTCTCCCTCTCCCACTCCCCCTGCTTGTGTTCCCTCTCTCGCTGTGTCTCTCTCTGTCAAATAAATAAATAAAATCTTTAAAAAAAAAAAAAAAAAAAAAAGAATATTTCGTAAGTGGTTTACTGTACCTTAATTAGTGAGGAGAATTTCTCAGAAGCCCCATAGCAGACTTTTTCATAAGTGCCATTGGCCAGAGCAGGGAAACATGCACTGGCCTGGACCACTCACTGGTGATGGAAGTGGAAATTTCATGCTTAGGTTCATTCATAAGATGTACCTCTGTGGGCTGAGGGTGGTGCCTGGCTCCTCGAGGGAGGAATGTGGATACATGTACAAAAAGGGTTCTGCCAGGTAGAGGAAGCAGGATGCACCCCTTCCCTGACCCTCCTATGCCTTAGCAATTTCCGCTGGTGCTACCTTCACCCACATGATATCCACCCACTTTTCTCCATCTCCACTACCGCGCCTGTCCAAGTCACCCACGATGCTGGCCCAGGCTCCAGCCACAAGCTCCTAACCAGTCTCCCTGTTTCCAGTCTATTCTCCAGACAGACACGGCAGAGCTGTCTTTTAAAATCTAAGTTGGATTATGCCCAACCCCGCTGTTTTAATCCCTCCAGGAGCTTCTTTGTGCACTTAAGCTAAAATCCTCAAATCTCAACTTGGCCGACAACATACCACATCCCTCGGTTCCTGCTTACCTCTCCACTTTTCACTTGGCCTACCCTCCTGCACATTCAGTAAATGCCAGCTACGCAGGCTTTCGCTCTCTGAATGCACTAGACCCTTACTGATTCAGGGTGTGTGCACATGCAGTTCTTTCTCGTGGAACACTACCCCCATCCCCCCACATACCTGTGCCTGGTAGCAGACTGTAACAGTGGTTATGGGCTCAGATTGTGTTCGCCCCAAATTCATATCTTGAAGCCCTAACCTCCAGTACCTCAGAATGAGACTGTTATTTAGAGATAGGGTTTTCAAAGACGTAATTAAGGTAAAATGAGGTCATTCGGGTGGGTCCTAATCCAATGACTGATGTCCTTATAAAAGATAATATTAGGACACAGACACAGAGGACAGAGCATGTAAAGACACAGGGAGAAGGGGGCCATTTACCAGTCAAGGGAGAGACGCCTCTGAAGAAATCAACCCTGCTGAGACTTTGATCTTGGACATCTAGCCTCTAGAAGTGTAAGAAAATAAATTTCTGTTGTTTAAGAATCCCCCTCCCCCGTCTGTGGTACTTTATTATTGCTGCCCTAGCAAACTAATACAGTAGTGAAGCAGGTAGATTCTGCAGCAGCCTTCCTAGATGGAAATCTTGCCTCTGCCAGTTACTGGCTGAGTAATTTGGGGCAACTTAACTTTTTCATGCCTTGGTTTCCTTTTCTACAAAATCGGGATGGTAACAACAGTACCAACACAGTGACAACCATCCAGTTTGCCCCAGACTGAGGGGTTTCCGGGGAGGCAGGACTTTCAGCGCTAAAAACTCAACAGTCACCCTAAAGTGAGTATGGTTGTTGTGAGATTGAATGAATACTGGTAGCAAACGAGAAGAATGCCCGGCACTTGGTAAGCACTCAGAAAGTAACAAGTGTCGTCACTATTATTATTATTAATTACATTTCAGATCTCAGCTTAACTGTCACTTTCTCAGAGATATTTTCCTGACTCCATAATCTGGATTAAGACTCCCTGTTAAATTCTTTCATAGTGTAAGGTTCTTTTTTTGTTAGTGGCACCCCAATATCCACTCTCCTCATTTTCAATAATAATAGGACCCCTGATTTCTAACTGGGCACATGGCCGACTAGAATAAAAACTAATTCCCAGGGGCGCCTGGGTGGCTCAGTTGGTTAAGCAGCTGCCTTCGGCTCAGGTCATGATCCTAGGGTCCTGGGATCGAGCCCCACATCGGGCTCCCTGCTCGGCGGGGAGCCTGCTTCTCCCTCTCACACTCCCTCTGCCTGCCGCTCCCCCTGCTTGTGTTCCCTCTCTCTCTGTCTCTCCGTCAAATAAATAAATAAAATCTTAAAAAAAAAACAAAAACAAAAACTAATTCCCAGCTTCCCTTGTAGAAAACTAAATTCTGACCAATGGGATATGGGCAGATGTGATATGTGCAAATTCTGGGGTGTTCCCTTAAAGTAAAAGGTTTTTTTGTTTTGTTTTGGTTTTTTAAAAGATTTTATTTATTTGACAGAGAGAGACACAGCGAGAGAGGGAACACAAGCAGGGGGAGTGGGGGAGGGAGAAGCAGGCTTCCCTCGGAGCAGGGAGCCCCATGTGGGGCTTGATCCCAGGACCCTGGGATCATAACCTGAGCCGAAGGCAGACACTTAACGACTGAGCCACCCAGGCACCCCCTGTTGTTGTTGTTTTTTTTTAAGATTTATTTATTTATTTGAGAGAGAGAGAGAGTGCATAGTGGGGAGGGGCAAAGAGAGAGGGAGAGAGAAACTCTAAGCAGACTCTGCACTCAGTACCAAGCCCCACACAGGGCTTGCTCATGACCCTTAGATCATGACCTGAGCCAAGACCATGAGTCAGAGGCTCAACCAACTGCACCACCTAGGTGCCCCAAGCAGGAGGTTCTTTTTTTTTTTTTTGTCTTCATTATTACTGGATAGTTTATTGAAACCAAACTGATAATACAGAGAAGAGACTGAGGTGGCAGCTGCCAGAATCTTGGTGGATTACAGATGCAAACTGGCTGGAGACGAGTCCTTAAACTCACACTTCAGTAACAGACTGATAAATCAGTTGCATAAATACAGAGAACGAAAGACACGAGACATTTCACAGCTTTTCGCTTTGCATTTCTGTTTCAAACATATGTATGTTACAATTTTACATTTTAAATTACCACGCCACGGATTTTGTGACAATGGCTAAGGATGCAATGGTCCCATCCCCCTGATATAAGCAGAGTTTGGTCTGCAACGTACAGCATTTCAGTGAGATACCAAACAAACCCTTAACACATAACACATAAAAAGATCTTTAAAAATCAGATTAACACAATGCTCTTCGGGTTATACAAAGAAGAACGGGAAAGTGGAAAAATAAGACATTAGGGATGCTTTTAATTGATAGTGTCTTGAGATCTTGAAAGTTTCATTCCCTTACTCCAAGGGCAAAAAAAATTTTTTTAACTAATGGAAAAAAGAAAGCAACATCATAACACCCTACAATGAGGAAAAACACTTATCCTTACAATGCTTAGATGCTTCCATATAATAAATACAGCAGGTAGCAGAGCAAAAGCAGGAGGTTCTTAACCTAAAGAAGTTGTGGATAGAATTCTTGGAGCCTGTGAACTAGAATGGGAAAAAAATTACATCTGTAGTTTTGTGAACGCTAACTAAAATTTAGCATTTTCTTCAATTATAAATACAGGCAATGAAGCACAAAAATATTGGCAGTAACTGTGATCCTGTCACCAAACAAAATCAGACATTTTCATACCACATAATTGTTTTGCAGATATCTAATATATTGTTTATGTTCATCGCCACTATGAAATTTGAAATTAGACTCACTGCAAGTTTATTAGTTAATGCTTAAAGAAGCACATACTTTGCAATATGCCATGGCACAAAAATGACTTCTCCCTTAAAGAGAAGGGCGTCTTGCCCCTTATCCTTTCACCCTTGCTACTGGCTGCCATAGAGAACTACTAGAGAGTCATTTTGGATATACCAGCGAGGGCTACACTCCTCAGATAGCAGAATGACCAGACTGAGAGGGCCTAAGTCTCTGGGATCTTCATGCAATCTGAGACTGCTTACACCCAAATGGCTATGTGACAGAGGGATGTTTACCTTGTTTACAGCACTGTGACTTTGTGTCTTTATTTGAGCAGCTGAATTTATATCCTTATTAACATAATAGCAGTTACCACATTTTATGATTACATATTTATTTGTGATGATTTTGGGGTAAATATCTTTACTACTAAAGAATAAGCTCTTTGAGGACATGAAGCATGTCTATTTGCTCACTCTGGAATTCGGGCAACTGCTACCGTGTAGGAACAGAGTAAACTTCCAATAAATGTTTTAAAATAAATGAAATAATAGCATAATAAATGTTTATAACCATGTTTGGCTATTCAAATAATATTGTACAGGCAATATTTAAAAACAAGCAAAAAGTTTGTTCAAAAAAGGTTAGAGCTAATACCAAAATGTAAACAGTAACTGTCTGAATTACTGGTTTTAGCATGATTTTTCCCCTACATACATATGTATACTTTATATACTTTAATTGTATATATATATAGACATATATATATATTCTTTAATGATTACATATATATCATTAAAGGAAATCTGGAAAATATAGGCAAATGTGTGTGTGTGTGTGTGTGTGTGTGTGTGTGTGTAAAATGAAAAATATGTTACAAAACAAAATGGACTAAGAAGTCAGTTGATCCCTGAGGGCCTTGGAGAAGGAGGAGAAAGTGTGTGAAGTAGTCTTATTCTGGGAGATTTAACCAGCTGTGATCTGGTGTAGACCCTCTCAGACCGTTTAGATGCTCAAGGTGTCATGTAAAAGCCAAAATGCCCGACTGACTCTTAACATAAGGAAAGAAACTCACTTCTTGATGAGAGGGGGAGCAATATTCTGGAACAATAAGGCATAATTCTTTAAAATATAGCAATCAACCATAGGACAATTTTTATTGGGCTAAAGCTTGGAAAGAAGTGTTCTTATATTTCATCCATAATTACACAGATGGCACAGTTATAATCACCATATACTCAGAAAGGCTATAGTGAGCAAATGCCAGGGCTAAAGGCCAAGTTAACAAATTGTGCTCTGTGGTCATTTATTTGTAAATGTTAATTCTGGGGTTAAGCATTGAGCTTCTGCCTTGATTGTAACCTTGAGTGAATAAAAGTATAGGCATACTTCAAGTATATTGGTTTTGATACAAAGTAATTAAACTAAGGAAATATTTTATGTGCTCATAATTCTAAAAAAATAAATTTCAAGATTAGGGGCGCCTGGGTGGCTCAGTTGGTTAAGCGACTGCCTTCGGCTCAGGTCATGATCCTGGAGTCCCAGGATCGAGTCCCGCATCGGGCTCCCTGCTCGGCGGGGAGTCTGCTTCTCCCTCTGACCCTCCTCTCTCTCATGCTCTCTGTCTCTCATTCTCTATCAATAAATAAATAAAATCTTTAAAAAAAAAATTTCAAGATTAGCAAATAATAGATGTTCTTATAAATGTTAGTTGGTGGCAGGGTGTTATCCATAGCATAACTTTAAAAGTCCTTAATTTTTCCTCTATTGCCATTATTTGGAATTCTGCCTTAAGGTTTATATATCTATAGGCTCATAGTATGTATTACTTAGATTTGCATTAATTTGTGATTACTAGAAAAATGGTATTTTTCAATACAGACTGACTGACTTGGAGATAAGGAAACAAATGAAATACGTCCATCAGAAAGATGTGAAACTAGGTACTGGGAATAAAATGGAAGAGAAGTTAATAATATCTAATGGTAGTTGTTAAAGAACAATTTTTAACAAGATTATATAACCACGACTCTCATACAGATATAAAATGATCACATGTCAAAAATTTCATTTAAAGGGCACCTAGCTGGCTCAGTCAGTAGAGCATGAGACTCTTGATCTTGGGGTTGTGAGTTCGAGCCCCATGTTGGGTGCAGAGATTACTTAAAAATCTTTTTTTTTTTTTTTAAGATTTATTTGTTTAGGGGCGCCTGGGTGGCTCAGTCGTTAAGCATCTGTCTTCGGCTCAGGTCATGATCCCGGGGTCCTGGGATCCAGCCCGCATCGGGCTCCCTGCTTGGCTGGGAGCCTGCTTCTCCCTCTCCCACTTACCCTGCTTGTGTTCCCTCTCTCTCTGTGTCTCTCCCTGTCAAATAAATAAATAAAATCTTAAAAAAAAAAAAAGATGTATTTATTTATTTGAGAGGGGGGAGAGAGAGAGAGAGCGAGCATGAGTGGGAGGGGCAGAGGGAGAGGGAGAGAGAATCTCAAGCAGATGCCATGCTCAGTGTGGAGCCTGATGCAGGGCTCGATCTCACAACCCTGAGATCATGACCTGAACCGAAACCAAGAGTCAGATGCTTAACGGACTGCGCCACCCAGGAGCCCCAAAAATAAAATCTTTAAAAAAAAGTTTTTTTTCATTTAACTCATTAATTAATGTGGGAACCAGTAAGATGTTGTAACCAATTCAAAGAAGTAATCAAAGTACCATACTATATAGGCAGTTAGGAATGCTTAAGTAAATCTGCTTAACAGACACAAAACTGGTCAATATCCATAGAACAATAATCAACAGTGAGCATAATTTGCTTATTTATGGACAAGAATTATTTGCATTATTGTCAATATCCTGCAACTTACGGAATTGTAAAATAGCTCAAAGATGATGAAAGGCACAAAGACCCCACAGAATCAAATAACCTGAACAATGTCTAGCTTCCCACTAGGACACCCAGCAATCTTTTTGCTTTTAGTTTTTTAGAGAGAGGGAGAGAGAGCACATGGGGGGCCAAGGGGCAGAGGGAAAGGGAGAGAGAGAATCTGAAGCAGGCTCCACACTCAGCATGGAGCCCAATGCAGGGATCTATCTCACAACCCTGAGATCATGACCTGAGCTAAAATCAAGAGTTGGACACCTAATGGACTGAGCCACCAAAACACCCCTTTTTGCTCCTTTTAAAGAGTCTTTCGTAATATTTTCCCTACATAGCTGACTTGTGTTAAGTGCTGTTTATGGGCCAGACACTGCCTAGGTGCCTTAAATGCATTAGCTTATTTAATTCTCCTAAGAACCTTATGAGGTAGGATTTATTATTATTTCCATTTCGTAGGGAAGGAATCTGAGGCACAAGATAAGGTAAGTCTGTCACCCAAGGTCACAGAGATAGGAAGTGGAGCCAGGATGTGAGTCCAGGTTTCTCATCAGCTATGACGCCATGGATGTGAGTACGAAGGAAGAAAAATTAATGGACCTGACCAACTATACTACATTAGAGATAGAAGAAGGAAAAGGGAAGGGTGACTCCAAAGTGTTTCCTCTGGTTGTGAGAGGGGGAATACTGTTCAGATAAATAAAGAGAATAAGAAGGGCAGTAATTTGATTTGGTTTTTAGACAGGTAGACTTTGAAGTAATGGCAAGATGTCTAGATGGAAAAGTCTTGCTGGGCAGGAGATCAGAATTGGAGATGTAGATGAGTGATTTTTTTTTTTTACTTTTACGGATCAGGTTTAAATTGTGGTACTGAAAACACTAGTGTGTGTCTGTCAGAACTAAAGGACAGAAGCCCAGAGGGAAAAGAGAACATTATGCAGGAGGGACTGAGGTCCTGCACAGGCTGCAGAGAGGAGGGGGTCTCAGGGAGTAAAACTAAAGCGGGGTAAACTGGCTAGAGTTCGTAGGTCCAGGCAACAGGGTACACTCCTTCGGGTTTAAGGAGGTGGAGTCACAAATGCAAACAGCTAGGGTTGAGGCTGAAAAGTAAATAGAGGCCATATCATGGAGGGGCGTTATCCAATCCACAGTAAAGATTGTCAAGCAAGCAAGGATCATGATGAGATGTACATTTTAGAAAGAACCAGTCTGGTTACCGCATGAACAGTCCGGGCAAATCTGCAGGCAGGCGTCACTGGGATTCAGATGTAGGCAGGGATGGCTTGGACCAGGGCAGGTCTTGGCAACTAGACCCAGCTCTAATATTTGAAAGGCCGCGGGTAAGAGTACCAAAGAAGGCTCACATACCACGTGATAAATACTTAAGAGTTTTAAGTTAAGCTAGTAAACTGTCAAACAACATATCCTCTATCCTCCTACCTCGATAAATACATTTTCAGAAGGACCTGGAAGGAAGGCGGAGAGCCGGGGCGGGGTCCGCCGGATTTAGGCGGGGTTTTTCTGGAACCCAAGAGGCAGAAGAGCGCGGCGACGGCCCAGATGCAGAGGACCACAGCGACACCTGGCTCCCCCCCCGAGCGGCGACCCCGGCCGCCTGCCCGCTGCCGAGAGCGGGGCGGGTGGACCTGCGGAGGCGTGGCGGGGTCGGAGGGCACGCGGCGTCGGTGTCATGGCGGCGTCCGTGCTGGGCTCCGCCTGCGGTCCGCTGAGGCTCGGCGTTGCCGGCCTGTGCCGCCGCCGGCCGCCCCGGAGCCTGGGGGCGCGCGCGCGGCGGCTCCCGGGGCCCGCAGGGTCCGGGCGGAGCGTGGCCGCGGCCAGCGGATCGGGCGCCTCGGGCGCCGACCGCTACTGCATGGAGCTGCTGCGGTGAGCGAGCGGCCCGAGGGGGCCCGGGTGGGCGCGGCGCGACTCGGAGCCGGCCGGGGCGAGCGGACCATCGCCTTGCTGCGCTCCGGTTGGCGGGGAGTGAGGCCACGGGAACTTTCACGCCGGTCACAGAATTGTGGCAAAACTCCTTTGTCTGTCACCTTGACCGAAACTTAATTTTTACCTAGTTAAACGTACTGCATGCACACCTTTTAAAAATTTGACAGACGACTAGTAATTTTTAGCTAAGTGAGTTCTTACGTGTCAGGCACTATGCAAAGGACAAGTAATTTACTTACTCTTCGTTACAAATTGTGACGCACAAATGTAGACCTACCAGTTAGGGTTTTGAGGATTAAGGCGTTTAGAACAATGCCTGGCACAAAGCAAGGGCACAGTGAGTACAATATAAGCCATTATTATCATATTTAATGGATGAGGATACGAAGGTTTCGAGAGATTAGGGAATTTACCTGAGATCAGTAGAATAGTCTCATAAAGTCAAGGCCTGATGACAATTTTGTTCACCCTGGTAACACCAGAAAGGCTTGGCACATGGCAGTCGCTGTTAATCGTGTGCAGTCGAGTTAGATGAATCAGGTCACCAGGTGACCAGTAGATCTGGGCAGGCTCCAGCCTTGGAATTGGGCCTGACTGCAAAGACCAGTGGCTTAGGCCCTGCTGCCCTTCCGCTGCCTTTGATTTACAACAGTGGTGAAATGCTCAAAGTACCTGGTCTTAACTTCTAAGAAGTGCGAGGATCATTAAGCTACCTTGGATTTGATTGGGCTAATAAATCCAATTTTTTTTTAATTTCATTGTAGCACAGTGTAGTGTAACAAAACAGAATTCCCATGCATTTCAGAATTTTGTTTTTTATCACTTTTAAAAATAATGCTCCTGCCCCACTCTATTTGTTGATTACTTATAACTGAAACAAGATAACAATAGTGGAAATCAGAGCAATAAGAGCTTGTAAAAGCCAAAACTGCTAAAAAGTTATATTCATTTTTATATATTTTAAAGTTATCATTTTTTGATGATAAAAAGACACAAGTTGCCAAAATGTTTACCACCCATATCCACTTGTCTAGTGCAATTTTTGACATCTGTAGTGGCCTACCTTCCCTATCTAGAGGTGAATAATCACTCTTCCTTCTTTTCTTTTTCTTTTTAAGATTTTATATATTTTATTTGAGAGAGAGAGTGAGCGAGAGAAAGAGCATGAGGAGGTGAGGAGCAGAGGGAGAGGGAGAAGCAGACTCCCTGGTCAGTCCCGGGACTCCAGAATCATGACCTGAGCTGAAGGCAGACGCTTAACTGACTGAGCCCCCCAGGCACCCTCACTCTTCCTAATTTCTTATGTATTATTATATGTAAGTAATAGTATGATCATTGTATTACATATATACTACTATATATATGTAGTATATATACTACATATATTACATATATATTACTACATATATGTAGTATATATTTCTACATATATAGTGTGTATATATATACTACATATATATAGTATGTATATAAAATGATCATACTGTTCTAGGGTATCACATGACAGTTTTCTCAAATATATATTTACAAATGGGCAGATATTTAAACTGTCCATATAGGTATTTGAGTGGAATGGATGCTTTTGACTCTAGGGATTTATTAAAAAGCCTGGATTTTGCAGGCAGACCTGATCTGAGTTTATTAATCCTAGGTCCATTGCTTGGAAAAGTTACTCACATTAAGATTCAGCTATTTCCTCATTTGTAAATTTCTACTCCTACTTTATAGCCTGGTTATGAGGATTAAATGCAACGATGTATATAAAAATGCTGGCATATAACATATGCACAGTAGTAGTTTTTATTTTTATTTATTTTTATTATTTTTTTATTATTATGTTAATCACCATACATTACATCATTAGTTTTTGATGTAGTGTTCCATGATTCATTGTTTGCTGTAGTAGTTTTTAAATAAAAACCAAAATTTGTTTTGTTTAGAAAGATTTTATTTTTTAAAAGATTTTATTTATTTATTTGAGAGACAGAGAATGAGAGAGAGAGAGAAGAGAGAGAGCACATGAGAGGGGGGAGGGTCAGAGGGAGAAGCAGACTCCCTGCTGAGCAGGGAGCCCAATGCAGGACTTGATCCTGGGACTCCAGGATCATGACCTGAGTCGAAGGCAGTAGCTTAACCAACTGAGCTACCCAGGTGCCCCTAGAAAGATTTTAGAAAGATTACAATTTCTAGTTTCTGATTGTCCATTAATCTTTGCAGGATTTGGCCTCTGAAATGATCTGGGCAGGGTTGTTTTGGACATGTATCTTATGTAAGGCCTCCAAATACTGAAAAAAGATACCAGGCCAGAAGTTCAGGTTAGCCAGGCAGAGCTCTGCTGGGAGGCTAGGTTCCTGGGACTATCTCAAACCTAATTTACCTAGGTTTCTTGGGGGTATGGTTTTGAGGAACCCCAAGGCTGCCTCAGGCCTTGGGATTAGCGCTATAAGGAGGTAAGGAGGTGCTAGTGGTGATGTCTGAAAGTGTACCTGTTTTCCATTCTCCCACAGCCACACCGGGGAACCACTTTTTTGTGCCTTGATGGCACAGTCCATGGAACTAGAACTAGCACAGCAATCCTAACACCAGATGTGCTTATTTTTCATATATCTGCCTCTCTCTACCAGACTGAAATCTATACCTTAATGTCTAGCACACTGCTGGTGCATAGTGGGCACTGGATAAATGTTACAGTGAATGAATGAATGGAAGGTTTTTGGCCCTGTTGCTGTATAAAACCATCATAGTATGGAATTTCTCACTATCTGGAACAGTTCTCCAATAACTGGACCTTGTTTGGCTACTTAAGATACCCTTGTCTACCAATAATCGGTATTTATAACAATGATCCTGAGTGATGAAGAAATGGTTAAATAGTCAGTATATCTTACTCAGTGTAAAGAGGTTGGCAATATTGTTTAGAGAAATTTCCAGCCAAAATTTAAAAAATTTTAAATTAAAATTAAAAAAAAAAAAAAAACTTTACAGGGAAACCCTTCTCTGTAGAGTATCTTATTTCCCAAAGGTTGTTACCATACTAGTGTGTCATTTTTCATTTCCCTGTAAGAAACCTGAAGTACTTCACATATTGATTATTTTTAGGAGATATGAAACAGGTTATCAAGCCTCATTTTGCAAATTAGGAAATAGATGTGTCAGGTATCATTTCTGTCAACTACTTGAATGGAAATTAAGATTGTAGTCTTGATTCCTAGTCACTATTTTCTCACTGTTTCATATTAACATCCTAGTGTTTTAAACAGTTTTGAAGTTCAGAGACTTTTATATTAAAATTTAAAATATATCTATATGTATTTAAAAGTAGAAGTTAGAGAGCTGTTTTGCCCACACTGTCCATTTTGTAGCTGCAACCACTTAGGGTGAGATTTTTTTAGTAGGGCTATTTTGTGATAGCAGGGTTACTTGTCATTATTGCTTCCTTTCGTTTATGTGGAAGTTGGAGGAAATTGTGAAGGGTGCGACTAGAAGAGGTTTAAGTTCTCTGTTAGGCAGACAACAAAATGTAACCAATTGAGGGGTGCCTGGGTGGTTTAGTCAGTTGAGCGTCCAACTCTTGAATTCGGCTCAGGTGGTGATCTCAGGGTGGTGAGAATAAGTCCCAAGTCGGGCTCTGCACTGAGCATGGAGCCTGCTTGGGATTCTCTCTCTCTTCCTCTGCCCCTCCCTCCTGCTCACATTCTTTCTCTCTCTCTCAAAAAACAAAATTAAATTAAACTGAAAAAAAAAGTGAACCAGTTGAAATGTGGGAGTAGTCTGAATTTCAGTACCTAAACTCCATGGAAGGAGGTTGGACCCCCTTTATTTAGATTACTGTTTTATAGGAAATAATGTTATATTAAAGTTCCAATGTATTATCGTGAAAGTAGCCTTGTCGATAGGCAGTCATCCTATGATGTATATAATAAGGATTATATCGTTTTAAACTTTTTATTTTGAAGTAATTTCAAATTGACAGAAATTACAGAGATAATACACAGAGCTCCAATATACTTTTCATCCAAATTCCCTCATTGTTAACATTCTGAGCCATTTGAGAATAAGATGTAGACATGATGCCCCATTCCCTCCCCTTAATATGTTGGTGTGTATTTTTTTTAAGATTTATTTATTTATTTAGAGCGAGCAAGTGAGAGAGAGAGAGAGTGCACGTGTGAGTGGGGGAGAGGGAGAGAGAGAGAGAATCTCAAGCTGACTTCCTGCCAAGTGCAGAGCCTGACGTCGGGCTTGATCCCACAACCCCAAGATCATGATCTGAGCCAAAAGCAAAAGTTGGTCACTCAACCGACTGAACCACCCAGGTGTCCCTTGGTATGTATTTTTTAATACACACAAGGGCCCTCTTCCATGTAACTATAGTACAACCATCAAAATCAGGATATTAAAATCAATCCAGTATTACCATCGAATCCACAGACTCCATTCAAATTTTGCTGATTATTCGATTATGATTTTCATGCATCCAGGATCATATGCTACATTTGTCAAATCTCTTTAGTCTTCTCCAGCCTTGAACAATTTCTCAGTCTTTCCTTATCTTTCATGAGCTTGACAGTTTTTGAAGAGAACAGGCCAGTTACTATGTAGAATTTTCCTCAGTTGGGTTTAATGTTTCCTTGTGATTTATACATTTTTGGCAGGAATATTACAGAAGCCATGCTGTGTTTTTCTCAGTATCATTTCAGGAAGCACATGATGTTGATTATCCTATTTCTGTGGTGTGAACCTTTTATTACTTGGTTGAAAAGGTATCTTTTGGGTTTCTCCCCTGTAAATTTAGTTAATAAGAAGGTTAATTAGTAACATGTATTTTGTGAGGATATTCTTCACAGGTATGTCAACATCTGTTTTTATCAAACTTTCACCCATTTAACATTTTAAGATATTAATTGATGATTTTTGACTGAATTGTTACTTGATAGTTATCCAATGATTATTTAAAATTTTTTCAGCATGTCTTCTAGATTTATCAGTTGGCATTGTACTTCTGTCAAGTTTCCTTCTCTTCCTATTCATCCATTCTTTTATATTGGTGTGGGCTTACAGCATTCTGTTACAATCTGTTACTATCATTTTTTTTTAAAGATTTTATTTATTTATTTGATAGAGACACAGTGAGAGAGGGAACACAAGCAGGGGGAGTGGGAGAGGGAGAAGCTGAGCCCAATGTGGGGCTCGATCCCAGGACCCTAGGACCATGACCTGAGCTGAAGGCAGACGCTTAACAACTGAGCCACCCATGCGCCCCTATCATTATTTTTTTTGATGCTCAGATTGTCCCAGACTTAGTCAGTGAGAACTTTGTCAGGCCAGTTTCTTTGTCATTTTGACAAGTCCCTGCACTCTGAATATTTCATTACTTTCTGTCCAGGAAGATGTTTCTGGCTTATCTTGTATTTTCCCTGCCCCAGCCCTGACTTAGTTCCTCCTCCAATGAGCCCTAGTTTCTTCCAGTGGAGAATGGTACTTAGGAACCAAAGATCTAGGTGTTAGGTGTGTTCACGGATACTGGGGGCTTGGGGGATATCATTGCTTCTAGGCTCTCTCAGCAGATGCTGCTAGGACACATAAGTGTACGCCCAGGCACACACACCCACACGCTCCATATTATTTTCTGTTTTTATGTCTTATCTGTGTCTTTATCTATGTATTAAAAACTGTGAGTTCGTACCAGTACTTGCTGGTATTGCTTTCTTGATTTCTACCTCAGTAGATCATTTGAATTCTTACTGAAACCAAAGTGATTCTGAAACAATAAAAATTATAAGTACTATATAAATCCAAATAAATTAATAGAGATTATTTCTTTTTAACTGGTCTGGGATTGGGGGCAGATACATTTTTTGTAATTTTAAGGAAACAAGTATAAAATATAAGAAATTTCAGGCCTATTTTGAATTGAAGCCTCGATTTTTTTTTTCCAGTTAATTCTAGTCAGCATTTTTGTGTGTGTGTACAGTTTAGAAAGTGAAAAGTGACTGTCTTTTTTTGCCTGTTTGTTATAGGAAACGAGATTATGAAGGCTATTTATGTTCTCTCCTGCTCCCTGCAGAATCCAGAAGCTCTGCTTTTGCACTGAGGGCCTTCAATGTGGAACTGGCTCAGGCTGGTATTAAAATACCTTAAAAAATTATTTGCAAAAATGGTGATAAAATGTGTTTAATGCTGAACAATAAAGAAATAGTTATAACTTAGATGTGCATAAGGTCTCTGCTGGTGATTTCTTTGTCCTGCTATTTAGACTTAACCAATTCAATTCCAAAAATAAACTAGCTAACAAACTTAATGTTTGTCATGATATCAGGGTTGTGGGATCGAGCCTGGGTAGGGCTCCTCGCTGAGTGTGGAGTCCACTTAAGATTCTCTCTCTCCCTCCCCCTCCACCCCTTCCCTGCTTGCATGTGTGCTCTCTCTTGCTCTCTAAAAAAAAAAAGAAAAAAATTACTTAGTAAAGGAATGAGTTTATTTAAGTGTACATACAGTAAAATTCACTTTTTGTGGTATACAGTTCTGTAGGTTTCATACATGCATAGAGTGATGCATTCACCACCATAGTCATGAAAAAAGAAAAATTCTATCAACCCCCCAAAATTCCCTCATGTGCCTCTTTGTAGTCAGATGCTCCCCTCACCCATAATCTTTTGCATACCCTTCTGGTTCCATTATAAGAGCTGTGAGCATGCAGAGCATGAGATAAACTACGACTTTTTTGAGCCATAATTTCTCTATTTGTAAATAGGTATATTGGTAATGACCCTGTGGGTTTGTGGTGAGGACTGCGATCAGATAATCTCTGGGACAGAACCTAGTAAAGGGCCTCACACTCTTGGACATTTGATACATGTTACTTCCTTCCCTGCTTCCTCTAGAAAGCCCCTGGTTCTATTTCCTAGGTTTATCTCCACACTTGACATAATTTTACCATCACTAATCCAATGAAGATTGTTTTTCTTCTCTTCCACTTATTTTAAAAAAAATTTTTATTATGGAAAACTTTGAACATATATAGAATTAGAGAGTGTATTATAATAAATTCCCATAAACCCATCACCCAGCTCCACCAGTTACTAATTTATGGCCAATCTTGATTTTTCTTCTCTATCCCCACCTACCCCATCCTCACCTCCATCTCAGATAAATTTTTTCATCTGTAAATATTTCAGTATGTATCTCTAAAAGATAACTCATTAAAAAGATAACTATAGGGGCGCCTGGGTGGCTCAGTTGGTTAAGCGACTGCCTTCGGCTCAGGTCATGATCCTGGAGTCCCTGGATCGAGTCCCACGTCGGGCTCCCTGCTCGGCGGGGAGCCTGCTTCTCCCTCTGACCCTCCCCCGTCTCATGTGCTCTCTCTCTCTCTCTCATTCTCTCTGTCTCAAATAAAAAAAAAAAAAAAAAAGATAACTATAATACCATTGTCATACATTAAAAATTTAATAACTCCTTAATATCATTAAACATCCAGTGTTCAGATTTTTCCCAGTTGTCTCTCTTCAAATCAGGATTCAGATAAACTCCACATACTGCAACTGGTTCCTCTATCAAATTTCTTTTAATCTAAATGTCCCCCCGCCCCCGTTTTTTTTCTTACAATTTATTTCTAGAAGAAATCTCTTATTTTGGAATGCAAACCTTGAAGATATTGGAAGTAATTTGCAGGTTACTTAGGAAACTCTTAATGACAACAATTTAATTGATATATAGCTTCAAGGAAAAATTAAATTAAATGTAAAAAACTAAACTTCGTTTTTGGCTGAATTATGTGATTACGCAGTCACAGATACTGATTTTGAGACTGTGAAGAGTGCATTTATTAAGGTTTTTGAACGCTGTTTACAGGTTAAGGACTCCGTCTCTGAGAAAACAATTGGACTGATGAGAATGGCGTTTTGGAAAAAAACAGTGGACGACATATACTGTGACAACCCACCCCAGCAGCCTGTGGCCCTCGAGCTATGGAAGGTAAAAACAAAATGCTACTTTTAATTTTTAAGTGTTATTTGAGCATACCTTTTGGTGCATACAGTTTGGCTAGTGGCGATGGGGAATCTATCCTGAAAATAATCTCAGGATCATGTAATGTTCAGAGCTCTGTTAGTTTTGACAAAGAATTTAAAATCATCTGCTAATAATTTGCACAGATCTTTAGTGAATTTCTTTATTAAAGGAAAAAAAAGGAATTTGGTCTCTTTGCGTTATAAGTGATGTATTTATTTTCCACGTATTTGCTGTAGAAATTAAGCCCCACAAATTTTGAAGCAGTGGCAGGTTAATTGTCTGTTCTGTCTGCCCAGCACCTCCTTATTCCAGTGCTCCGATCCATACTGTGGGCTGTAGAAAAACACATACTGATCTTTGGTGAAGGGAGACTTGCCCTCACCATTGTCCAGACACAAATATAAAACTGTCTTGTTGAGTTTGATAGAGTTGCATATTCATTGATGAATTTGAAGCATTAGAGAATGGAAACCTATGGGCTAGAGAATTCTTTGGGTAGCTAGATGGATCTAGTGAATAGTTTCATGCACAGCTCTGCAGAGTTTGGAAATGTGCTACACCATGACTGAAGGAAGGGAATTAAGTGCTTTTGTCAATGATCTGTGTCCCCACTGTAGTGTCATGAGTGCCAAAAGACAGGTTCTGTGACGGAGCCACCGAACAGACCTGACCTGCACCTCTTCTCAGGTCTGCCCACAAGCAGAGGCACACCCCGTTCCTGGGCCCCCGATTGACTTCACAGAGCCCCAGTAAGGATGGAAAGCCAGGCCCCCCACAACTGGGGACTGAGAAGAAAAAGTGGATGGGAAGCTATGAGTATTAGATTAGTTGTTTACCTCTGTTCATCTCACTTTAAGAACCTCAACCTTGGTGACTCCGTTTAAAGAAAAGTTTCTCTAAAGCCTAGAAAAACAATGATTTTATACACAAACATCAGTGCAGTGGGGGTTTATGCTAAGACTTGCATTGAAGGTCCTGGCGTTTGTCAGGAAACATCATGGAAGACCAGAGATTCCTTCAACACAAATTTATCTTGTTCTTGGCCTCTCTTTAAAAAAAACCCAGAGGACGTATCTGAATTGTAGAATGTTTACACATGTGCCAATTTGTCCAATTTTAATAGCCGCTTAAATTTGGATGATTGCTGTTGGGCAGCTTTCTGATATGACCAGTGTTGAAGTTAATATGAATATTTGAAAGAAGCAGGTAGTGTGCAGAGCAGTTGTTCCCACTGCATGTTCTCTCCTCCCCATTCTGCTGGAGCGTATGCTTATTGGGCCACTGTCCAGTAAAACCTTCCATTGGTTCTTTGGAGAGGGGCAGGTTCTTTTAGAAGATTAGATAGGGAAAGAGTGACAGCGTGTTGTTCAGAGAGCACTTTTCTGCCACAGCGATTCATTGGTGCTTTTAGGGTACAAAATAGTTGCATATCTATGATTACATATATATTTCGTATGGGCTTCTTCATTTCTCCGTGTATTAATGTTAGTTGCAGTTTGAATTTATGTTTATAGCCAAGGTTATTATTCTATTTGGCATCTGTTTCCAAAATTGTTGATACTTTATTCAGCAGATTTTCAGCTTCTTATTAAATACTTGTTTTTTACCTTGATCTCTGATTCCTCCAGAATCAGACGGAAGAATTATATTTTGCAGTCAAGGAACAGCAGCCAGTATGGGTTCAGCCTTGAGTAAACAGGAATCTGACTTTCAGTGGTTAAATATTTCTTGAGTACTTTATGTACCAGGAATGGTGCTTGATGGTGGTTGCAAAGATCAAATATGCCTCACTCCACTTAGACATGTACAAAATAAAGCAATATGAGGATTCTGTATGACTGAGGAATCCCAGGCTGATTCCTGGGACTGGGGAGAGACCTGTGGGGAGTCCTACCATGTAATAATGGCAGGGCTGAGAGCACTTTGCAGCCAAGGCCATGCAGCACTTGGAGCTTCTATTAGGTTCCTGCCGAGCAAAATGGGCTCTGTGCTCCCTGCTTCCAGCCTTTGTCACATAGATGTGTGTTGATGAGCATGCTAACTTTTACATTTTAGTATCGTGACATCTTAGAGTCTTAGGTGGAGTATGGGATAGTCCTAAGATTTTGTTTCACTACCATATTTATTTATTATGAAAACATACCTCATTGTTGACTTGATAAGGAAACAATGTTTTTAAAACTTACTTGGAAATAATTTCAAACTTTCAGAAAGGTTGCAAAATTTAAAATAGTACAAAGAACACTTCTATAAGCTATATCCAGATTCACCTGTTAACATTTTATCCTATTTGTTAATGATTTGTGCAGTGCTCACTTACATGTGCATGTGTGCTGTGTGTGTGTGCGTGCAACGTGTGCATTTACACACTCATAATTTTTATCTGAATCACTTGAGTGGAAGTTATATACATCATGGCCCTTTATCCCTAAATACTTTAAATGAGTATTTCCTAAGAATAGGGATATGCTCTTCTGTAACCAGAACAGTTATTGACTTTTGTAAATTTAACTTTGATATAATACTTCTATCTAATTTTCCATTTATATTCCATGTTTGTCAGTTTCTCTGGTAATGTCTATGATAGTATTTTTCCCCGTCCAGTATTGGATCCAGTCTAGGGTCAGGTATTAGTTGTCATGTCTCTTTTGCCTGCTTAATCGGGAACATTTCCATAGCTTCTCTTTGTCTTCTAAGACATTGACATTTTTGAAGAGTATATAGCCCCTTCCCCCCTGCTGTTCTAAAGTATTCCTCATTTTGGTATTGTCTGATGTTTTCTCATGACTAATTCGGTTTATGTGTGTTTGGCCAGAATACTGTGAAGGTAACATGTTCTCAGGGTGTCATGTCTGGAGGCACACTTTGTCCATCTGTCTTTTATTGGCATTGTTAATTTTCATTACCTGGTCAAGGTGTTGCCTGGTTTTCCCAGTCTATAATTATAATTCCTCTTACAAAGTAATTGACTTTAAGACTATGCATGTATCTTCCTCCTCATCAGTTTCTTCCTAAACTTAGCATTCATTGATGGTTCTTGTCTGATTCACTCTTTACCTTTGATGATTGCAAAATGATAATTTCCAGACTCTAGCACTCCGTCAACATTACTGGTTGGCACTTGGCATTCTGCCATGAGGAAGAGCTCTCAATCCCCTGTGTTTATTTATTTGTTTATTAATTATTGCTATGAACTCATGAATTCCTATTTTTTCCAGTAGTTTATAATTCATTACTATACTTAATTATTTTGGTGTTCAAACTGGCCCAGATTTGGATAGTGGGAGCCCTTTCAAACTGGCTCCTGTGTCCTTATAACGTGCACCCCCATCACTTTTGGGGGCACTTTCTATATTCTGGCACAGTAAAATATTCTAGGATCACCTTGAATCTCCCCTGCCCCGGCTCTGGAATCACCCATTTCTCCAGAGTCTCGTTTCCTTTGGGAGGAATGGGACTGCTGACCATGATCTGAGAGATGTGCTTTTTCCTACTGAGTGTCTTTGTTGGCTAAGATAACACTGTGCCCTGTGGATTATTTTCTTTAGACCTTTAGTTATTCTTTTCATGTTTGGTGAAGTGGTTATTTTCACTAAGTAGAATTTTTATCCTATGGAAAAACTTTTATGTGGGGTAAAGAAGCATAGAAGTCAAGACGCATCATGTAGCATAAGAAAAAAAGTCTAGTGGAAATGTTTTGGATGTATCATCTGTACTTGGAAATGTTTTGAAATGTTTGCTAGGGACATTTTCTTTTCCCCTGATATTTCTTTAACATGGCTGTTTATCTGGTGATGAGTTATTACAAATGTTTCCTTACCTAGTTTTGTATTTGGTTTGTTTATTTTATTCAGGTCTGCTGAAGTCATTTCTAGTACTTTCTAAAAATTTACAACACTCTTGTTTTTTTAGGCTGTCAAAAGACATAATCTGACCAAAAGATGGCTTATGAAAATCATTGATGAAAGAGTAAGTTGAAATTGCTCAAGTCTTAAGTGTTTTCTTCCTTTTTAATCTGTAAGCTAATTCCTCAGGGAGGAAATGTCTTAATATGTGTATTATATTTTGGAGGAAGGACACTTTTAGAGGACTGTGCCATTCTGTCCATTCTCCCTCACTGCGTGCCACCCACCTCAGCCCCCTGCCCCTGTGTCTTGAGTCAGACAGGCAAACACAAGCACGCAGGCAGAGGCAGATGTGTGCACACCTACAGGCTACTGGTTTGTGGGTTTTGGTTTTTTTTTTTAATGGAAATTTTCGTACTTACACAAAAGTAGAAAGAATAGTGTAATATACTTTCATGTATCTGTAACCCAGCTTTAGCTATGAACACATGTCTACTTTTGTTTCATCTATATTCTACCAACTCCTCTCATTAAACCCTACAGGATTATTTTAAAGCCAACCCCAGATATCATATTAGTCAATCTGCAAATGTATATGTATCTTGAAAAGATTTAAAAAAGGCTTTTAGAAAACATACCCACAATAAATGATCATACCTTAAAAAATGACAGATAATTCCTTAATATCATCAAAACTTGAGTAGTCGTGCACATATTTTTTTTTTTTTTTTAAAGATTTTATTTATTTACCTGACAGAAACACAGCGAGAGAGGGAACACAAGCAGGAGGAGTGGGAGAGGGAGAAGCAGGCTTCCCGCCAAGCAGGAGCCCGATGCGGGGCTCGATCCCAGGACCCTGGGATCATGACCTGAGCTGAAGGCAGATGCTTAACGACGGAGCCGCCCAGGCGCCCCAGTCATGCACATACTTTTATGTACACCTAGTATTTGGATCTCTATCCAGATAGTAGAGGCAGTAAGGAAAGTCTGATGGTTCTAGTGAATGGAGTACTATACTACATTCTAAGAACTGAGTTCTAGGTCCAACCAAGCATGCAAATTGCTCTCTGTCCTGGGCTAACTTATATAATCTTTCTGACTCATTGTTGGCTCAGTGTTCTCATCAGCCTGATATTTATCACATACTGTTGTCATGAAAATGTTAAGTTTAGTTTATTTGGCTACAACCCATTAATAACCATAGGCTATAGTAATTATAATACAAGCCAAAATGGGAGATAATGATTCAGCATTTAAAAAAAAATTGCTCAGTTGGCCTACGGAGTTAATTGGCACTAAAAAGATCTATTTTTCAGGTGTTTTCTGTTTTGTTTTGTTTTTTTACGATTTATTTATTTTAGAGAGACAGTGCATGTGCACGTGTGTGGGGGGGGCGGTGCAGAGGAAGAGGGAGAGAATCTCAAGCAGACTCAAGCAGACTCCCCACTGAGTGTGGAGCTTGTTGGGGGGGGAGGGGGGGCTCAATCTCATGACCCTGAGATCATGAGATCATGACCTGAGCCAAAACAAAGAGTCAGAGGCCTAACTGATTGAGACACCCAAGCACCAAAGGTGTTTTGTGTTTTTATGAGGTAAAGACAGAGATGACTTTTTGGTTTAATGGAAAATAACATTTGGCATTTGTAGGGAGGGATATTTAAGAGTAAAAGACTGGGGTCAGTCTCCCACGTTGATCTTTAAATTCGATGTAATCCCTATAAAAATTCCAGCTGCCTTTTTGCATAAATTGACTAGCTGATCCTGAAATCCATATGGAAATGCAAGAGACCCAGAATCACTAAAGCAATCTTGAAAAAGAAGAAAGTTAGCTCCAAAGTTACAATTACCAGACTATGGCGTATTGGCATGGCATAGACATATAGATCAATGGCAGAGAATTGAGAGTCCAGAAATAAACCCATATATTTATAGTTAATTGATTTTTTTGACAGGGGTGTGAAGATAATCCAATGGGGAAAGAATAGCCTTTTCAACAAATAATGCCAGGACAACTGGATATCCACATGCAAAGAAATGAATTTGGATGCCTATTTAACACCATATACAGAAACTAATTCCAAATAGGTCAAACACCTAAATGTAAGAGTTAAAACTGTAAAACACTTAGGAAAAAACATTGGCATAAATCTTTGGGATTGTAGGTTAGGCAGTGATTTCTTAGATACGATACTAAAAGCCTAAGCAATAAAAGGAAAAAACAGGTAATTGGACTTCAACAAAATTAAAAATTTCAAGAAAGTGAAAGGCAGCCCATGGAATGGGAGAAAATATTTGCAAGTTATGTATTTGATAAGGAACAAGTATCTAGAATATGTAAACAACTCTTATAACTCAACAATAAAAAGACAAATAACCAATTTAAAATTGGGCAAAGGATTTGAGTAAACATTTCTGCAAGGAAGATCTACAAATGACTTTCATTAGGGAAATGCAAATCAAAACCAGAATAAATGACTCCTTTACACTCATTAGGATGGCTGTAATAAAAGAAATGAACAATAACGAGTGTTGGTGAGGATACAGAGAAATTAGAGACCTTCATACATTGCTGATGGGAATAGGAAATGGTGCAGCCACTTTGGAAAAACCGTTTGGCAGTTCTTCAGAAAGTTAGACATAGAGGTGCCATTGACCCAGCAATTCACTCCTATATTTATACGCAAGAGAAACGAAAACATGTGTCCACACAAAACTTGCACACAGACGTTCATAGCAGCGTTATTCATAACAGTCCAAAAGTGAGAACAACTCAGAGTCTATCGATGAGTAAATAAAAACATAATGTGGCATATCCATACATGGAATATTATTAATAATTTCTTTAGTTAAAAAGAATCAGGTACTGGCCTTGGAAATCCCTTTTACGAAGATGGTGCTGAAGGCTAAGAAGGAAGCCCCTGCCCCTCCCAAAGCCGAAGCCAAAGCAAAGGCTTTGAAGGCCAAGAAAGTGGTGCTGAAAGGCGTCCACAGTCACAAAAAAGATCTGCATGTCACCTACATTCTGACGACCCAAGACACCGTGTCTGCCAAGGCAGCCCAGATATCCTCGAAAGAGCGCCCCCAGGAGAAACAAGCTTGATCACTATGCCATCGTCAAGTTCCCCCTGACTACTGAGTCAGCTGTGAAGAAAATAGAAGACAACAACACACTTGTGTTCCTTGTGGATGTCCAGGCCAACAAGCACCAGATCGAACAGGCTGTGAAGAAGCTCTGCATTGACGTGGCCAGGGTCAACACCTTGATCGGGCCTGATGGAGAGAAGAAGGCATATGTTCAGCTGGCTCCTGACTGTGATGCTTTGGATGTTGCCAACAAAATTGGAATCATCTAAACTGAGTCCAGCTGGCTAAATCTAAGTTTTTTCACCAAAAAAAAAAAAAAAAAATCAGGTACTGATACATGCTCCCAACACAGATGAACCTTGAAAACCTGCTAACCGGAAGGAGCCAGATACAAAAAACTACATATCGTATCCCTGCATTGTTTTTTAAAGATTTTATTTATTTGAGAGAGAGAGAGCACACAAGCAGGGGGGAGGGGCAGAGGGAGAAGCAGAGTCCCCGAAGAGCAGGGAGCCCGATGCGGGGCTCGATCCCAGGACCATGAGATCATGACCTGAGCCGAAGACAGACGCTTAACCAGCTGAGCCACCCAGGCGCCCCATGTATCAGTGCATTTTCATAAAACGTACAGAACAAACATCCATGGAGACAGAAAGTAGATGAGTGGTTTGCTGGGGGATGAGGGAAGGGGGAGATGGGAAGTAACTGCTTCATGGGTACAGGGTTTCTTTTTGAGGCGGGGAAGACATCTCGGGGTTAGATCGTGGTGATGGTTGTACAACTTGGTGAATATACGTTACCACTGAATTGTACATTTGAAAAGGATATAGTTTATGGTATGTGAATTAAGTCTCAGTTTTTTAAAAATGTAAAAGATAAGACATAATTTTTTTCCCTGGGATCATTGCTGGTGCCATTTTCTTCTGATTAAAAAAAGAGGAAAGAGTATGTTTCCTTAGCAATAGAGTCTTTGTAAATGTATTATTATAAAAGTAGCTAGATGTTCTTGCTCTGAGATGTACATTTTTCTGTTTCTGGAATATAGTGTGATCAGGTAACATAATCATCCCTGTTACTTTATTGAACATGGTTTCTTTGGGGTGTGGGGGCTGGTTATGATCTCCTTTCCTCTTCTAGGCACCTTTTCTTTATTAAGAACATGGACTTAACAGTTAAAATATATGGGTTTGAATCCTGTCCCTACCACTTATTAGCTATGTGACCTCGGGCATATTACTTAATGTATCTGTGACTCAGTTTCTTCATCTGCCACGTGGAAAAAGCATTAATTCCTTATCTTTTGGGAAGAGGTTTTTAGGATTAAGAAGATAATGTCTAAGGTGCATAAGTGAGAACTCAGTTCTGTTTCTCATGATTCCTTGGGCTTTCAAAGGAATGAAAAATTAAACTAACCCCATGTCTGTGTGATTTGTACGCTGACATTATTCCCAAGGTATTATTTTGAGGGGTGATTTGTAAGTATTGAACGTGTAGGACTTTAATATTTTAATTTTAAACTTATTGTGTACTAAACAATATATACTAACTTTTTTATTCTTTATTAGTTCTTTAGGGCAAAAACAATGGTGCCTTTTCTTTATAAAATATTGACAATTCATCAAACTTTATTTGCATTTTGTTTGACTGTAGGAAAAAAATTTGGATGACAGAGCATATCGTAATATCCAGGAACTGGAAAATTACGCTGAAAACACACAGAGCTCTCTTCTTTACTTAACACTAGAAATACTGGGTAAGTTTTTTTCTGTTTTATAATTCTCTTTTTCAAAGAAAATACCCTTCAGACTTGACTCATAATTTGACAGTCTGATTAGTTTAACACTGAAGTTTTTCTTTGCACCACCAATAAAGGAAGTTTTTTTTTGTTTTTAAACAAGAAGGGGAATATATAGCTTTCTTTGGAGTACAGACTAATCACAATACTCAGGCTCTCATAAAAGTACTTTAGCTGCCTCATGGGAATACTGTGATTAATACTCTGGTAATTGCAGATGATTTTTCTTTTTTAAGTGTCTCCTACAATTTGGAAGGCCTGGGGCCTGACTCTTCCTGTCAATAATACTTCCCTACATTAAAAAAAAAAAAAAAAAGAGTAGAAAATATAACACTGCATTTCTCAAAGTTTTTATGAGATTTTTCTTTTTCTTTCCTCTTAAAAATAAATAAATTTAGATGATACTTTTCCTCACCTGACTTTAAGTTGGTGAAGTCTTATTGTAATGAGGAAATTATTTGGACCAAAGACAATAGCCTCTCTTTTGAAGAAGGTCATATATCTTTATGTCACCCTAAAGGAATAACACAAGTCCCTATTGAGATTCCCAAGCCTCTTTTGCCTGTACACCCGGTGACATGTTTGCCAACACAATGAAAGGAGGGAGCAAAGAGCAGAATGTTTGTGAGGCGTATATTTAAAATGAGGTCATATGGAAATTGCATGGAGGAGAAGAAATGGAAGACTTGTGATGGTTTTCCAAGACAGCTGATTAAAATTCCAAATGTGTTCTCAGTGTGCTGTAGTCCGAGGAAGACTTTTTTATTTAAAAGTTGAGGTTCGGAAACCTGTTCATTGGTAAACAGTCAGCTTGTTCTCATGCCCAGTTTTGCTCAAAGAAGTCCTGTTTTTCAGATATAAAACATAGGATCAGCACCTGCTTTTCCATGCGTAGGTGGTTTCTCCAAGCTGCTTCTATTGAGTTGTTGTGCATATAAGGAGTAAAGAGCAGCCCTGTTGCTTAATTTCTGAAATCATAGGTGTAAAGGATCTTCATGCAGATCATGCTGCAAGTCACATTGGAAAAGCCCAGGGCATTGTGACTTGCTTGAGAGCAACGCCCTATCATGGAAGCAGAAGAAGGGTGTTCCTTCCCATGGATATTTGTATGCTGGTAAGACTGTTACTTGTTTCCTCTCATGATTTACCTCAGGAACTCGGGGAGGGCCGTGGTGTCTTGGTTCTTTGCTTCATCTATTCAAATAACTGCTTTGAAATGAATGCTGATTGCCTTTTGGCTCCGGTTAGCCAGAATTTTATCAGTCAGGCACTTTGGGCTCTGAGGGATACATATGTTTGTTTTCTTGCTTGTATAATTTTGTTCTACCTGCAGCGGTGGTTAATTAACATCTTGTTGCATATTCTTCTAGGAGTGTGTGTGTGTGTGTGTGTGTGTGTGTGTACACACACGTGCATCTACGTATATGTTCAAAGCAGAACAGGCATTATACTGTACATACTATCCTATCACCTGTTTTTCTTGAACTAAGTTAAAGTGTGCCTTTAGATTCCTAACGTGATACGTATTTTCCCACACAGCATGGGGTTTCCCAAGAGGATTTTGTACGGAAGAGCCAGGATAAAAACGTGAGAGATGTGATATATGACATTGCTGGCCAGGCACACTTGCACCTGAAGCACGTAAGTAGCCCCTCTGCCGGACCATTTGGGAGACGGCCATTCTAGACGTGGCCATTGCTAGAGCGTGGTTATGGTCCCCAGCCTTCATTCCGCTTCTCCCTGAAATCCCAGTAGGTTTATCTCAGGGACGATTGTGAACTCTCTCCAGTTTTTTATGGTCCCGCTTTCTCCTTCTCAGCGGATGAACACATCCTTCCTCAGCTTCCTCGCTGAGCCCCTGCCTGCTCTGTGCCCCCACCAGCTCTCGCTCGCAGGGGACAGGCTGTTTCTCTGCCTTGCCAGGGCTGATGGCTCCTTTCCCGGGGGCTCATGGTCTCAGCGTCTGCAGCTGGCCTGATAATTTGCCCCTTTTCTGGGCAGCCTGTGGACCCTTCTGTGGCTCATTTCCCCCTCCCAGTTAAACTTTTGTGAGTAAGTGGTCCGTATTCATCATTCCCTCAAGGCCAGCATCACCCTGGCACTGTTCATCATGCTCTCATTTCGCTTCCCTCTCGCCTACTCTGATAAGCACAACTAAATAATCTCCTTATTGCCACGTTTAATGGCACCTAAAACTCTCATTCACATTAACTCTTTCCGCTTTTGACACCACAGACATTTTTTCCTCCTTGAAACTTTCTAAAATCTTTTTCCCTTGATTCCCTGACCTAAACTGGTTCCTGATTTCTCCTGCATACCACTTTCGGTGATTCCTAAGAGTTAGTTCTTCATGGTTTCTCAAACTGTAACTTGTCTTCTGTTGACTCCCCCCACCCCCACTTTCTCTTTTTTTAAGATTTTTAAGCCATCTCTACACCCAATGTGGGGCTTGAACTCACAACCCTGAGATCAAGAGTCACGTGCTCCACTGACTGAGCCAGCCAGGCGCACGCAACCCCCCCTTTCTTGAAACTATGTCCTTTATTCCAATAATGCTATTCCTTCCCGATTCTCCTGGAACTATTCCTTGATTCTCATGATGCTATTTCTTCCTGGTTCT
Source organism: Phoca vitulina (assembly GCF_004348235.1). NCBI lineage: Eukaryota > Metazoa > Chordata > Mammalia > Carnivora > Phocidae > Phoca > Phoca vitulina. The sequence goes on from NW_022589728.1 coordinate 41,454,624, forward strand.
TCTTGTGAATCCTGCCTCCCTTTTTTTTTTTTTGAGCTTCAGTGGATCCTAAAGACTTGTCATTTACCTGCAAATCTCAGGGCCTTTGTACTTGCTGTTTATCTGCCTGGAAGATGCTCTCCACCCCCCAACTCCTCCACCCCAACCCCATAGTCAGTATTAAATATCACCTTATCAGAAAGATCTTTCCTGGCCACCGTATCTAAAATAACATCCTCCCGGGGCACCTGGGTGGCTCAGTCATTAAGCATCTGCCTTTGGCTCAGGTCATGATCCCAGGGTCCTGGGATCGAGCCCCGCGTCGGGCTCCCCATTCGGTGGGAAGCCTGCTTCTCCCTCTCCCACGCCCCTTGCTTGTGTTCCGTCTCTCACTGTGTCTCTCTCTGTCAAATAAATAAATAAAAATATTTTTAAAAAATAAAAAAATAAAATAACATCCTCCCTTTCCATCACCCTCAGTCCCTTTACCTGGCTTAGGACTTTTCACTACCTGACATACTAAAAGTTTGTTTAATGCGTCCCCACCTCATAGAATGTAAGTGACTTTGGTTCTATGCTGTATTTCTTCAGCATCTAAAGTGCCTGGTACATTATAGGCACTCAGTAAATACTTGTGAAATATTAAATAGGTAATCAGATTGTAAGCTTTTTGAAGGCGAAGAGTCTATCTTAATCTTTTTTTTAATTTCCTGAAGCACGGTGTAGATAAAATACATGGAACTTTAGATGAGAAATTACTTAAAACTAGCAGAGTTTTAGGTAAGATCTGAGAACACAACAGAATCATTAAATCAGGAAAGCCCTGTGTTGGAACCTTGGAACCTGAATAGTCGCCAGTTGATGGACACTTAAGGCACCTGAAAAATACAGATTCCTAGGCCTCACCCCCTGGAGATACAGTCAGTCTGGGATGGGGCCAGGAATTAAAATTTCCAAATGATTTTAAACAGCCACATTTGAAAACTACTAGTTTGTAGGTTATGTGAACTAGGGCCCTGGAAAACAGGTTTGGAGAAGAGTATTGAAGGACTGAAGTACGGAGTTTGGGAGGCCTTGGAGAGGCACTGGAGCACGGGAGATGAGAGTGCAGACTCTGGAGCCGGAACCTCACTTTCAGTCCTAGCTCTGCAATTTACTAATCATGTGATCTTAACCTCTGTGCCTCAGTTTCCTCCTCTGGGAAAGAGGGTTATATTAGTACCTAACTCAAAGGGCTGTGATTTGGATAAATGGGTTAGCATGCATAAAGACTTCATAACTGTGCCTGGCATATCGTAAGTGACATGTTTCCTCATTGTCACCATCAAGTAGAGCAGGGACAGTCGTGTTGCACATGGGAGAACCTGGCCAGCAGTGTTTGAGACAAATCTGGGGAATGGGAGATCAGTTAGGAGGCTTATTTAGGACAGAGAGAAAGAGGATCTGACGTAGAGACGGTAGATGTGTATATAGATTTACACACACACACAACAGAGGTGGAATCAACTAGACTCGATGTCAGATTGGGTTGTGGCAGGATCAGGAAGAGGGAAGGCTGCAGAGTTCAAGTTTAGGTAGTGGTGGTTCCATTCAGAGACTACAGTGAAAAGAAGCAGTGGGGTGCTGGTGCTGATCAGTAGCCTCTGGACCAGCTGTTGGACATCACTGAATTTAAGGGGATTCGAGAACACTAGGGAGACAGGCTATTGAAGATGGCTGGATTGTGACTTTGAAGGGAGGTCAGAACTGGAGATAGAGATTTAGGAGTCATCCACATAGAAAACCTGTGGTTAAAGCTCTAAGTGTGGATGGTATCAAGGAGAATGTACATCTAGACATGAGGACCAAGGGCAGAACCCGAGGCCCACCTCCGCCTCTCAGGTCAAAGGAATAAGGGCCATTTATTAGGAAGAAGGGCCATTTATTAGTGATCAAAGAAGTAGGTGCACTAAGAATCAGTCTCTTGGAAACCAAGGGAGGAGAAGATTCTAAGAAAGGGGAATATTAAAGTTTTGCATGCTGTAGAGAGGTTGAAAAGAAGGGTATGGTGATTAAGTAAATCTTGAATGATCTTGAAAGGAGCAATTTTAGTAGACAGCTGAGGGTAAAACCAGAGTGCAGGCCGTAAAAGTGTCAGGAAGTAGAGGCAATGTCTGGCAGTATGAACGAAGACCTGGAGACAAGAGCGGGCGTGGTGAGTGCAGGATGCTGGGCATCAGTGTGAGTGCGTCAGGGCTTCACAGTCCAGGGTAGTAGTGACTTAGGTGGAATAGGTGAAGTTGGAGCCAAGATGTGGAGGCCCTGGAACTCCAAAATGAAGACATAAGACTTGGTGTATCTCAGAGAGTTAAGTTAAAGAAAGTAAAAATAAAATAGTGACTAAGAACGTTCATTTGGCTGCCTGAGTGAACTGAACAAAAGGTTGAGAATGAAGGCAGGAGATCAGTTAGGAGGCTCTTAAGTTCACGTAACCAGGACATGCCCACCATCTAAGCTAGGGCGGTGCCGGGACTTGTGAGTGCAAGTATTTCTTCCTTCCCCCCTCGCTACAGAGATACAGGGCCAGGGTTGTAAGATGTTATAAGGCAGCTGGAAAAGGCCAAAGCCAGTCTGCAAGAAAGAATGGGATTCTTATTAAAGTACTTTTTCCTGAGTCCTTTAGGCTTAAGAAATTAATTTTAATTGGCAAGAGAGCTATTTTCTTGCCTTTGAGAGAGGCCCTAGCTGTGCTGTTAAACTTGTAGTGTTGCTTTGTGATCATTTTTAGAGGCAGAGTGTTTATTTCCAGAAATATTTACATTTGAAACCAGTTTCCTTTTGTCTTCCTTTGTAGGCTAGGTCCTTCCAGAAAAGTGTTCCTGTGAGAGCATTTCCTGCTTTTCTTCAGACGGTAAGTAGATTAACAGAGAAGGCTGTTGAATTAATGAAACAGATGTGTGTGATCTCTTTTTCTATTTTGTAAGGTTCCCAGTGCAGTTCTTTAGCGTGGGACTTTGTTTTTGCTTCCCTCCCTTCTGGTGGGTTTTGTTCGTTACGTTCTGCTTTTGGTCACAGCCGTGCCTGTGTTTCTGGGGCAGGTGAGTGGAGTCACCAGACTGCATAGGTCTGTATGGGTGTGTGTGTGTGTGTGTGTATGTGTGTGTGTGTGTGTGTGTACACAGTCACCAGACTGCATAGGTCTGTATGGGTGTGTGCGTGTGTGTGTGTACGTGTGTGTGTGTGTGTACACGAGTCACCAGACTGCATAGGTCTGTATGGGTGTGTGCGTGTGTGTGTATACGTGTGTGTGTGTGTGTGTGTGTACACGAGTCACCAGACTGCATAGGTCTATATGTGTGTGTGTGTGTACGTGTACACACACACCATTAGCCAGACTTTCCTTTGGATCAAATCCTTATTTGTGAATGTCCAGCTGAGCTCTGATTCGGAGGTCACGTTTCTTCTGTATTTTAATGGAATTTTCTCCTAGTTGTAAAAACTACATCCTCAGAACAGAGATTTGGACGATATAAAAAAAAAAAATGAGAAGGAGAGAACAATCACCTATAATGCCGGGACCCAGACATAACCACTGCTTATTCTGTTCTTTTTTTATTTTCAATGAATTTTTGTGTATAGTTGAAATCACACTTTATATGTCATTGTTCTACTTATCAAGCATCTAGCGACATCATTAAAAATATTTATAAATACAATATTTAATGGCTATATAATATCCTATCATGTGCCGGCACCTTAATTTCATTAACTATTCCTTATAAGTAGATACTATAAACTATTAAAATGAACATAGAATCCTTAGAGATGGAAAGTTGATCACAAAATATTAACTATTTATCACATAATGTTACAGAACATTATGAATAACAGGAGCTCTTTTTTCCAAAAAAAAGAGAGAACGTGTGAAAGTATATTAAAATATCTTCAAAGTTTTTTTCTTTCTCATTCTCTTCTAAAAGTTTTAATATTTGATATGTACAAATGAATATGGTCTATCTATATATGTGTGCACGTGTTAAAGCATAATGTCACGAACACCCATGAGCTCACCACTCAATCCAGGAGCGAGAATGTCACCATCAAACCACACTTGTGTGCTTTCCCCCATCTCATCCCCCTGCCTCTGCTTGTCTCCCCCAAATAGCTCTCTGAATTTTGAATTTATTATTCTGTTGCTTTTATTCCAAAAGGGCTCTTCCCCGTTTTATATATTCCTAAACAACATACTGTTTAGTTTTCGTTTTGAGCTTTATAAAAATGGATCATACCTGTATGTCTTCTAGGTCACACATTTCACTGCAGTACATTTCATTGTGTGACTAGTGCTTTTTTTTTTTTTTTGTCAAAGACCTGGATTGTTGGCAGGTTTTTGGCTAATACAACACACAGCAGCTGTGCACGGATCTCCTGTTGTACACATCTCTAAGTTTAGGGTTTAAAATGTAGATGCTAAATTTGTACGTACATTTGTCTGTCTGTGTGTGTATGTAGGAAAAGAATCTGGGAGAAAATAACAATCCCTTTTGTTGTCTTTTGGTTCATCCGGATATTCTAGCGAATCCAGAGCAGGGCCTCTGCGGGATCACACAGCTTGTCCTGCAGACACTAGGGGGTGCTGTGCACGTGGACTGAGAAGGCAAGAGGTGCCTCAGCATTGTGCAGTGCAAAACTAAGTGGCTTCTCTGTTTAATCAAGTTATTGCAATAAACTTAAAATGTACAAATTAATAAAAATAACTGAAAACCATAAAATAAAGAGCACGGTCCATTGCCACTGTTTTCCATCCTACTCCCCAATCCCCACGAAAGCTTAATCAAGTTTTGTGTGATGGGGGAAGCGTGGGGTGACATTTATAGGGACCTGTGGTTGTTCTCCCAGGTTGCAAATTGTTTTCTAACAAGAACATGGAGACCCATTAAACTTTTCCACAAAATAATTTTTTTTTAACAAACAACTTAAGCTCGTCCTCAGGGCACAATGCATTCGTACAGGGGGAGGTGGTGGTGGTGGTCAGTGTCCTTGATGGAAACACCTCTTCTGTTTTCTACAGAATATAGTAATAATACCTGACAAACAATAATTTCTCTAATTTTTTACACATCTTGTGTAAAACAGATTGTAATAAATTTACGTTCTAAAAGTTATGATCAGAATTGACTTGAAATTTCTAGTACTAGCTCTGATGCTGTTTTACTGGTCTAATAGAAACTTCTTAGATGTCTTTATTTTCTTTCTCCCTTTTAAAATTCTCATTTAAATTCTTAGTACATAGAAGACCATCTCAGGGAAACTAAAATAGCCTTAATACTTAAAATTTTTCTTTAGTTTCTCTAAAAACCTTAATCATTCTGTGACCTCATGACCATTATTCTCCTTTTCCAGGTTGCTCTGGAGGACTACTTAAAGAAAATTCAACAGGTGGATTTTGACATATTCCACCCATCTTTACAGCGGAAGAATACGTTACTTCCATTATCATTGTATATTCAGTCATGGAGAAAAGGTTATTAAAATAATTTTATGGCACTGCTCTTTTATTAGTTTTACAAAAGTATACTGGTTAGGGTTCTTGTTCACAGAAAACAGGAGCTGACTATTTACTTGAGGAGAAAGCGGATTTTTAGGCTGGGTGTGCGTGGCTCACAGAATCGATGAGACATTGCTGGGGGGCGAGGGCGCCACAACGCCGCTCAGAGTGAGCCACAGGCACTCCCGCGGTCCCCGGCAGCCCGGACCCAGTGTGCTGTGCTCTCTGTCAGGTCGGAGCCCCCAAGGGACTGTGGTTTCAGCTGCACGGAGCCTGCAGGCCGAGCTTCAGCCACCAGGGGGCAGGGAGAGGGACCGTCTCCTCCCTTCCCCCGCCCTTGGAGACCAGGTGGGGAGCTCAGGTGAGCCCCGCGTGCTCGTGGAGCAGCCACAACTCGAGGGGCCGGTCCAGCTAGGAAGTGCCTTTCCTTAGGGTCACGGAGAATGAAGTTAATACTGAGGACTGTCAGTCACTATGGTGAGGGCTTCATATCCCAAACATTTCACCTTTACAACTCTGACAATTTACCCATGATGAGAAAATAACTTCCTTAAGGTAAGCTAGCTGGCTGTCCAGAGCTAGAACCCTAATTTGACTTTAGGTCTGGCTGACTTGAAAGCTTTTGTTTTGTTAACCCCACTGCTTTACTCTCTGTCCTTTAGCATTATCCTGATCACGACCCAAACTGTATTAACAAAATGTGTACTAATGTAAAGTATATTACCGAAATCATATTGAGGGTTACTGTAGGGCGCCTGGGTGGCTCAGTCGGTTAAGCGTCGGCCTTCAGCTCAGGTCATGATCTCAGGGTCCTGGGATCGAGTCCCGCGTGGGGCTCCCTGCTCAGCAGAGTCTGCTTCTCCCTCGGCCTCTGCCCCTCCCCCACGCATGCTCGCTCACTCTCTCAAATAACATCTTTAAAAAGGGGGGGAATACTACATTTTTAAAAAACTAGTATACTAGTTAAGCTTCCCAGTGATAAGCTCTGCCCTATACTTTCATCAGTGTTCTCATCTGATATTTTAAAAAGAAACAAGGATTGTTTTAGTAATTAAAAACTTTCAAGCATCGAATACATACTAACGGCAAAAACCACACCTGTGCGCACTGCTGCTCGTTGGCAGATCTGCACTCCGAGTCTGACTCCCAAGACCAGGATTATGCCCGTTTCCTTCTGCCCTCTCAGTGGTCCTGTCTGCTGCCCACTCACGCCTCTGGTGTTCTGTCCCCCCACCTCCTCTCTCCTAATTACTTTGGTTTGAATTAGTGCCCACTTCAATGGTGAACTAGCGATAGCTTAAAAGACTACATTGTTGCAAATAAAACTCAAACTGGGAGCTGCTTGAGGGCAAAACTGCACTGTATTATGCATCTTGGGGTCCCGCAGCACCTAGAATGGCTTCTGATTTAGAGCAAGTAGAGAAATGAGAGATTAATAAATGTATACCCGTGTGAACGTGCAGTGTGCTTGTATATGTTAGTATAGTCTCGGTTGATACTGATGCCGAAAGAATATCCTCTTGTTTAATTCTGTGGCTTTAGAGGGCCTTTTAGCTTATCTAAAAGAGGCAAGTACAAGGAAATGGGACACATTTCCTCCTGGGATTCTGAGTTGAGTTCATTAGAGACATTCTTTGTCAGTAAGCATCGTCTGTGCATCTTCCCAAGTTAACTCTGGCAGCAATCAGCTACTAAGCATTTGGGTTCCTGTCTAAGGGTCTTAAAAAGAAGGGTTTAAACAAGAAGTGGATTACTGGATTCTTTACTGGCTCAGAAACCAATTTACTATTAAGTAAATAATTTCAAAATACTCTCTAAGCCGTTCTAAATTTGATGCTTAGAAATTTGGATGAGCCGAGGTTTCCAGTCTTCTAGAGATTAAAATGGGGTCTTATGCAGTGACATTTACTGTACGATTAACTTCACGGCAGAAAAGACACTCCCTTAGATGGTGCCAACATTCTCTTTCATTTTTTGAATTTCTTCTTATTTGAGCATTTTAAAGGAGTCTGATACATTTTCAGACCATTTAAGATGTATTTCGATATTGAATAGGTGGAGAGCAACAGATAACATGTTGAATATAAATTACAGATTAATCTCAATGTAGGTAAAGTGCATATCATAAAATACGTATTGAGTAATTCCTACTCAACTGGCAGCATTCTTCCTCTCTTTTTGATTCAATGTCTCCTTTTCACAAAATTAAATTCCTCTTGAGAAGCACAATAGCTGCTGACACTCAGCTGAGCATGAATTTGGGCAGGTGACAGCTCTGCACCCTTATGCATTAATCGTCACAGAGAAGGAAGTCTTTACTTTCCAAAGGATGAAACCGCCTCAAGATGTCAAGTTCAAGGTCACGTAGCCGTTAGAACTGGAGTTGGATGCCAAACCCACATGTGTTCAACGCCAAAGCCCACAACCCAGGTATTTTTACCATTCTTGCGATTGTAAAATAAACTGCCAACTTTAAAAGCTCAAGGGCACAACTTTTTTCAGAAGTAAGTATGACTGTATGTATTTTAGGTACAAATAAGGTTAAAAAGTATAGTTCCAACTACCAATTAGGTGGGAGAGAAATAAATAGGCAACTAAAATAGATACTAAGTGCCGGGCATGGGATATATACAGGGGAGACACGTCACCACTTTGGAGGTCAGGGGATGTGGCATGAGAAGAGTGTCAGGGAGGTTGGGTAGGAGCCAGAGTTTGGGGAGGGGGTGTAGATGTAGAGAGGTCCTGGCTGAGGGTGCAGTAGGAACAAAAGCCAGGAGGCAAAATGGATAGCCTATGGCAAGACTCCTAATATTTTGGCTTTAACGTAAGTAAAAACAGAATGTAATGTCCAGAGTTCTCAGAAAAGTCTGTGAATAAAATGTGGCCACGTCCCCTGGTCCAGTGAAACATTTTGAATGAAGATCAAAGAGTTGGGAGTTTATATTTTGCCCGTTTCACCAAATCCCTGAGTGCCCTTGGATTTGTTTTAGCTCACATAAATAGGATTTCTCTGAAGACACTGGCCTAATAACCGATTGCCTTGTCCAGAAAGATCCACAGAGTTGTAAACATTACGCAGGCAGTTATTGAAAAGAAAGCATTATCCTGTTTGTACCTGTAAGGAGGACTGAGAAGAAAGCACTAATCCCCAGACTTGGGAAGGGTATTTGCAGTGGGTCAGAAGGAGGGCAAGGAGTTGAAGAGAGGGAATCCATTAAGCACCAGACCCTTCCTGGGCCTGCTTTCTCATCTGAGGAACACAATATTAGGATCCTTCAGATCAGAAAGATGGTGATAAGCAGGGAATGTGATTATGTTTATGAAACAATGGATAGATGGACATGAATTTTTCCATCAAAACTGTATACCCCAGATAAAAGAGTTTGTTCAACAAAATGGAAGAATATATGGCACACTAAAACATTAACCATGTAACCCATTTGTATGATAAGCTGAATAAAGAAATGTTAAAAGTTCAGACACAGAGCAGTAGAGTGCCTTCACTTCTTTTAAGGGTGTGGGCTCTGGAGACTGGCTGGCGTCAACTCCACCACCCGACTAGCTGTGCAACCTCAGCAAGGGACAGGATCCTAAATTGTTTTAGGATTCATAATCCTAAAATGTTTCCTAAGCACTGTAAATTTATAACTGCCATCTCCAACTACATCCTTATGATGTTATTTTTAAAAATAAAATTAAGATAATTGTTTAACCTAAAAACCATAGTATTTTCAATTACTTGATTTCTCAGTTATAAGACTCAAGAATTTTCAATAAGAATATCCTATTCTATATTCTAAGGATTAGTGTGTGATTATAGTGTCCACTTGTCACTATTTTTTAAATTGATGGACTTGAAAAGTATTCAGACATTTAAATGGATGCATAGATATATTGCTAGTTCAGTTATAGATTGGAGTTTGCATATTGTAATGTAAATGTATGTCAACACTATTCTAGTTTATTATGACTGAAGTGTAATTAAATAAAAAAGGTTGTAAAATGTGATGTGTATGTGTATATACTGTATGTGTACTTTTTAAACTAGGTATATGTCCTGACCCCTTTTTATACAGGTTGAATTTGAAATTACATTATATATACATATACTTTATTGTTCTAAATAAAGAATTTTATGCACTCTCAAAAAAAAAAAAATCTCAGCAAGGGACAGGATCTCTCCAGTGCCTCAGTCGGTCCGTTTATAAAATGGGCAAAATCGTAATATCAATCTCAACGGTCGTGAGGAGTACATGAATTAACACAGGTAAAGTGCCTAGAACAAGGATTTACATGTACTAAACATTAAATGATGTGTCAATATTATACACTGGCGGCCTGAACCCAATGAGGCCTGCAGGTAGATTTTATTTTGCAGGCATGGCATCTGAAAAAGGAGACCTTGAGTGACTTTGGACAGAATGTGTACTCTCCATCTGACCTCAGCCCCAGCAGGAGCTCCAACAGCCAGCCTGATGCATGCATCCATGTTACTCGCTTACTCTCTAAGCACTCATGTTTGCTGGAGAATTTGTGGACTGTGGGTCCATAACAAGTGGTCACCAGTCTGAGGCTGGCTTCACAAGCATGCCCCCCCTTTCTCCACCAAAGCCAACCGGCTTGTAACTATTGTTGGTATGTCGGTCCCTCGCTCAGCCCAAGTTCTTTGAGCCCATGACAATGTTTTATTCATCTTTCTATTCATCCCCAGAACCTCCCATAAATCCTGATGCTGCTCCATGCATCTTTGTATCTGAATGAACACGCTGTAGTATGAGGCGGGATGCTGGGCTCTGAGGAAATGTGAACACATTGGGGCTCGTACGTGCAGGCTGAACTGGAAATGCATGTCGAAGGTGTGGTGGCTTAGGCAGTGCCCATGGCGTTCAAGAAACGAGGTTGTTGGGTACCCCTGCAAAGGAGGGTGTGAGGAAGGAAAGAGAAATCACAGACACAGTCAGGTGTTTGGCTTTTAAGAATGGGAGTGAAATCTGAAAATAAACACTTTGCAAATGGTCCATAATACATGTATTCTGTGTATATGCTCATGGATAGTATTTGCATTAATTCCAGCGTAATCATTTCTTTGGATAAGCAGTACCTTTTGAGTCAAATATGAGATACAATGTCTTATTCTTATTTGATAAGTCTGTGGGTTGACTTTTCATTAACCTGTACAAATACTGTTTTCTTTCAAGTTACCCTTTTCTCATTAAACAGTCCTGCCTTGGTGTACTGTGTGTTTTCCCTTTTTATTTTTAATCACAATTAATGTTCCCAGCTGCTTAGTTACATAATAATATTCTGTGCGTTTAAACACAGGCCTACAGATTAAATTTCTCAGAGAGCAAGTTCAAGAGCTGTTTAAAACCACAGGGTCCCTTTTACGGGTGCTACAAAGATTTTTTAGGAAGTCAACATTAATGATTTGAGAAACTATTTCACTACATCTTATATTAATTTCTTGTTGTAGTGGTTCTATCCTATATTAATCTCCTAAGTTGACAAACAAGTTGAGAAAGTTCTCACTTAAATTAATCAACATAAAGACACTTCCTCCATTCTTTTTAAGTTATTCCATGTGGTTGTTAGAAATCTGTTTGAGTCTTGGCTTGGAGAAATGTATCATGCACTCTTTCCTGGGAGAGATTTTTTTTTTTTAATGTGCATATTTTTTTTTATACAAGTAATGTACATGTGCTCATTGCAGAAATATTGGGAAAAAGAAATACAAAAGAATAACAGGAAAAGTATTTTAAAAATCAACTATAATTTTACTAGATAAGAGATGACCACCATTAACATTTTGGTCTATGTTCTTCCAATTTTTTCCTTGGCATACAAAATATACAAAATTGGGGGGCACCTGGGTGGCTCAGTTGTTAAGCATCTGCCTTCAGCTCAGGTCATGATCCCAGGGTCCTGGGATCGAGCCCCACATTGGGCTCCCTGCTCCGCGGGAAGCCTGCTTCTCCGTCTCCCACTCCCCCTGCTTGTGCTCCCTCTCTCACTGTCTCTGTCTCTCTCTGTCAAATAAATAAATAAAATCTTAAAAAAAAAAAAAAATATATATATATATATATATACACAAAATTGGTATATTCTATATGCTGTTTTTTAGCCTGCATTTTAGCTTAGTAATACAATGTAAAAAGATACTAGAAAACTATTCTTAATTTTTATTCTATAGAACATTAATTTAGTAGGAATATGTTCTCCTGTTTTGCAATTACAATCTAAATTGCAATCAAGGCCCTCAGCCATCTGAAGTCAATCTTTCCTTGAATAACCAAATAAAGTGGTGTAGGCCACATCCCATGGAATGTTCTATGAAAAGCCAGCATAATAACCTTTGCCAATATTTATAAGATTTCCAGGGTAGAATGGAACACAGGATTTACAGACTTCTATCACTTCTCCATATAGTTTCAGTTGCCTTTCTCTTATTATGGATGAATTTGAATATCTTTTTATGTATTTAAAAGTCATTTGTTTATCCTTTAATTCCTCATATTCTTTGCCCACTGGAAGGTTATAAAAAAACATTTCTCTCACAATTTCTTTTAATGTTTTTGTTTGTTTTTTTTTACATGTGAACCCACATGAAATGAATGTGTGGCAAGATGTGAAGTATGGATCCAGATGGTTGCCCAACTGAACCAATACCATTAGCCATGTTGAGCATACACTCAATTTCCAATTTGAATCTGAAGGGTATTTTAAATCAATTAGAGGAGGTCACTTTTTAAAGAAATGTTTTAACTCCCCTTTGTTAAAAATAAAGGACTCTTTGAGAATTGGGCAGTGACTCTCAACATATTACACAGTTCTAAATCATCTCGACCTTTTTCTTTTTTTCTTAGTTTGGACAGCTACAAAAGACAACAGGATTTTCCTTTTGTTTCCTGAAGTGTTAGCTCAGATGTGAGCCGTCATAAGAGGAAGGGCATGCTGGGTCCTGGGCTTGACCCAGGAATGTGAGGCAGACTAATAATTTAGCTCCATCCAAACTAATACTCATTTAAATAAAATTTCATGATTCATTTAGTGTGGATGGAGCTGGTGCCCATGAGGACCATTTTTCCCCACTCAAGGCACTGTCTTCTTCTTCTGTGGGAGCGGGACCAGTTTCCATTTACTGGCTATGTGAGGAGATGCTTGTGGGACCTGTTATTCCTGTGATGTTTACTGGTTCATCTGGACTGAACACACCCCACACAGCTGTTCAGCTCACCTCTTAAACTAGTTTGGGGGGTGGGGGGCAAGCTCTTATTCTCTCTTTTTCATGAGTGTGCCTGTGTGTGTGTGTGATAGAGAGAGAGAGAGAGAGAGAATGGATGAGGAGTAAATGAAATTTATCTTCTGTTGCCTGAATGTCACAGGCAAAATTACACCAGTGTGTGCCTCAGGCTGTATGGGCTCCAAAGGATCCACCCAGCTGGGTCCTGGTGAGAACCAAAGACAGATACTTATTTTTGCTCCCTCCAGAGGAAGAGTTTCTATTGCAGCTAATCGCCAGTGCAGCTGCACTGGTCCTGGCTCATGAAATGTTCCTAGAAAATACACTTAAGGGGATGGAGAAGCAGGAAAGAAGAGGAAATTGGGGCAGGCACGGATCTGAGGGATGACTGCTTCGTGGAAAGACTACTCTCCTGTCCTGACCACAGAACAGTCCGCTGAGAGGCCTGGGCCTGGTTCTGCAGTTGCCCAGAATGCCCAGTGCAGGGACACGTTCTTTTCTGGGGCAAAGGGCATTTTCTTCTCACTGGTAAATTTTCTCCCATAATTAAATGGAAAAAAAAAAAAAAGTCATTTGGCTATCTTTTTCTCTCTTTGTTCGAGGGAGAAAGGAGAAGGGTCCTTGTGTGTGTCTTGATTGTTCATTTTTTCAATCCTGATGCAAACTCCCCAGATGGGAATTTTTTTTTCCAAAGACATTTCTGGGATATAGCTCATTTGATACGTAGTCGTAATTTAAATCACTATTTAGATTGACATGATACTTCCTGTTTGGAGTTTTATCTTTCCCAAAACAAGGAAACCACATTAGGGAGTAGAGAATGCAGTTAAATGTTAAGTGTGACCCAATCCTAGAGATAGGCCTCTTCATTCTCCCGGGCGAACATCAGCAATTTCTTGTGCTAGGCCAGTCACTACTTCACGCACATTACTGAGTCCACTGGTGGCTCCAACTCCTCATTGTCTACACCTGGAATGAGCTGCCCAGGGAGTTTTGTTTAAAAAAAAAAAAAAAAAAAAATATATATATATATATATATATATATATATATATATATTAGTCATTCAGCAAACTGGATGCTCTGTTATGATCTGGTAAGCAAAGGTATCTATGATGCCACAGGACGCCACGTCCTGCCAACAGTTTGGCTTTATGAGTCTTCCAGTAAATTTCTCCCTTTCGCTTATGCAAGTTTGAGTTCACTTTCTGTCACTCATAACCACAACAGTCTGGTCAAGAGAGGGGCTGAGAGCTTGAAGGAATGAGATGTATGTGCTACATCCTTTGCTGAGTAAAAGGCCCAACCATCATCTTGCTGCTGTGTGACCATGGTGATCAGGTGTGTGCTTATGAGTTTGTTTGCATGTCCAGAGAAGGTAAATGACAAACCTTCATCACAGCCGCTATACATGAGCTTTAATGTAAGAAATTGCCTATAGAAGTAGAATGTACAGGGGCACCTAGGTGGCTCAGTCAGTTGGGTGCCCAACTCTTGACTTTGGCTCAGGTCATGATCTCAGGGTTTGTGGGATCGAGTCCCGCCTCGGGCTCCACACTGAGCCTGAAGCCTGCTTGAGATAGTCTCTCTCCCTCTCCCTCTGCCTCTCTCCCCCTTCACGCTGCCTTGCACTCTCTCTCTAAAAAATGAATGAATGAATGAATAAATAAACAAATAAATAAACGAAGTAGAATGTACATAGTATTACTCAGGAAAGAGAATTTAGGCTTAAATAGGGGAGCTTCCAGTAGAGCAATATTTTGGCCAATCTTTTATGAAAACATCTTTGTAAATCCAGATTTTCATAATTTTGGTTTGCTTACAGTGAGTGCCTCCCCTGTCTCAGGTTGCTGCCCCCTATTGGGGAAGGGAAGAACAGAGTTATTGGTTGTGGCAGATAAGATGCAGTCAACATCAATTCGTAATGAAAGTAAAATAAAATTTAAATCTTCCCTTTTGATAAACTAACTCCAATATAAACCCAATGGTTATATCTAAATATTTAAAGGGCCAATAGGTCTGATTAATGAGTTTTTTAAATTGTGAAATTTGGTTATAACCCTATCTTGGCATATATTCCACGGGCAATTGAAAAGACTATGTATTCTGCTATTTTTGGGCGAAATGTTCTATAAGTGTCAGTTAAATCCTGTTACTTGATGATGTTCTATATCCTTGCTGATTCTACGTCTAGCTGTTCTATCAATTGTACAGAGAGGGATATTGGATTCTCCAACTGTAACTGTGGATTTGTCTACTTCTCCTTTTAATTCTAGTACCTTTTGCTTCACATATTTTGTAGCTCACTGTTTGGTGCCTTCATCATATCTAAGATTGCTATGTCTCTTTGGTGGATTAATCCATTTGTCATTACATAATATGCCTATTGTGGGTATATTTCTTCATTCTGAAGTGTACTTTATTGATATTATTACAGCCACTTCTGCTTTCTTTTGATTAATGTTTGCATGATACGTCTTTTTCTTTTTACTTTCAACCTATATAATAGGTTGAAATATAAATATAGTTATATTTAAGTGAGTTTCTTATAGACAGCATTCAGTTGGGTCATATTTTCTAATCCATCCTGCCAATCTCTTTCAATTGATGGATTTAGATCATTTACATTTTTGAATTATTTTTATTTATTTATTGAAGTATAGTTGACATACAATGTTCTTTTAGTTCCAGGTTACAACATCATGATTTGACAATTCTGTATATTATGCTATGCTCACCATGATAAGTGTAGTCACCATACAATGTTATTACAATATTATTGACTATATTCCCTATGCTGTACTTGAAGTTTGTAACTCTTAGTCCCTTCACCTATTTCCCCAACCTGGCTCCAACTCCTCCTCGGGAAACCACTAGTTTGTTCCCTGTATTTATGATTCTGTTTCTGTTTTTATTTTGTTTTTTTTTTTTTTAGATTCCACATATAAGTGAAATTATATGGTATTTGTCTTTCTCTGTCTGACTTGTTTCACTTAGCATAATATTTCCTGGGTCCATTCATGTTGTTGCATATGGCAAGATCTCATTCTTCTTTTATGGCTGAGTAATATTCCATTGTATGTATATACCACATCTTCTTATTCATTCATCTACTAATAAATATTTGGGTTGCTTCCATATCTTGGCTATTGTAAATAATGATGCAATAAACATTGGGGGTGCATATATCTTTTTGAATGAGTGTTTTGTTTTCCTCAGGTAAATAGCCAGTAGGAGAATTACTAGAACATATGGTATTGTATTTTTAATTTTTTGAGGAATCTCCATACTATCTTCCACAGTAGCTGCACCAGTTTACATTCCCACCAACAGTGCATGAGGGTTCCCTTTTCTCCACATCCTCACCAATGCTTGATCCTAGGCCATTCTGACAATTATAAAGTGGTATCTCATGATTTTTGATTAGATCATTTACATTTAATATAATTATTGATATTAGGACTTAAATCTGCCATATTATTTTTTGTTTTCTATTTGTTCTATTTCTTATTCTTCTGTTTATTTTTCTTGATTTTTTTGTGGATTACTTGAACAATTTTTGGAATTCTATTT
The DNA here is from genome assembly GCF_004348235.1 of Phoca vitulina. NCBI lineage: Eukaryota > Metazoa > Chordata > Mammalia > Carnivora > Phocidae > Phoca > Phoca vitulina. The sequence continues at coordinate 41,470,941 of NW_022589728.1, forward strand.
TTATTCATCTATAGAGGGTTTTTTTAACTTTAATTTTTTTTAAAGATTTATTTATTTGAGAGAGAGATCATGGGCAGGGGGGAAGGGTAGAGGGAGAAGCAGACTCCCTGCTCAGCAGGGAGCCCGATGCGGGACTTGATCCTGGGACTCTGGGATCATGACCTGAGCCGAAGGCAGACTGAACCTTAACCGACTGAGCCACCCAGGTGCCCTTAACTTTAATTTTTATTTTAAAATCATTCTGTACATTCTCCTAGGACCATAGTATTTGGGGTGTATCTCTTTGTAGCTTTTTTAATGGTTGCTCCAGCTATTACTTTATATATGCATAATTTATTATAGTCTAATGATTCTTGTCAATATTTTATCAGTTCAAGTGAAGTATAGAAAACTTAAATCCCTTTATATCCTTTTGCCTTCCCCTGCTTATAAATTCTTTTAAATATTTTCTCTACATACATACATTTTTTTAAGTGGGCTCCACACCCAGTGTTGAACCCAATGTGGAGCTTGAACTCACGACCCTGAGATCAAGACCTGAGCTGAGATCAAGAGTCAGATGCTTAACCGACTGAGCCACCCAGGTGCCCTTCCTCTATATACATTTAGAGTCACAACAGACAGTGTTATAATTTTTGCCTCAACCATCAGACATAATTCAGAAGCTTAAGAGGAGAAGGAAATGTATTTACTTTTAACTTTTACTCTTTCTATTGTTCTTTCTTTCTTCCTGATATTCTAGGATTCTTTCCTTCTGCATTTCTTTTCTGTTTAGAGAACTTCTTTCAGCCATTCTCTTAAGTCTGCTGATGACAAATTCATTTAGTTTTTCTTCAGCTGATAATATCTTGATTTTCCCTTAATTTTTGAAGGATATTTTCACTGGACATAGAATTCTGGGTTGTCAGTTTTTTCATTTCATCACTTGCAAAATGCAACATTTTCTTCTGGCCTCCATGGTTTCTGAAGGGAAATCTGCATCATTCAAGTTGTTTTTGTTCTACATGTAAGTTGTTTTGTTCTACATTGCTTCTCTGACTGCTTTCAAGGTTTTTTTGTCTTAGTTAAAAAAAAAAAAATAAGCTCTGAATTTTATTATTATACTCAGCAGGCATAAAATTACATTTAAATAAATATAAGAACAAATACTATATTCAGTTTTGAGAAATTTGAGTTGGTATGGATTTCTTTGGTTTATCTTGTCTGTGATTCACTCACATCTTTAATCTGTAGGTTTATGTATTTTGTCAAATTTGGAAAGTTTTCAGCCATTATTTCTACAAGTATTTTTTCAGCTTTGCTCTCTTTCTCCTCTTGTATTTGGATTTGGATGACAGAAATGTTAGAATTTTGTTATGGGCCCACAAGTCCCTGAGCCTCTGCTAGTTTTCTTTCTTCTTTCTTCTTCTTCTTCTTTTTCTCCCCCCCAGTCTATTTTCTCTTTATTATTCAGATTGGGCAAATTTATTGCTGTATATTCCAGCTCACAGATTTCTTTTTTCTCTGGCCCCTGCATCCTTCTAAGAAGCCCATCTACTGAGTTAACTTTTGTTATTGTATTTTTAAGTTCTCAAGTTTCCATTTGGTCCTTTTTACCTTCTATTTCTGTACTGAGACTATATTTCCTTACTCAGACTTTCAATTTTTTCATGTTTCAAGCATGTTTGTAATTGCTTTTTGAAGCCTTTTCAGATGGCTCCTTTAGTACCTTTGTCAGATAATTCTAACATCTCTGCCATTTTAGCGTTGGCATCTATTGATGATCCTTCGTCTTCTGAGATTTTTCAAATATTTGGCATATGAGTGGTTTTCGATCGAAAACTGAACATTTTGGAAATTATGTTATGAGACTCTGATCTTACTTAAACTTCCTGTTTAAGTAAGAACTGGCTGTTCTGATGCCAATCTGGCAGAGGAAGGGAGGAGCACTGCCTTGTTACTGCCAGGGTGGGGGAGTGTGGGGCTGAGGGGGTAGGAGGCCACATTCACCACCTGACCTCTGTTCACACTGGACAGGGAAAGGGCTCCTAGTTACTGCTGGGCAGGGGTGGGAGCTCTAGATCCCACTAGGCACCCACTAATACATACCACCCTGGCTGGGAGGGGCAGAAGTGCCTTGTTACTGCTGACACCACAGGAAGGTGGCTTCATTACCTCTGGGCAGTGCTGAAAGTCCCGACTCTCTACTCGGCCTCCTTTGACAACACCTTAGCGGGGGCGGGGGGGGGGGGACCGGCACCCTATTACTGCTGTCTGTGGGTAGAGTTCAGATTCTCCATGTGGTCCCCACTGACGCTGTGGTGGCAGGGGCCTTGTTACTGTCATGTTGGGATAAAAGTCCCAGCTCTCTATGGCCTGCTCTGATAGCACCCCAGCGTATGTGTGTGTGTGTGTGTGTGTGTGTGTGTGTGTGGTGTGTGGTGTGCAGTTGGAGTCCTTTGATAAAGCCTGGTGAAGCAGGAAGTCTAGGTTCCTGCTGCCTGCTTTACTGCTGTGGGTGGGAGTGGGGCCACCGTTTTTCCTGTGTTTTTGTTTTGTTGTTGGGGGGAGGGAGAGGGAGAGAGAGAATCTTAAGCAGGCTCCATGCCCAGCGTGGAGCCCAATGCAGGGCTTGATCTCACAACCCTGAGATCATGACCTGATCTGAAATCAAGAGTCAGACACTTTACCAACTGAGCCACCCAGGCGCTCCCCTCCTGTGATTTTTGCTGGAGTAAGTGATTACCGTCTAGAAGTTTTTAGTCTTGTTAGGCTGCCCCTTTCCTGGACTTTGAGAGAACAGGCTTTTGTTGGGGATTTTTTAATTTGTTTGCTCCAGTTGGCATTTCTAGTTTGCTGGCTTCTTCAGCTATAATCCTGGTATATATGAAGCTAAGAAAAAATGCAGACAACTCATCACCAGGCTGTGCTTTGGATCCCACAGGCCCTAGTCTGTCCCTTCTCTCTCTCTACCTTTCAGTCTTCTCATGTTTTACATATGATGTCCAGGCTTTTTAGCTGTACTTAGTGGGAGCAATAGGAAAAAGCACATCTAACTCCATCTTCCTTGAAGTGGAAACCAAGATATAATTTTAAAATATTAGTTGGCTTCATGTTTTTGGAATTGTACAGAGACCTATTTCCTACAGTATGCTAACCTCCCCACCAGAACAGTCTGGCACATGGTAGGAACTTAATAATATTCAGTGACCAATATTCAGTGACTGAATCCCCACTTTACTGATGAGAAAACTTAGGGAATTAAGTCATCTCCCTTTGGTCTCATAGCTAGTAATAGGAAGGACTGGAATTTGAACCAGGGCATTCTGATTTCAAAGCCCAAGCTCTCAGAAGCATCACTGGGGCACTTATGAAATTCAAGGCCCCTTTTGTTCTCTTAGGACAAAGGACAAGTGAGACGGAGCCTCCACTTGAGACAGTAACAAAGTGACAACAAGACTCTTCTCTACTGAATTAACAATGTCCTTGCATTTGCAAGAAAATGTCCAATGCTGTCATCTCTCTTTCCTTCCATTCACTGCCAAACGTCCTGTCTAGCGTCCCAATTACTCCTTAAGTCCCGTGAAAATGGGGTCCCACTGCAGTTTCTCTCCCGCAATTGCCCTTCTTTTCAGCCCCAAGACCAAATGCAACAGCGTCTTCCCATTCTCACCCTTCTAAATCTTTCTGTGGTGCTTCCTAATGCTGCTCACCACTTCCCAAACTGCACCCCTAGTCTTGGCTTTCATGGTCCTCCACTTTCTGGGGTTGCCCTTATCTTCTCCTGCTGCGTGCTGTCTGCTCTTTCGGTCCCATCCTTTGAATGGCAGTCTCATCCTCACATCGCTTCCCTAAGCCCATGGCCTCAACAAGGCTGGCAATATACTCACTCACTCATCTCATTCACTCGTTCAGCGTTCATTTATTGGACACCTGCTGTGTACCGGGCACTGTACTACAGCAGGAAACAAGGGAAACAAGGTGGCTTTTCTCATGGAACTTATATTCTAGGTAGAAGACACAGAGAGTAAGAAACAGCAACCAGTCAGTTAGTTATGGAGCCATATGACATTTCAACAATATTAATCAAACTTGTAAACTTTGGTGTGCATAATCTCAATGATCTATTAGATTCTAAAATTACTGAAGGTAAGAACTGTGTTATTTCCATAAGACTAATGCTACCACCTTATATTTATTTGCATTATGGTTTGCTTGAAAGATGGGCTTTCACACAGATGGTGATTTTAAAAATCCTTTGAATTATTAAATATTAATTTTTTTCTAAGACCTTTATTTACAAATACCTCAAAGCAGTTTAATGTGTTCTTGATGTGACACAATGACTTTTTTTTTTTTTTAAGATTTTATTCATTTATTTGACAGAGAGAGACACAGCGAGAGAGGGAACACAAGCAGGGGGAGTGGGAGAGGGAGAAGCAGGCTTCCCGCGGAGCAGGGAGCCCGATGCGGGGCTCGATCCCAGGACCCTGGGATCATGACATGAGCCAAAGGCAGACGCTCAACGACTGAGCCACCCAGGTGCCCCTGTGACACAGTGACTTTGAAACCTGTCCAGCCACACACCAGCCACACGATCAGAGGCAGACTTAACCTCTCTGAACAAGAACATTATTCTTGTATTCTTTTTTTTTTTTTAAAGATTTTATTTATTTATTTGACAGAGAAAGACAGCGAGAGAGGGAACACAAGCAGGGGGAGCAGGAGAGGGAGAAGCAGGCTTCCCGCTGAGGAGGGAGCCCGATGCAGGGCTTGATCCCAGGACCCTGGGATCATGACCTGAGCCGAAGACAGACGCTTAACGACTGAGCCACCCAGGCGCCCCTATTCTTGTATTCTTGTCACCAGGAACGCCTTAACTCGTGAACCTCATCCCCACACAAGGACTCAACTCACGGCAGGTGTCTTGAGGGTCCTCTGTCTCCTAAGGAGAAGAGGACGTCTTTTTCCTCTTCCTCTTTTTTTTTTTTTTTTTAAAGAAACACTGCATATAGAGCAAGAATGTGGCTCTGGGACCAGGCAGCTTGGATTTATGTGCTAGTTCCTTCACTTCCTAGTGTTTGACCCTTAGCAAGTTATTTAACCTCTCGGTGCCTCTATTTTTTCATCCATAAAATGGGTGTCTACTCCCTAGAACTGTCATGAAGATTAAATGACTAAATACCTATATAGTACCTGGCACTTAGTAAGTACTGCATGTGTTTGCTCCTTTAATCTATCCATATACATACCTATTTCCCGTTCAGAGAAAACTGGGTCACTCTATTTTATCTGTTGGAATCTTACTGACATTAAGGTTTGAATCTCGGACTTTAACATCTTGGATGCTTTAATGACTTCAGGTTATCAAACAAATAACTTTAAGAGAGGAAATACATTTTTATGTCTTTCAGCCTCAGAGAATGAGCTTCTAAAAATAAGTGTTGGGTTTCTCCCTACTTTAGATTATGGAAAAAAAAAAGATATATGTATATATATACATATACACATATATATATACACATATACACAAAGCACATAAAAATCCATTAGTTCAGAAGCTATATTTAAAATAAATGGGCCAGATGGCAGGTAATTAATATACACTAAAACTGTTAATGTCACACATAAAGATTAAAATGTATAAACAACTAGAAGCCGGGCAGAGAATTTTTGGTGTCATAATTTGCTTCTATAGCACTTTGCCGTATAATTCACCCGCGATGATAAAACAGAAAAAGCCTCTCGCACGTCTCCTTTTCTCAGCTTTATAATTTGGAAGCACATCACCCATGATTTTTCCCCCCTCTAATCACTTTCCCTATATTATTTCTCTAAGTCAGAGGAAGAAAATAATTTTAGAAAAGCAACAAGCAGTAAAAAAAAAAAAAAAAATTTTTTTTTCTATTACAGGGAATCAAGATTGGTGATAATCCAGATCACTTAGCAGCGGAATTTCCGTGCCCAGGAAAACCAACTCACTTTGCTTCTGTTGGTACCGTAGGGTTCTGTGAAAGTCTAAGGCAGACTTCAGCAGCACAGTATCCCCTTACCCAGTCAGCTTCACTGCCTCGCGTGCCCACGCGGGCTGTCCTGGGGCTCAGGGCCTGCAGATGGGTCGCAGAGGTTGGCCATTCCCCAGGGCAGACTCAGTGGCCTCTGCAGCTTCTCCGTGAGGGTCCTGCATCCTGTTCAGAGGGCACAGGGAAAATGGCTCATGGGCTGGAAAATAGCCAGCCTGGCCCCATTTGGCTCGAAGTAGTTCCTGGCAGAATTCCTGCAGACATGAGTTTGGGTGGCGGTAGAGACGCGTTCCTCCTACTTTCAGAGCTGGTGGCTGGCGTGGCCGCTGGGAATGTCGCGGGCCGTGATCGGAAAGCATTCCTGGCCCGGGGCTCAGCTCCAGCAATGCCCCAGGGCACCCTGGAACCAGCTGTGCCTCCAGGGCCAGCCCTATGCCTGAGCCTTGTCGGAGGCGGAGACCCCTTTATGGGGCTTTTGGTGAGAAATGAGCTACACTGGCAGAGAATTCAGGGCCAGGCACGGGGGGTTTCTTGCTCTTCACATCCACTTCTTTCAAGTCTTCTTTCATTCTGCACACACTGGCTTCCTGATAGTTTCCTTTCCTGGCCTATCTGCTGTCTTTCCCCTCCTGGCCACTTACTAAGACCCAGGGCCTTCACGTTGGGCTGCCCCACTGTGCAGGCCCACCTGGACCCCTGCTAGAGCCTGCTCAACCCCCATCAGAACCAAACTCTCCTTTGTCCCATTCCCTACACATCTTCATCTTCATTGTTGAAGCCACCGTATCCTTTATACTCATCTACATTTTATAGTACATTTTGAGTGGCACTGGGTATCTGTTAGTACCGAGTTAACCTTGTGCCAGAGGCCTCAGGTGCCGAAGGAAAGCTGTGGCTGATGCTGAGATTTGGGGGTGTCTGGGTAGTTGGAGAAGGGGAGCTGAACTGACGTTGCTTCTCAGCTCACAGGTTTCTTATCAGGACTCAGAAGCCCTGCCCAGCAGCCCTGCCCGGCATTTCCTTCTCGAGAGAGACCTTTGTGATGAGCCCAGCCTCTTTCCAGAACTTTCCAAGGCAAAGAAGGACTTAACTGCTCCTGGCTCTGCAGCAAGGCAGAGCAAGGCAGCCAAATGGGCATTACTGGGACACAGGTGACCAGGATGGCTTGATCTACCCACCTGAGACCAGGTGTGTTTGCACCGTGGTGCAACCCGCTGCTTAGTCTGGCCTGTGTGCAGGATGGGAGTGTCCTTCGCTGAAGGCCCAGGCCAGGGCTGACTCCAAACAGTGGTGCACAGCAGTGAGGACAATGGGTAGGGGGTACTCTGAAGTAGAGTGAGGCCCCAAAGTGGGGGAGAGAGAGAGAGAATCCACAGAGTAGAAGAGACTTAAAAGCTTATCAACCAATCCCAACCTGTGGTCTAATTTGAATTCTGATTCAAATAAACTAGTTTTTTTTTTTAAATGGAAATGTGAACCTGACTTGATATGAATAATATATCATTCAATTTTAAGGCATAATAATGGTATTGTGCTTATTTTTTTTTTTTAAAAAGAGTCTTTATCTTTTGAAATTCATACTGAAATATTTATAATGAAAGACGTGATGTCTGGAATTTGCTTCAAAATCCCAATGCAGGGAGAGGTGGGTGCAGGCGGGATAAAACAAGATGGACCATGATGTGATCGTTCCCGAGGCTGCATGATGGGAACATGCGTGTTCGTTATGTTCTTTCTACCTTGGCTTATTTTTTAAGTTCTCTATAATAAGAAGTTAAAAAAAAGAAAAGGGGAAAGAAAAGGGTATATTCCAGCTGACTGGTCTCCGGGGCTACATACAAGTATATGAAGACAACCGGACAGGACTTGGGGTTGCCGAGCCTGTGGCTCTTCGCGTGCCCTCTGACCCCTGCCCGGGGTGATCTTTGACCTGGGACTGGAGTTTCTAACCCACTGCACTTCCCTTCCTGAACATTCACGAAAAGTGGTCCTGGGTTTCCAACGACCTGAAAGGCAGGTTTCTAGCTCCTCCAGTCCCAGTATGTCTGAAACCACATAGCTCCTGCTCTCGCTCTGAATCCCCCATCTGAGTACTTCCTCTGCCGCTGTCACAGACTAGAGCCACCCCGCCAAGCCCTCTTCAACCGCCGGCTCTTCTCTCCCTACATCCACGTACTCAGCAGGTTCTATGGATTCTTCTTTCACAGTGGTTCTCAGACTCACCTCTTCCTTTCCACCCTTACAGCTATCCTCCAATCCCAGGCGTGGCCTCTGTCCTGTGTGCCGTTCCCTGCCCTTACTGCCATCCTTCCAGCCGTCCCCCCCGCCCCCAACCATTAGAGAGTGCCATGAGATCAAGAGCCTCATATTTAGTCTGAAGCCAGAAGACGGGGAGTCATGACGTAGGCATCGCAAACCCCGAATTTGTACCCTGACAATCTCGAACTTGGAATGATAATTTATCAGGCAGCCAACAAAAAGGGCACCACACCTCCAACAGAGTCTAACGTGTAAAACATTACTTCTCAATACATCCTTCACCAATTGTTGATAGGTCCACAACACCCCACATCTGGATGATCAACAAGTAGAATCCAAGGTCACAAGGATCCCATTCAACTGGGTCAACAGATAAATGAAAACTCAAATGACAGGAGGAGGAAGATCCAGAGATATCTGCTAATTTCTCTAGCATGCCCTACAGGACAGCAATAACACATCAGGTCTTCTAAACCGAGGACAGAAGATTTGACAAATCACTTTCAGATCTGTTCATTCATTCATATGAAGTTGTACCAAAAAAAAAAATCATACTTAGGTGTACACTTAAAAATTATCTTTACCGGGACGCCTGGGTGGCTCAGTCGTTAAGCGTCTGCCTTCGGCTCAGGTCATGATCCCAGGGTCCTGGGATCGAGCCCCACGTCGGGCTCCCTGCTCAGCGGGGAGTCTGCTTCTCCCTCTCCCTCTGCCACTCCCCCGATTGTGTGCTCTCTCTCTCTCTCTGACAAATAAATAAGAAAATCTTTAAAAAAAATCATCTTTACTGAGGAAAAATTATATTAAATGAAACTGGAGCCATTCAGGAAAATTCAGGCTGTGAGGTCACCAGGAACAGCCAGCCACAAAATGCTTGAAAATAAAAATGATTTCTTTGAGGCCCCAAAACAGACATTTATTATTTTATCAGCCTAGGTTAGCACCCCCTTTTTTGAGGAGGGATTTTCTCCTTCCCAGGTCAATCATAAGCATCTCTTGGGGCAAGGGTAGATAAATGAACTAATCAGTATTTCCCCATAACTCTTTGTTGGTTCTAGTAAGGAAGCCTCCTCTTTCCTCTTTGGAGGAAATTAAGGATGTAGCCGTTCAGGATGTGAGTCTTATGTAACCAGCCAGCCAGTCAGCCAGAAAGAATGAAGGACTGGAGTTCCTGGTTCTAGGCATGACCAAGGCCAGATGCACCCCTAGTCCTCTAGTTACTCGGGTGTAGAAAGCTTTTTGCTTAACTAGCTCTAGGGGTTTTCATCACTTACCACAAGAGAATCTTCGACAAACACAGATCAGTGCTAGTGTGAGCAGGGCAAGGTAACCCCATGAAATCAAAACAATAAAAGAGGAGAACCACTTGCTGGGTTTCCCAGAAGGCCAGTGGAATGACCCCAACTCTTTAAAAGCTTTAAACAAGGATAGTGATTTATCTCTCCTAGAAAATGACCTGGTTACGTCATAAAAGGAGTCGATTTTAAAATGAGGACTCAGTGATCCTGTTACCTAATGTTACATCATGAGAAAAATCAAACTTTGACAGGAACGAGGTAGGTCCCGCCCACTCTTCACAACTTTCTCAAATTCTTAATAAAAACTGCTTATCCTGGGGTGCCTGGGTGGCTCAGTTGGTTAAGCGACTGCCTTCGGCTCAGGTCATGATCCTGGAGTCCCCGGATCGAGTCCCGCATCGGGCTCCCTGCTCAGCGGGGAGTCTGCTTCTCCCTCTGACCCTCCCCCCTCTCATGTGCTCTCTCTCGCTCTCTCTCTCTCTCAAATAAATAAATAAAAAATCTTTAAAAAAAAAAAACTGCTTATCCTAGGCAGAAGTTCTCCAGTGCTAGATTTTCCACTAACACTCAAATGCTAGTTCCCTCAAGTTCTTCCTCTGCTCATGACCTCTAGGGCAGCTGGGCCACTTGCAGGGTAATTTCCAAATGCCTCAGCTGGGCAGTCAGGACTTCCAGAATTGGGCTTGACCTTCAACTTCATGTCCCACAGCTCAACAAAACAAACATCTTACACTGATGGTGCTCTTCTCTGCATGCCTTCGCACTGGTTACGCTCACTCCCTTTCCACAGTCCCTGGTGCTTTGTTGCCTTAGCAAACTAACACAGGAGGGCTTACGATCTAGGGAGAGACAAGTGAGCAAAGCAGCAAGTACAATAGAGACTTGCAAGCACTATGGCAGGAGGGAGCATCTACCCCAACCGTTGGAGAGGAGGCAGAGTGTTCGGGAAGTTTCCCAGGGGGAGTTACTCTGGGTTGTAAAGCTCCTGAGAAGGGCCTGCCCCACCAAGGAGCCCAGGGCCAGGGTCCTTGCTGCGTATTTCACCTTCCTACCTCTGCCCCAGGTGGCCAGGCCGTGGGTCCGTAAGGCAGTGTCAGGTGCGTGCCCGACCCGGGGAGAGGGGCTTTGGGAGTGGTCAGCTGACCAAGCCCATCTCCCGTAGCAGGGGGGAGCCAGCAGCGGGGACAGAGCCCAGAGCTACTGAAAGAATGAGAGCACAATGGCCACTCATAAAACAAACTTCAGGAGGCGCAGAAGTTCGAGTAAGCAGTCCGGCTGGCAGAAGGAGCCCGTGGAGGGAACCAGAAATGGAGGCGGGAGCCACCGGGGCAGTGGGGCTTCTGCTGGGACCCAGTCCCCTGAGGCTGGTTCTGCTGCAGCTGCAGAGCCTTCAATGCGTCTTCATTTTGGAGAGGACATCAGGGTTGGCTAATGACCTCTGAGACACACGTCCCTTTTCAAGTCCTTCCGGATTGAGCACATTGGAGGAACTAGCACGATATGTTCGGAAAGAAGAGGCAGTGGCTAGGCTGTCTGACTCCCCATCCCCTACCTGCCCCTTCCTGTGCCTTCCCGCAGCCCGGCAGGCCCTCCTCTGGATCTCTCCGGAGCATCACTTCTCCCTGGGCCATCTTCCCAGACCTGGGGCAGCACATAGCTTCCCTTGGACCTTTGTGTGTCTCAACTGGGACTATTTTGCTTTTGTTTATTGGATAATTTGATTAATTATTAGTAATTAGTTAATTGTTGTAGATCATAAGCTGTGAGGTGGGGTGGGGGGAGACAAAGTCCACTTTTGCACTTTGTATCCCCAGGACTTAGCATAGTGCCTGGTATTCAGTAGGTGCTCAGGACATATTCATTGCGGGAAGGACTGATAGATACCGATCATGCGCAGACGGGAAGATAAGTCACACATCTAACAAGTGACCTGAAGGAAAAGTCAGATGAATGCTACATAACCAGCACTCAGGCAAACACACCCACCCCTCAACCCCAAAAGTCCCCAAACTCCACTGTGGACCCTTTCCCAAGAGAATGGAATACATTATGATTAAAGTTATTAACTGACCAATGGGGGCAGAGGGACCAACTTTTGGAAATGCAGCACTTCGTTTTTAACTAAGGACAATGCAAAGCTTTGACAGTTTCATCATGAAATGTTCTAAGTTGAAGTCAATCAAGAGAAAACTGTCCTCAAAAGTGCTCATGGAAATGCAACAGAGCAGCAGGCTTCAGGCCTCTCCCCTTTCTTTGGAGGAGAGGGGTAGAAAGCCTCTTAAAAAACACTGAATTAGTGTTAATTATTAGCTTAGGGTTAGCTAATAATTTAGCTTAGGGTTATGGTTTTGGGGAGGAAGACCACAGGAGTAAAGTACCATTCTCATCACATCATGTCAAGGGGACATCAACATGACTTACTACTGTTGATGTTGGCCTTGATCGCCTTTGCTGAGGTCACATCTGTCAGGTGTTTCTCCTGTAAAGCTACTTTCCCCACCCCCACTGTCTCCCACTGGATTCTCTGCAGCAGAAGTTGGAATGCGCAGCTCACATTTCAGGAGTGGGAATTATGCTCCATCTCCTTGAGGGCCAAGTATCTCCATGAATGATTTGGAATCCTTCTGCACAGGCTTTTTGTCTACCCGCCCTCCCTGCTTTTCTTATTTATTCAATCTTTTATTTATATCAGCACAGACTCCTATATATTTATTTGATACTTTGAGTTGTTATTCAACAGCACTTTATTTGGTTGCTCAAATTGGCCTAGCTTTGGCCATTGGGAATCTTTTAGTTAGCTCCTGTGTCCCTTCATTGTGTGTGCAGGTGTGTTTTCTTTCTTTCCTCTCCCTCCCTTCTTCCTCCCTTTTCTTTCTTTCTGGAGCACATCCTTACATTCTGGAACTACAAGACGCTCCAGGCTCATCTTGTATATTTTTGGCCCCAGTCCTAGAATTGGCCATTTTGCCTAAGAACCCTGGTTTCTTTTATTGGAGAATGATCTTAGAAACCAAAATCTAGGGGGGTGGGGTGGGAGGGATGGGGTGACTGGGTGATGGACACTGGGGAGGGTATGTGCTCTGGTAAGCACTGTGAATTGTGCAAGACTGTTGAATCTCAGATCTGTACCTCTGAAACAAATAATGCAATATATGTTAAGAAAGAAAAAAAGAAGAAGAAGAATGTAGCAGGAGGGGAAGAACGAAGGGGGGGAAATCGGAGGGGGAGACGAACCATGAGAGACGATGGACTCTGAAAAACAAACTGAGGGTTCTAGAGGGGAGGGGGGTGGGAGGATGGGTTAGCCTGGGGATGGGTATTGAGGAGGGCACGTTCTGCATGGAGCACTGGGTGTTATGCACAAACAATGAATCATGGAACACTATATCTAAAACTAATGATGTAATGTATGGGGATTAACATAACAATAAAAAAATTAAAAAAAAAAAAGGCAATGTGGCCTCAAAAGAGTTAAAAAAAAAAAAAGAAAAAAAGAAACCAAAATCTGGGTGCTACATGTACTCATGGCTACTGGAATATTGATTCTAGATCCCCTCGGCTGACAGAGCAAGGGAAAATGTGTGTATATTAAGCCACGTATATATATTACGTATGTATATGTAAATATTTCTACATGTCCCCTTCTGTATCTATATACATGAAAACATGAGTTTTTAAGCTAAACATGAGTTCATACTATGTGTCCCAATCTAATCATAATATGTCTGTAACCTCCCACTCAAACGGAGGGAATTCGGGCTCCTACTATCCACCATCGTTTACTTAATCCTTGAATTCCTGTACACATGTATAGTGGTTTCAGAACTAACTTGCACCCCCGTGAGAAACAACTATATCAACTAGAGCACAGTGCTGATGTGGTTACTTTTGCGTTTAGCTTTACAGACTCTAATCATTTCCAAAATTAATTAGGTCAGCACCTTTACTCCTACCCTCTCCAGTGAGGTTGTTTCACACATTTATAAAGTAGTCAGATGCTTTGCTCACATTCTACATTCCATCCTGGGATTCCCCCAACCTCCTAAATGATGGGTTAAAAATTTGCATACATTACAGTTCATTCTTTGTGCTGAAAAGCTTTGCAGGTTTTGACAAATGCATAGTAGCATGCATTCACCATTATAGTATCATGTAGAATAGATTACTTTGAATAAAATTTCAGACATCCTGTCATTTCAGCAGTAAATATTTAGTATATACCTCTAAAAGATAAAGATGCTTTAAAAAAAAAAAACCACTACTACATTAAAAAAACAACAACAATCTCTTAACATCCAGTCTGTTTAAGTTTTTTCGATTGTCTCATAATTAAAAAAAAAAGTAACGGTTTGTTTAAATTAGGATACAGAGAAACCCCAATATTACCCTTCATATTGTTCTTGATGTCCTTAGTCTCTCCTTGATTTGAGTCCAACACCTCGCTAGGTTGGGGTGTGATTTGGCTAAAACATCTACTCAAACTAGTGGATTTGTACTCATATCCCATTAGGTGCCATTCAACTTCCTCTGGTACCATTACCTTGACTTGATACCAATTCAGCTGGCTTTCTAGGTAATTGGACTCAAACACCTAGAGACTTTAGATGGCAAACTCCACAGTAGGTGAGACAATTAGAAATCTAAAACCCCCTCTCACATCAGACCCGGAAAGGGAGGTTCCCTATTGCACCAAAACAACACTTGGGTGCCTATCATGGGAGTGAGGTTTTATACCTGAACTTTCACAGAAATAGAACTTGAGCAAGTATTGGGGAGCAGAAGGAATATATTTAGAGGCTGCCTTACTTTTATAGATCTTATTTTAAGTAATTTCGGTTTCAATCTACTTGATGATCTCTATACTAAAAACTAAATTGCTTGGCCTTGAACCATACTTGGTAAATGTGCAATAACATTATAATACCATCTGACAACTCCTTCGTGGTGTTTTGGTCAAAGATCTCTGATGGACGCTAATAACTGGGGTCAGATTTGCAGCACAAAAGCCTATTGGCTGTCACCTGTAAATCGGACAGAGATCTGCCATTGTCGTAAACTAATGCTTGCCTTCAGGATCATCTAGGATCATCCACCTGACCCACAAAATTCCCTTAGATTATGTGAGTCTGAGAATGAGAAAAACTGGATTTTGATCTGAGTTCAAAAACTTTCACCGCTCAAAAGGAATCTGGGGCTATCTTTCCCCATTCCATTTCTTTTCATTCCATTCTTTACAAAAGGCCTGAAGAATGAGAAAAATCGTATGAACTTTGGCTCAGAGAATAGCAAGAGAGCTAGATACTGTCACTAAGGTGATGGAAAACCTCATCCAGGAGGTTCATAAAATCAGACAGGTGGTGGTAGAGAATAGAACCCTCTAGATACCATAGAGGCTTCCTAAGGTAGAACATAGGTCATCTTAGAGGAGTGTTGCACCTGCATTCCTATAGACCTCTTTAGGATCTTAAACATTATTAAAAAGATCTGAGAAACAAACGTGGAAATCAGGAGACTGGGCAATTTAGCTAATACCCCTGTCCCTGGTTCTACGGGCTCTGCAGATTGGGGATGGGACTGGTTCTCTTGGCATAATTTTGAGTAAATTGGCTCTTGGTTTAGAAATGGACGACACGCCCTGATCATGATCTATTCTGCTAGTATTTGTCTGTGTTGTTGTAATCAAATGTGTGACCTCCAGAGTCCAAATGCTAATGCATAGCCATTGTCCTATCAGATGAGCCGCAGTTTATCTGGCAACAGAAAGAATGAGAAGCTTCCTTTCATCTGACTATAGGCTAAGTTCTCTGAACTGCCTTTAGAGCGACCCAGATTACGGTGAAGATCTGGATTTCACAGAAAAGTGTCCTACGGGCTGATGCTGTCTGCTCTTGGCCAAAATGGGACTGAAAGAAAAACCTGACTGATACTTACGAGTAAAAACCAACTCAAATTGAGACAGAAAAAAGGACGCAGTCCTACCTTTAACCACGCTGGGAGGACAGACAGATAAGGCCAGCTGCAAAATAAACGGAAAACATTTTTCTTTCCCTCAAGACTGTAAAATGTCATAATATCCCTCTCTTCGAGTGATTATTGATTCGTATCAATGACACCCCCAGACCTACCTTGCTATTTACATTTATCACTGTGGAGAGCCCCTTGCTCAGCCCCGAACAGCACTCGATTCTCAGTTAACCCCTGGTTCTCCGAATGCTGCCTGAGAAACAGCAATGAATCCAGAAACAGCCCTTTCCTGCACACCCTCCTCGGAATCCTGACAGAAGATGCTTCCCTCCTTTCTCTGGTCCTCTGGGAGTGCCCTCCCTCCCTCCCTGCAGTCAGGTCAGTACAACCTCGTGTCCCCACACCAAGTCCACGGCTGTGAGGTGGTGGCCACCATTACCCGATGCAGGTGTTTGCTATCCTCGCTGAGGGCTGGTGGCAGTTTATGGGTTACCAGGGACCAAATAAACACTTCATGCTGGGCACCTGGGTGGCTCAGTCGGTTAAGCGTCTGCCTTTGGCTCAGGTCATGATCCCAGGGTGCTGGGACCCAGTCCCACATGGGGGCTCCCTGCTCAGCGGGGAGCCTGCTTCCCCCTCTACCCCTCCCGCCTTCTCTCTCTCAAATAAATAAATAAAATCCGGGGGGTAAAAAAAAAAAAAACCCCAAACCACTTCATGCTTACACTTTCTCCTTTCGATAATGTTTTTTTTTTCCTAGTTCTGGCTGCCTCTTACACATTTATAGGCGCCCACATTTCTGCTCTCCAGATTCTTTATCCCCTTATCTGGTGCTTGGTACTTTTTTTCTTTCTGGGAGTAAGACACTCTGTTCCCTTTCACATGTCCCCTAAAGTCCCCTGGACCTTTGCCTCATTCTATGACTTGTCTACCACAACGGTTCCTTGCATTTCTCTGGCTGCTGTGTCATTTCTCCACCTTTCTCGCCTTGACCTATGCGTTTCATTTAAACTGCCGGGCGGCCAGATACCTGCTTGTGGTTTAAAACCCTTGCTTTGGCTTTCTCCTTTCCTTACGTGTTTGTATTTTACAACATTTTAAAAACATTTCTCACCATTCTGTGCTTCCTTGAAAAGAGATCCCAATATCCTTCCCTTGTCCTTTTATTTTACTTGGCGTTTCTCTGTACCGCACAGTCGCTGAGGGCTTGGTACCCCGGCCTCGGAGGCCCCGCTTCCACTCTCAACCACAAGACCCGCAGCGAGGCGGCGTCTTCCGACGTGCATTTCCCAACCTGCAGTCTCGCTTGCACATTCGGTTCCGGGCCGCGGAGTGGCACGCGCCCGCTTACAACAACACTCGCTTTCTCAGGACCCCCTCCCCTAGCTAGCTAACCGTGGGAAGCCCGGCCTCGCCCGGCAGCCCTCCCCGCAGCGCCGAGCAGCTCCGCATCCCTGGGGGGCCTCCGGGGCGCCCCCCCCCCCCCCCCCCCCCCCCCCCCCCCCCCCCCCCGCCGCCTGCAGCGCCCTCTGCAGCCCTCCCCGCCGCAGCGACCTCAGAGGCCAGGGCGCCCGCCTGGCTTGTCGGCCTCTACCGGCCGAGACCGCTCTCTCACCCCTGCGGCCGACTCGCCCATCTTGGACCCTTAGAGCCCTGGCAGGACTGGAGCGGGACAGGCATGCCCATTAGATGGCGTCCCAACGTGAGGCACCTCCCCTTGCCCATTCTAGGTCTTTCTAGATTCCTTCCAGAAACTAGAAGTGGAAGGATCAAGGTCGTTACTGTCCCCAAGTTGTGCAAGAGGTGGCTATTCTATTTACACTGTCTGGTTGGATTCTGCTCCTTTCTACCCGCCCGCAGAACACACCCACCCGGCCGGCCGTCTCAGCGCCAGGATGGGTCTGCAGGGCAACTCCTGGCCGCCGACTTCCCTTTTTCCTACTAAGCTGCAGATGCTAGCTCTGTTACTCACAGAGCGACCTAAGGCTCTGGCTTCAGAAAGCGGCTTTAGGGGATTTTCAGCTGAATCACTTTCCTAAAGATTCCTCTGAAATTCCCTTCCAGTGTCACTTTATGTAGAAGAAGTGTATATACGTTATAAACTGCTGAGGAGAAAAAGGGAAGGGGAGTTGTCAATATTCTTACTTTTCACATTTCCTAACAGAATTTCCCCCCTACAATTTACTTCTCCAACCATCCTCTTAAACCTCAGAGCTTCTGTGCATTTAGTGTGGGGGGAAGCGGTCATTCTCAGGAAGTTACAGCACACGGCTCACTCCCTCAAAACCCAGCAATCCCCTTCATAGGGGATGTGGCATGTGCCACCGTTGGTAATTGGCACCTCTCTTCCTCGCTGGCCGAAGGTCCTCCCTTGGGGGCGGGGTGAGGTTAGTTCACTGCCTTGCGATCATCTGTGCTTGGGCAGTTCAGTGTGGCGTCAGTGGGGCTCAGAATCAGCTTCTCCATCATGTGTGCTTTTTGTGAAAATATTTTGAAAAACATTATCCTTCATAACTTCACAATAGCGGGGCCTGTGTTTAAATATTGGCCCCCACTTATGACACAATTGTGCAGTTTTACTGGACTTTCCTACTGGTTGGGTAAATATCAGCCATCTTGAGAGTCCCCCTACCTTGGGCTCTTCCCAGCCCTTTCCTCTGGGACATCTTCCCCTACCTCCTGTGTCCCGGCACAGTGTGAGGGTCCAGACTTGTGCCTCAGCAGAGGTCACCTCCTGACTGCTGTGGGAAGTTCTCCTTGTTCTATATTTCGGATCACACCGGAGTCTACCCAATGGGCCCCCTTCCCCAAATAATCCATTGTGGTGGGGAGAACCCCCTCGGCGGTCTCTGTGCACAGGAAGTGGCCCTCTCTGTGTCACATTAGAGTTTTCCTTGTAGAGGCCCCATCTCTAGAATTTTCCATTCCCAGGCCACTTAAGAAGCATGGTCCCACCTGCTACTCAAGTGTCATAATGTTAATATCCTTCTCCTCCTGTTCTGCTTTATTTCATGTTCTACTGGTGTCTCCAGCTCTATGCTTCAACATCTACTTTCCTTGGAGACTTGAGATTCCGACAATAAACCTCATAATCCTTCCTCATCTTTCCCTTATTAATTCTCCTTGGTTGTCTCCCCTCCCCCCCTTTTCAGGCTTAAGACAAAATTGAGTCACGGTCCTCTCATTTCCTCTCAACAGCTATCTTCTCCCACTCTTTCTTGCTGCTACTCTTGCTTATTGCTTACGGTTATGAAAATCATCTGTCCCATTCTCCAAACACCCACCCCAAGCTGAGATCTGTCTTCTTTATTTTCTCCTGGAAGCTTTTCCAGAAATACTTCTATCCTTTGACATATCTCCTCCCGCCCCCATTCTTCCCTTCATTCTTTCAGACAAATGAAAATAACTCATTTGTTCCTCTTCCCCTTTCTTTCGTATGCCCTTCAAGCAAGCCCAGCTCTGCCCACTCCTTCTAATTTTGTCACGCTCTTGGGCAATTTGCCTAGCTGTATGCTAACCATAAACAGCTGATGTTGTTCATCTTCCACATTTACGCTTTGTCACTTATAGCTAGACCAGTGTTCCCAACGTCACCTTGCACTCAAGAGTTTTGAATCACACCTGGGTGTCTTCCACTGTCTCTCAATGGAATTATCTACCATGTGGTTAACCTCAAGTTCCCCTTTGACGTAATTTGATTCCATACTAATCATCCCCAGGCTAGACCCCCAAACTTGGTCAGCACCTTTTATTAGGTTCACAAAGCCTCTTAAAGTAAATAATAAACTCTCCTATATCCATCCTTACCCATAGAAATAGTATCCAAAATACAACTGACTCTTGAACAACCCAGGTTTGAACTGCACAGGTCTACTTATATGCAGATTTTTTTTCGATAAATATATTGGAAAGATTTTTGGAGATTTGTGGTAATTTGAAGAAAGTTACAAACGGCGTAGCCTAGAAATATTTAAAAAATTAAGTATGTCATGAATGTATAAAATATATAGAGATTCTAGACTATTTTGTCATTTACTACCATTAAACACATGAATCTATTATAAAAAGTTAAAATGTATCAAAATTTATGCACACAAGCGCATACAGACTGTACATGGTGTTATTCGCGTGGAGGAAAATGTAAACAAATGGAAAGATGCAGTATTAAATCATAACTGCATAAAATTACTGTAGTACTGTAATAATTTCACGGCCACCTCCTGTTGCTACTGCACTGAGCTCAAGTGGTGTGAGTAGCCGCTTGAAACGTCACGTGATGCTAATTATCTGCCTGAAGCCTTTGTCTCTGCAGCAAATCGTGTATCCCTGTAAAAACTGATCTCGCTGTTCCCACATATTTTTCATCGTGTTTAGTGCAGTACCTTAAACCTTGAATAACATCATGAGACCCACATGCCGAGCCACCAGTGACAGTACAATTGTAACATTACAAGAAAAGGTTGAATTGCTTGATACATCCACAGATTGAGGTCTGCACCTGCAGTGGCCCACCCTTTCAAGATAAATGAATCCAGTGTAAGGATCATTGTAAAAAAAAAAAAAAATAAAGGAACAAAATTCGTGAAGCTATGCTGCAGCTACGCCAGCAGGTTGCAAAAACCTTGCACTCTTTGCAAAATACCTTTTCGTCTCATATTAAAAATGCAGCCTTTGTATGGGTGTAGGATTGCTAAAAGAAAGGCATACACCTATGGACGCTAATATGATTTGAGAAAAAGTGAAGTCATTATACAACAACTGAAAGCAAAAGGAAGGTGAAAGATCTCAAGCTGGAGAATTTAATGCCAGCAAAGAATGGTCTGATAATTTTATTTTTTAAAGATTTTTATTTATTTATTTGAGAGAGAGATAGCTATGAGATAGCGTGAGAGAGTACAAGCAGGGAGGAGAGGGGGTAGCGGGCTCCTCACTGAGCAGGGAGCCCGATGCGGGGCTCGATCCCAGGACCCTGGGATCATGACCTGAGCCGAAGGCAGACGCTAACCAACTGAGCCACCCAGGCATCCTGGTCTGATAATTTTAGAAAGAGGTTTGGTTAAAAAATGTCAAAAGGAGAAGCAGCTTCTGCTGACCGAGTGGCAACAGACGAGATCCCAGACGCCGATAAGAAAATCACTGAGGACCATGAAAAGATGCTCAACATCACTAATCATCAGGGAAATGTAAATTAAAACCACAATGAGATATCACCTCACACCTGTCAGAATGCCTAGTGTCAAAAAGATAAGAAATAACAAATGATGGTGAGAATGTGGAGAAGGAACCATTGTGCACCATTGGTGGGAATGCAAGCTGGTGCAGCCACTGTGGAAAACAGTATGGAGGTTCCTCAAAAAGTTAAAAATAGAGCTACCATATGATCCAATAATTCCACTACTGGATATTTATCCAAAGAAAATAAAAACACTAACTCAAAAGGATACATGCATCCCTATGTTTATTGCAGCATTATTTACAATAGCCAAGATATGGAAGTAACCCAAGGGCTTACTGATAGATGAGTGGATAAGGAGATGTGCCATTTATATATATGTGTATATATAGAAATATACACACATAGTCATAGAAAATAACTTGGTCATGAAAAAGAATGAGATCTTGCCGTTTCGACAACATGGATGGACCTAGAGGGTATTATGCTAAGTGAAATAAGTCAGATAAAGACAAATGCCATATAATTTCACTTATATGTAGAATCTAAAAACCAAAACAAACAAACATTTTAAAAAGCAGAAACAGACCTGTAAATACAGAGAACAAACTGATGGATGCCAGAGGGGAGATGGGTGGGGGATGGGCAAAATGGGTGAAGGGGTGTGGGAGATACAGGCTTCCAGTTATGGAATGAATAAGTCATGGGGTTGCAGGCACAGCATAGGGAATAGAGTCAATAATGTAATAGCATTGTATGGTGACAGATGGTAGCTATCCTTGTGGTGACTGTAGCATAATGTAAGGGTTGTTGAATTACTATGTTGTGCACTGAAACTAATGTAACATTGTGTGTCAACTATAATTCAATTTAAAAAGAAAAAAAATCATTGAGGAGAAAGGATATCTACCTGAAAAGATTTTTTTCTTTCTTCTTTTTTTTTTTTAAGTGAGCTCTACGCCCAACGTGGGGCTCAAACTCACGACCCCAAGATCAAAAGTGCCATGCCTGCCAGGCGCCCCTACCTGAAAAATTTTTAATGCAGGTGTAAGTGTCCTATTCTGGAAAAAAAAATGCCACAAAGGACATTTATTAGTAAAGAAGAGAAGTGAGAACCAGGATTTAAGGCAGGAAGGGATAGGTTGCTTTACTGTTTTGTGCAAATGCAGTTGGGTTTATGATCAGGACTGCCCTTACTTATAAAGTTGCTAATGCCCTAGCCTGGAAGGGAAGAGATAAACACCAGCTGTCAGGCTTTTGGTTGTACAAGAAGGCCTGGACAATGAGAAACACTTTTCTAGATTTTTTCCATCCATGCTTTGTCCCTGAACTCAGGAGTACCTTTCCAGTAAGGGACTGCCTTTTAAAGTTCTTTTGATATTGGACAAATGCCCCAGGCCACCCAGACCCCATGAGTTCAAAAGTGAAGGAGTCAAAGTAATCTACTTGTCCCCAAATATAACATTTCTAGTTCAGCCTCTAGATCAGGGAGTCATAAGGACCTTTCAAGCTCATTACACATGGTACTGTAAGGAGAAGATTGTCAACACTAGGGAGGAGAACCCCAACAGAAAGAAAAGCATGGGGGTGCCTGGGTGGCTCAGTCGTTACGCATCTGCCTTCGGCTCAGGTCATGATCCCAGCGTCCTGGGATCCAGCCCCGCATCGGGCTCCCTGCTCAGCGGGAAGCCTGCTTCTCCCTCTCCCACTCCCCCTGCTTGTGTTCCTGCTCTTGCTACCTCTCTCTCTGTCAAATAAATGAATAAAATCTTAAAAAAAAAAAAAAGAACATGTAACCATGTTTCTAATACTGTATTATATCCTGAGATTAAGAATTCCTCGTATCAGTGAGGTCATATGATACATGTCTTTCTCTGATTGACTTATTTTGCTCAGCATAATACCCGCCAGTTCCATCCACGTTGTTGCAAATGGCAAGATCTCATTCCTTTTGATGGCTGCATAATATTCCATTGTATATATATACCAAAGCTTCTTTATCCATTCATCCGTCGATGGACATCTTGGCTCTTTCCATAGTTTGGCTATGTGGACATTGCTGCTATAAACATCGAGGTGCATGTACCCCTTTGGATCCCTACATTTGTATTTTTGGGGTAAATACCCAGTTGTGCAATTGCTTGGTCGTAGGGTAGCTCTATTTTCAACTTTTTGAGGAACCTCCATACTGTTTTCCAGAGTGGCTGCACCAGCTTGCATTCCCACCAACAGTGTAGGAGGGTTCCCCTTTCTCCGCATCCCCACCAACATCTGTCGTTTCCTGAGTTGTTAATTTTAGCCATTCTGACTGGTGTGAGGTGGTATCTCATTGAGGTTTTGATTTGGATTTCCCTGATGCCGAGTGATGTTGAGCACTTTTTCATGCGTCTGTTGGCCATTTGGATGTCTTCTTTGGAAAAATGTCTTTTTGTTCATGTCTTCTGCCCATTTCTTGATTGGATCATTTGTTCTTTGGGTGTTGAGTTTGATAAGTTCTTATAGATTTAGGATAATAGCCCTTTATCTGATATGTCATTTGCAAATATCTTCTCCCATTCTGTCGGTTGTCTTTTGGTTTTGTGGACTGTTTCTTTTGCTGTGCAAAAGCTTTTTATCTTGATGAAGTCCCAACAGTTCATTTTTGCCCTTGCTTCCCTTGCCTTTGGCGATGTTTCTAGGAAGAAGTTGCTGCGGCTGAGGTCGAAGAGGTTGCTGCCTGTGTTCTCCTTTAGGATTTTGATGGACTCCTGTCTGACATTTAGGTCTTTCATCCATTTTGAGTCTATTTTTGTGTGTGGTGTAAGGAAATGGTCCAGTTTCATTCTTCTGCATGTGGCTGTCCAATTTTCCCAACACCATTTGTTGAAGAGACTGTCTTTTTTCCATTGGACATTCTTTCCTGCTTTGTCAAAGATTAGTTGATCATAGAGTTGAGGGTCCATTTCTGGGCTCTCTATTCTGTTCCATTGATCTATGTGTCTGTTTTTATGCCAGTACCATACTGTCTTGATGATGACAGCTTTGTTTTTTTTTTTTGTTTTTTTTTTTAAGATTTTATTTATTTATTTGACAGGGAGAGACACAGCGAGAGAGGAAGCACAAGCAGGGGGAGCGGGAGAGAGAGAAGCAGGCTTCCTGCGGAGCAGGGAGCCTGATGCGGGGCTCGATCCCAGGACCCTGGGATCATGACCTGAGCCGAAGGCAGACACTTAACGACTGAGCCACCCAGGTGCCCCTGATGACAGCTTTGTAATAGAGCTTGAAGTCCGGAATTGTGATGCCACCAGCTTTGCTTTTCTTTCTCAACATTCCTCTGGCCATTCGGGGTCTTTTCTGGTTCCATACAAATTTTAAGATTATTTGTTCCATTTCTTTGAAAAAAGTTGATGGTATTTTGATAGGGATTGCATTAAATGTGTAGATTGCTCTAGGTGGCATTGACATCTTCACAATATTTGTTCTTCCAATCCATGAGCATGGAATGTTTTTCCATTTCTTTGTGTCTTCCTCAATTTCTTTCATGAGTATTTTATAGTTTTCTGAGTACAGATTCTTTGCCTCTTTGGTTAGATTTATTCCTAGGTATCTTATGGTTTTGGGTGCAGTTGTAAATGGGATCGACTCCTTAATTTCTCTTTCTTCTGTCTTGTTGTTGGTGTATAGGAATGCCACTGATTTCTGTGCATTGATTTTATATCCTGCCACTTTACTGAATTCCTGTGTGAGTTCTAGCAGTTTTGGGGTGGATTCCTTTGGGTTTTCCATATAAAGTATCATATCATCTGCAAAGAGTGAGAGTTTGACTTCTTCTTTGCCGATTCAGATGCCTTTTATTTCTTTTTGTTGTCTGATTACTGTGGCGAGGACTTCTAGTACTATGTTGAATAGCAGTGGTGATAGTGGACATCCCTGCCGTGTTCCCGACCTTAGGGGGAAAGCTCTCAGTTTTTCCCCATTGAGAATGATATTTGCTGTGGGTTTTTCATAGATGGCTTTTATGATATTGAGGTATGTCCCCTCTATCCCTATACTCTGAAGAGTTTTGATCAAGAAAGAATGCTGTACTTTGTCAAATGCTTTTTCTGCACCTTTTGAGAGGATCATATGGTTCTTATTCTTTCTTTTATTAATGTATTGTATCACATTGATTGATTTACAGATGTTGAACCAAACTTGCAGCCCAGGTATAAATCCCACCTGGTAGTGGTGGATAATCCTTTTAATGTACTGTTGGATCCTATTGGCTAGTATTTTGGTGAGAAATTTTTGCATCCATGTTCATCAAGGATATTGGTCTGTAATTCTCCTTTTTGATGGGGTCTTTGTCTGGTTTTGGGATCAAGGTAATGGTGGCCTCATAAAACGAGTTTGGAAATTTTCCTTCCCTTTCTATTTTTTGGAACAGTTTCAGAAGAATAGGTATTAATTCTTCTTGAAATGTTTGGTAGAATTCCCCTGGGAAGCCATCTGGCCCTGGGCTTTTGTTTGTTGGGAGATTTTTGATGACTGCTTCAATTTCCTTAGTGGTTATAGGTCTGTTCAGGTTTTCTATTTCTTCCTGGTTCAGTTTTGGTAGTTTATACATCCCTAGGAATGCATCCATTTCTTCCAGATTATCTAATCTGCTGGCATATAGTTGCTCATAATATGTTCTTATAATTGTTTGTATTTCTTTGGTGTTGGTTGTGATCTCTCCTCTTTCATTCATATGATCTCACTGATATGAGGAATTCTTAATCTCAGGAAACAAACTGAGGGTTGCTGGAGTGGTGGGGGGTGGGAGGGATGGGGTGGCTGGGTGATAGACATTGGGGAGGGTATGTGCTATGGTAAGCGCTGTGAATTGTGTAGGACTGTTGAATCACAGACCTGTACCTCTGAAACAAATAATACAGTATATGTTAAAAAAAAAAAAAAGAAGATAGTAGGAAGGGAAAAATGAAGGGGGTGAAGTCGGAGGGGGAGACAAACCATGAGAGACTATGGACTCTGAGAAACAAACTGAGGGTTCTAGAGGGGAGGGGGGTGGGGGAATGGGTTAGCCCGGTGATGGGTATTAAGGAGGGCACGTTCTGCATGGAGCACTGGGTATTATATGCAAACAATGAATCATGGAACACTACATCAAAAACTAATGATGTAATGTATGGTGATTAACATAACATAAAATAAAAAAAAACCAAAAAAATATTGTATTATAAATATGACTGTAATATGGTATGCCATAAAAATTTTATAACCACTCATTAGTGCATAGGCTAGGCTACCGTGAAGCAATACTATTGATTACAGTAGGCTGCCATAAAGTAATTGTATTGCTGCTTCTTCACTATCAACGCATGAATTGTTATCTTTGTCAATAAGAATTTCTTTTTCACATTATCTTTTCATTTTTGATGTCTAGTGTGAATAATACATGTAACAGCTACAGTGTTTATATCTTATAAGACAATATTGATGTAGCTAATGACAGATGATCCAACCTGGAAACAGGTGATATCAACTTAGCATATCCATAAATACAGTACAGTACTGTAGATGGATGTTCTCTTCCTCATGCTTTTCTTAATAATTTCCTTTTCTCCAGCTTACTTTGCTGTAAGAATACAGTATCTAATACTTATACAAAATGTTTGTTGATTGACTTTATGTCTTCTGGTCTATCAGCGACGTTTGTGGGGAGTCAAAAGTTATAGTGGACGTTCCAACATATGGGGGTCAGCACCCCTTCCTCTGCATTGTTAAAGGGCCAACTGTATATTAATTTACACTTTCTAGTCAGACTCTAAAACTTGCTTTGGTTGGAATTAAGATAATCTGGCATCTTAGCAACTGGCCAAGTGAAAGCCGCTTTTAATATTTTGTCATTGATTCTGTTTTTAATACCCTAAAAGCTACTACGAAATATTCTGAGTCACAAAAGCTATTTCTAAACCACCAGATGTAAAATGTCGAACTATTGCTGTAAACTTGATGTTACCATTGATACCTCCCTATTATGGAATATAAATTTTAGGAAATCATTAACAGTTTTATAAGTCATCTATGTTTATACATCAAACATGCTTTTCACTCTTTTATTCAGGCAAGGAAAGCAACAGGGAAAAACCTGACTTTCATTAACACAGGTTTTAGCTTCTATACTGACAGACTTAGATAAAATTGCCCTGAGAAATGCTTTTAAAAGACAGAAGCTTATAAAATTGGGAGTCATTACGCTCCCAAATATGCCTTATTATACCAAGTTAAAAGTAAACTGGTTTCAAAAAAAGCTGGGTATTCAAAAATATAATCTCTTTTAACCTTATTGTCCTTGCTCTAGTGGTTTGCTCTGCTTTTTCTATTTCCTGACACATCGCGCTGTATAATTATTTTCATTTAATTAGCAACATTCCCTTTGTACGTGTGAATACCAGTGTTTCTGTTTACATATTTTATTTTCCTGAAATATACCATGATGTGTCATACTGGCTCAAACACAGATATAGAATTGTATAGAATAGTGACCACTTATTTTTCCTATTGCAGAAATACATTTTCAAGTAATTTCTGGAGAACTGTGTGCTTCAAACCCACTTCAAGGCTTTTCACTAAAACCCTCTCAAAATTTAATAGATTTCATTCATGAATTCCTCATCCAATGTGAGGTCCTAAGTCTTCTCCCTCAAGCTTACTCTCTGTCAGGTTTATACGACTGTTAAAACCAGTTGATTTGTGATTTACTTAGAAGTTAAAGTGAAGCCCTGAAAATAACTTTACGCCTTTACTTTTTAATCATCATCATGAAGTAAGAACAACTGGAAACCACCTGGCTTATCTTGGGAAAGCTAGTTCTCGGGTGCTGTGACAGATGTCCACTGACTCGGTGTAAAGCAGCGGGTTTCAAACCCCTGGGGTCTTAGCAGGGGTGGAGTTAGGACAAGTGAGGGGTGGGCCTGGTTCCTGGTTCTCCAACGCTCCCTTCAGCCAGAGTAGCTCACACCTCTGGTTTTATCTGTCTGACTTGTATATGCTACCACTGAGTTTGTTTTGCTTGCTTGCTTTCTCTTTTTTCTCTGCGCCACCTCCTGCCTTTCTTTTTCTAGGAGGTATGGAATGTGCAGCGCTTCCCTTCTTCTGCACGAATGATTCTGTCCTAATGCCATTAGGTGGGCCAGAGCGAGGCAGGGGTCTGTGCAGAGGGGCAGCTGGTGTGAAGTGTCAGAGACTAGAGGAGAGTGCGCAGACGGGGTGTGAAGGGTGTGGGAGGCTCGATAGCCTGGTGCAAGGAGTCAGAGCCCAAAGAGGGCAAGGTGTCCACGGGTGGGGAGCGGCTTGGCATGGTGGCTGGAGCTTGAGCCCAGTGAGGAGAGAGGGTATCCTTCCATGGGGGCTCAGAGCTGGGCAGAGTGAGGAGAGTGTCCCCAGAGAGAGGGGGTCCACTGATGAGGACTGGAACCCAAGTGTGGAGAGTATCCATAGGTGAGGGCAGCCCAGAACGAGGTTTTAGAAAACAGAGGGTGAAGATGTTCACAGGGGGTGGGAGTGGGGGAGGCCCAGCATGGGGTGTTGGAACCTAAGTGGGATAAGGGGGGCATCTATGATGGGAACAGCCTGGTATGAAGCATCAGAGCCCGAGTAGGGTTAGAAGTATCCATGTGAGAGAGAGGTAGCAGTGGTGACGAGACAGGTTACAAACAGGGAGACTGATCAAATAATTTAAATATACTAAAGCAAATACGACCCAGTCTTTCACTGTCAGAGAAATAGTTTCCAAATCTTAATTCTGGGGGTGACATTAAGACTATGTTCTGTGTATCAATAACCAAGAGTCCTCATCAGACTCAAGAGGTGGAAGAAAACAGCGGCGTCAATCTTCACGATCTTGAGTGAGGCAAGGACACCAAGAGCATCATTGACAAAAGAAAAAATTGATAAATTGGACTTCATTAAAATAAAACTTTTGTGCTTCAAACAGTACCATCAAGAAAGCGAAAAGGCAAGTCACAGAATTGGAGAAAACATTTGCAAATCCTGCACTGGTTAGGGTCTTCTATTCAGATTATATAAATAACACTCCTACAGCTCAATCATAAAAAACCACCTAGAGCAAAGGATCAGAATAGACACTTCTCCTAAGAAGATACGCAAATGGCCAATAATCACACGCAAAGATCCTTAACATCATTAGCCATTAGGAAAATGCAAATGAAAAACAGAGATATTTCACATGCTATAATCAGAGATAGCAGGTGTTGGGGAAGATGGGGAGAAACTGGAACCCTCCTATATTGCTGATGGGAAAGTAAAATGGTGCAGCCTTTGGAAAAAATGTCCAAACGTTAAAGATAGAGGAACAACATAACCCAGCAGTTCCACTTCGAGGTATATACCCAAGAGGAAGGAAAACATGTCTACACAAAAGCTTGAACACAAATGTTCACAGCAACATTATTCGTAATAGCCCCAAAGTGTTAACAGCCCAAATGTCTACTGATGAATATAAATATGGGACATCCATATCATAGAATATTTCGCAATAAAAAGAAGTACTCTTACTTGATACAACATGAATGATTCTTAAAAACATACTAAGTGAAAGAAACCAGTCACCAAAGACCACATAATACACGATTTCATTTGTGAAATGTCCAGATAAGGCACATCCATAGAGAGAAAGTGGATTAGTGCCTGCTTAGGGCTAGGGGATTGGGGAATCAAAGGGGAAAGACTGCTAACAGTGCATTTCTTTTTGCAGTGATGAAAATGTTCTGGAAATAGTGGCATGCTTTTAGCCAATATACCAAAAACCATTGAATTTTGTACCTTGAATTGAGTTGTGTGGTATGTGAATTATGGCTCAAAACTGCTAAAAATAAAGAATAGTAAAGCACGTATTTCTTCTAAGTATTAAAATGATAGCAGTATGCAAATTCAGAGTAAAGTGGTACTTACTGTTACTTTTTTCTTGATAAACTATTTGATAATACCATCAAAGCTTTACTGCATTTTAACTAGTATGAATAATGTAACAACGGTTTGGATGGTGAAGACAAGATAGTGTTAACAATATTATCAACCAACTTCCTCTACTTTTCCGTTCTTGATAAAACGATAGGGTTCGCATGCCAAGCCATGGTACCAGTGGCAGTTTGTTTTTGTCCACACTACATTGCCAGTGGGGGCAGAGAGAAATACTCTGGGTTTTACGGCTTAAAATTCTGCTTTCTAGGGGCAAAATTTCGCATGAGTATACTGTTGTAAGAAAAATATTTCAATTAGTGTAGATGCCAAGTACAAGGTAATTCTTTTTAAAGATTTATTTATTTTAGAGCAAGTAAGCGAGAGGGGGGCAGAGAGAGGGAATCTTCAAGCAGACTCCCTGCTCGATGTGAGCTGAAACCAAGAGTTGGATGCTTAACCAACTGAGCTACCCAGGAGCCCCGAGTACAAAGTGATTTTTAAGAAATTTTGATTTGATATTTAAGAGAATGCCACTGATAATAACCTTTACAGATATGTACCTTTAAAAAGTTTAGAACACCCAACATCAAATCTATAGATCCTGACACTATAGTTGATAAATGCTGAGTGATCTAAAATAACTTAGTTTTAAAAGAAAGCCTTACAATTACTATCAATAAATATAATTCCATGTATTTTAATCCTAGACTATGAAATTTTGTCTTTGTAAAATGTATAGCAATCTAATACATGTGGATATGTAAATAATCACTACTATACTCTTTAAAGCTACAACCTGTATTTGAGAACAAAATTAGCATATCTGAGAGAAAAGAGTGTGGCTAAGGTCCTGGGACCTTTCAAAAATCATTAGGTATACAATTGAATGCTACCTATTTATAAGAATTTCAGCATAAAGGTGACATATATAAACAAATGACTTTATATTAACTATGGACATTTTATGCACTTGACTCAAAGGTATGAATTCCTGTATTAAGGTGTATTCAATTTAATATTTTCTCTTGGTATCTATAGAATCTTGCTTCCTTTACATCAATAGTTACCAATTTGGTTAATGTACTGCAGGTCCAGTATAGTCCAAGTACATTTCACTCAAGAGGAATGGCATGAAAAATAGGCGCCAAAATCATTTCAGGTTTACATATAACTAAGATTTAGAAAAGCTTTTAAAATTACAGAACACATTCTGGAAGAAAACACATCTTGGAATCTATCTGCATATAAATTCCATGAAGAGGAAGGGAATTTTGTCCACTGCCTGCCCCTCAGTGCTTAGAACAATGCCTGGCACATAAAAGGCACCTCACAGCTACTGAAAGAAGCAAACTATGCATAATACCTCCATTACCTTAAAAAGGGGGAAAAAAAATCTTCAAGTCACAATATGCACAGAGTTAAGTTGTAAAATACTTTTTATTGTAAAAACAAAGTCAACAGACGTTGACAATGCAAATGTCATCCCAGAACATTTCCCCTTGGTTCTTGAATTTGCTAGGTTCCTATGTACCAGCAAGTCTCCATTAGCACTTCTCAGGTTTCATGGTCATTTTGAGATATGTTGATTAATTATATGTATATATTGCTTGGAAACAAATGTCCATCTGATATTAAAACAAACAAAAAAACTGTTGTGTCTTTGTTTCACATTTCCTACAGGGAAATCTATATAGCTCAGATACCTTCACAATTTAACAGTAAAATTAGTGCCTTAACCAAACCCCAAAATTCTCCATCACATTATTGAATCAAACTCATGACATTCGCAATACATCCAGATTTAAATGTTTAAAAACAAAAAAGTTTGGAATTTAAAACAAACTTTAGGCTGATTTTTTCATATTTGAAAGACTGTAGTTATTTGCAGCATACAAATGGAGAGAATAGTGCAAAATGCATCAAGTTTTATATGATAAATACACTTTCACCCTAAATGGCTGCCTCAAAAGCAAAGAGTGAAAAATTACCAATTCTCAAAAGCAATCTAGACTGACTCAATAAAGTTCACAATTTAGAAAGATCAATTGCTACTCTATTTCTATAGATTGCAAAAGGATTTCAGAAACAGATTAAACATACAATTGTTTTACAAAAATAGAAATATTGTTTGGGACTTTACAAAACTTTATAAAATATAACACTGTATTTGCAAATTCAAGATAGTTTCACACTGAAATAGACAATACTTCCACCGATATAAAGTCTACTCAAACTTAACTGGTCTTGACCATTCTTACACATTATTTCTTCCAAGTCTTCAGCCTAAGTAGATCTGTGCTCTATCATGGGATTTTTTTAAAGAGATTGTTTAATTTAAAAGGTTTTATAAGATTTTTCATTCTAGAAGTAATGTTAAAGCAGATGAATTTATACCTACAAATACGTTTTACTATAAGTAGAAACTAATGCAATGTGACAATTCTGTATTTGATAAATTTCAAACCAAATTCTTAAGAATGAAAACCTACCTACAGATTTAAAATATATATTTGACAATTATAATTTGGTACCTATAAAACACAAAAATATAATCACAACTATTTTATGGAAAAATATTTATTCCTATAGAATGAAGAAGCTCTAAATTTAGTTATTTGTAGCTGGCAGATGAGAAATATTTTTAAATTACACCCATTCATAAATGCTCATTTTATCACCTCATAGAGCACCAGTGTATTTTCAAAATAAACTAAAAGTGAGAAGGTAGGGGCTAATTTCACCTAACAGTGCTACTATGATAAGGCACCACTTGGTATATGAAACAGCCGAACAAAATATTTTCAAATCATGTTCTGTTACTGGTGTCTTAACTATTAGATAGGATGGTTAGGAACAAGCTAATAATATTAGCTAACCACATTATACTCCTTTTCCCATCATTTTTTGCTTTTAGTTTTTCCATATAACAGAACATATAGTAAACAACAATGTAGTACATGATCTGTTAAATAAACATCTTTTCCCAACCTTCCAACAAAATAATCTAAAATTAAACAAGAATAAGAAACCAACATTTATCTGATATACTTGCCAATAATCTATCCCTGTAGAAGAGTGGGGAGTTGGGTGGGGATGGGGGTGAGGACACAATGACAGGACCTATTTTCTATAGGATATATTGAGGCACATAGGTTAAGTTTCTCAGGCAAATTCACGGCTAGAGCAAAACTGAGAGAAAGTTCAGAATTTTACATTCCCCCCAGGGCTGATTTCTCAGGTAGTCACACCCAATTAAATATTTCAAAATATGTCCTTAGTCACTGCTATCATCATCATCATCATCATCAGATACATCATTTAAAGGAGACTTCAATGACTGACTGTAAGAGTCCGATCTAGTAGGCTGGCACGTGGCCAGGTCCCCCGTAGAAAGCAGGTCATAGCAGAAGTCACAAATCCGCACAGGCTTAGAGGACTGGCTTGGAAGAAGAAATCTCTTTTCAGAGCAGGGCCCACAGACAACAAAACCACATTTGCGGCAATGGTGACGACGATTAACAGGTGTGAATTTTGCTTTCTGGCAACGCATACATACAGTTGCCTCAGAGTCAGGAACCCAGACAGCAGCATGTTCATTACTGGGTGTCTTCCCACTTTTGGAGAGTAAATCAGTAACACATTTATTTATGTGATTCATCCATTCAGATTTCTCAGTGGCAGTGGCAGCATAAACTGCAAATGATTTAGTTGGTGTCTTGATAAGCCATCCATTTCTCAAGTCTCCCTCATCTTTGATGGAATCAATAGTCACATTTTCCAGGGGAATGATATGCTGTTTGTTATATTTCTTCTTCTGGATGACAATATTGCCATATACAAGAATATCATTAAATAAGAAAAACTGCCTTGCTTTGGGCTTCTTTCTGCACAACTTAGTCAATACTCCTTCTCCAATAAGAACCCTTCCAGGTATAGTTAAGGGTTGACCAGCTGCTCCAAAACAATTTTCTACTATATTTATACGTCTAGTATTTGCTTCACTGTTTGCCAAGCGATCCACCATCTTTTGCTAGTAGCCTTAAAAAAAAAAAAAGAAAGAAATTAGCACATAGAAATTATAAATTCATAAATTAAAAATTATATAACCTAAATTTAATCTAAT
This sequence comes from Phoca vitulina, assembly GCF_004348235.1. Classification (NCBI taxonomy): domain Eukaryota; kingdom Metazoa; phylum Chordata; class Mammalia; order Carnivora; family Phocidae; genus Phoca; species Phoca vitulina. The sequence goes on from NW_022589728.1 coordinate 41,504,703, forward strand.
AAATCCTTACTTTTACTCAAAAGCAAAATGCTCTAAAATTGTTTCCCTCCAAGACAATCACCAAGCATACCAAAAGGGTTAACATCTCCTACTTTTTGTAATCACCAAAAACACTTATTAACCATCTCCATACAGAACTATACTCGTTAAGTAGGTATCTATGAAAGTATAAACTTCTTACAGACATAAAGGAATAAACAACTGGACACTGAATATAAGTCCCCTCTGCAAAATAATAATCTCAGTTCCAGGAAATTTAACCTCAGAGGGATTCTAAAGAAGAGGGTGAAATTCCGTAAAGACCGAGAAGTTAATGATTTTCCTGGTAAGCTATTCCCATTGAGCTAAAGCCTTAATCCTCTCACCTGGATTACCAGAACTGTCTCCTTGCCTTTGGTCTTACCCCCAAATCAATCTTCAGGCAGTGATTTTTCAAATGCAAATCTCACCATGTCATTATTCAGAAGAACTCCCCTTGATCTACAAAATGCAGAATTTTTAGCATGGCATACAAGGCTGTTTATTATCTGGTTCTTTGTTTTTTTTTAAAGATTTTATTTATTTACTTAACACAGAATGAGAGAGGGAGATAGAGTGAGGGGGAGCTGCGTGCACAAGCAGAGGGAGAAACAGGCTCCCTGCTGAACAGAGAGCCAGATGCGGAACTAGATCCTAGGACACTTGGATCATGACCTGAGCTGAAGGGGAGTGAACCACCCAGGCGCCCCCATGATCTGGTTCTTGCTTACCTTCGCAGACTCATTAGTCACTCTTTACCTCAAACTTTATGTTCTAAGAAAACTCTACTACTTATAGTCCATTTCATCCATGCATGCCTTCTCTCATGCTGTTGTATCCTTTACTACTTACTACTCAGAGCTAACTCTGTCTGATCCTTCAGGACTCAGTTTAGGTTATCATATTGAAGCCAGAAGTCTCCCTCAAACTCTTTTAGACTAAATACCTTTCTCTGTGCTCTTTACATTCCATGTACCTTCTGGCTTCATTCTTACCAAAGGATTGAAATCTGTGTTTTTTTTTTTTTTTTTTTTGAAGATTTTATTTATTTACTTGACAGAGAGAGACACAGCGAGAGAGGGAACACAAGCAGGGGGAGTGGGACAGGGAGAAGCAGGCTTCCCGAGGAGCAGGGAGCCTGATGCGGGGCTCGATCCCAGGACCCTGGGATCATGACCTGAGCCGAAGGCAGACGCTTAAAGACTGAGCCACCTAGGTGCCCCTGAAATCTGTGTTCTTTAAACGCTGCAATGGAACCTAAAAGACAGAGACCATCTGATACCTATCTTTGAAACTGACACCCTCCGGCACAGCAAAGGTGATCAAAAATGTTGACGAGAACATTTTGGTATTGTGCAAAAAACTCGATTAATCTACTCTTAAATGATCATAGATTTAATCTCTAGATCCAATAGTGACTTCACTCAAGTCCTTGAGTTGTGCCCTATTTCAGATCTACTAACCTAATACTACCACAACCAAGTCATAGTAAAGAGAAGAGGAACATTTAAAGTCTAACAGCATAGTCTAAATTCCAGTATTCGGCTCATAAACTGATGATACTGTACCCCTTCTTGGCCTCCACTGTAAAGGTTCTGATTATTCCTGAATTTGTCTCCTCTAGTCTTGGGTCCTTATAAAAGCCCTCTTGCTCTCCACAAGGGTAGGCTCTGCCCTGAAAGTTGTTCCCAAGAAATTATATAATGCATGGTTCCAAACTGTGATGACTTCTTTTCTAATTACAGCAAATGTGCCAGCCAATTAAAGGTTTATTGTCCCATTCACAGCGCATCACAGAAGAGGAAAAAAAACAGCTCATAAACATGAAAAGAGGCTCAATCTCATGCATAATTAAAGAAATGCTGATACAACATTAGGGTATTTTTTCACTTATCAGATTAATAAAAATTTTAAAAATTTCCTAAGATGCAGTACTACTGAGGATATAGGGAAACAGGCACCCCCATACACTATAGAAAATATATGTATTCACTGATCTAGGGATTTTATCAAAAGAAATTCCAGAGTGCGTAAAGATATGTGCAAGGATATCCAACACAGCACTGTTCGTAACATACACACAAAATTGGAAAAGCTCCAAATGTCCACCAAGAGGAACTGGTTGAACAATTTATGATACACCCATAATAATATGCTAGATATCTGTTAATAATGTGATAGATCTAAACACAGTGATATTGGAAAATGTTCAAGATATTTAGGTGGGGAAAGAGCTGAACACGATCTCATTTGTTTCAAATATATACTGCGTTTCATCAAATTTAAGATGCTACAGATTTTAAGACACATCTTCATTTTATGTGCCACTGAAAATGAAAAATGCTGCCAAATACATCATGGCATACCCCTGATTATATGACATCCCAATTTCAGAGACACAAAATATAGTAAAACATGTTCATCTGTAGACTCAATGAGAGGTATAAACGTATAATCATAGACACTTGTAAATATGTAAGCACACACACAGAAAATAATATTAGAAAACTATATACCGTAATTATCAATAATTGTTATTTATCTCTAAGAAGTACAATTATGGATAATTTTTCATACTTTACACTATCTTTAAACATTCAACGAATATTTATTTTGTTAGGCACTGATCTAAGTGCAGGAGAAAAAAAAAATATACAACACAAAGTCCCTGCTCCTTAAGGCTTACATCCTAGTTGGTGAGGAGTGAAACAGAAAACAAAATTGAGAACCAGCTTGTAAATCAATGTTATGATTAAAGTGATTTTTAAAAAACCAACCAGGAAGTTATTCAGACTGGATGGTCAAGGAAGGCCTTTCTAAAGTGGTATGATTTCAGCTGATAAGGAGGAACCAGACAGACAGACTTGAGGTGTGGAGACAGAGAGGTATATTTCAAGCAAAAGGAGTAAGTGCAAAGGTCCTAAGGCAGAAAGAGGTTGGCACTTTTAGAGCACTGAAAGTACCTATTTATTCCCATCTAAATTAACTGCAGATTCTACTGCTTTGGACATACAGTTATATACAATGCAAACAGTTTCCTATGACTGCTACTACTGGAATTAATACCATCTAAATTTGTGCATACTTTTCACAGTATCTTCTGATTTTAACGGTCTCAAATTCCTGTGAAGTAATTAGTTTTTACATATTCCAAAGCAGCATCTAATAATATTAGCTGAAACGTGAGCTGAAGGAGAAACTAAGGCACAAAGAAAGAGATTCAATAATGTTCAAGGCAAAACAGCCTGGAAGTAATTCTACTCATTGGGAGTCCAGCAACCAGCTGAGCACTCTGAATGCAATACAGTATATTCTATTCACAGCAACCTTAAATAGATATGCACTATTAGCTCCATTTTATAGATGAGTAAACAGATAAAAAGAAGTTAAGTACTCTGCCCAAGGCTGTCACAGAACTGAGGCTCCAATCTGATTCCTCGGTGCTGTTCCCGGTATATTATGGCACATTCCTTATCTTACGGCTCCACTGACTCTACAAGAACTGAGAAAGCTATTGCTAACCTTTGGACCTTCACTGCAAAACCTACAAAGAAGAAAAAAGAAAGAGAATACTAACTTGAGCAACTAACCTGAAATGACAGGTCATCATGATTTATTTAGCCAGTCTCTTGAATGTTTCATTCTTCAAATTTTGCAATATACTAAGCCTGAATCTCTTTTCATAAATCTTGCCCCACTTAAGAATGATGCAACAAAAGAGAAGCTTAGGCATCATTAATTGGTATTTGGATAGAACAAAATAGCTTTCAAAGTTTGACAGTGACCCACATAAAAAGTACTGCAAGGTTATAAATACATACTCATATAATTCTTTCAACTATAAATAATGTATTCTATTATCTTCATTTATTTTAATGATAGTCGCAGCCCACTTGATTGCTTTCACTAATGGATTGTGACCTATACTGGAAAAACAATGAGCATGAAGAACTTAAGACCTTTCCATTATCCCTGTTGGTCCTAAAATATTTTCTGTATGTGTCTGACATGAAGAAGGAAAGCACTGAGCTAAAAAAACCCAGGAATACACAAATGCCTTATACACACACGCACGCGTGTGCGCCCGATATAGTTGGGTGTCCAGCAGGAACAGCACAGAGAATGGGAGAATGGGGGGAAATTACCAAAAGGGAAATCAAAGTACCACTTTTAGCTGGATTACTGCTAGATACCCCAAAGCCAGGTTCTTTGGTAAACTGGATTAGGGTACTACACTTTGGCTCAGGACCTCAACAGGGCCTCTGCCTTCCCCCAAAGCCCAAATCCAAATTTACCACCAGCACACTGAGGTGCCCCAAGCAGTAAGAACTCTTAAAGACTTTTGTGAGAATATTAAAGATTACTCAGCCTAGCCAAGGAGTCCTTTGCATAATTACTCATTAAAGGGCACAGAAAGAGGAAGCAGAAGACAACTGTAAGACAAGGCCCAATTAAATTTCTGTCTACTTTTCTTAGGAAGGAATACCAGTGACTATAGGAAGAGCTAGGAAGAAAGCTTCTGCATCTACTGGCAGAGATGACTTTTTTTTTTTTTTTAAGATTTTATTTATTTATTTGACAGAGACACAGCGAGAGAGGGAACACAAGCAGGGGGAGTGGGAGAGGGAGAAGCAGGCTTCCCGACAAGCAGGAGCCCGATGCGGGGCTCGATCCCAGGATCCTGGGATTATGACCTGAGCTGAAGGCAGACGCCTAAAGACTGAGCCACCCAGGCGCCCCGAGATGACTTCTTTAGAACAGTTTCCAAGAAGTAAAATTACTGGGTCAAAAGACATGAATGTTTAAGACTCCTGCTACCTTTTACAAAATTTCCATTCTGAAAGGTAACACCAATTTACCAAGCAGCACAATGACTGTACCCATCCCATTTTGTCTCACATATTTTTCTTTAAAAATGTCAGTAACAAGGTAAGATTTCAAAAATGGTATCTCATTTTATTCATTTACTTTATTTATCCAACATTTATTGAATGCTTTTTAGATGGCATTCACATTCTTTTCCTCTTAGAGCATAGAGTCTACTGAAGGAGAAAGAAGATAAGTAAACAAATAGGTGATTCTGAAAGGTGAAGTGCAATGAAGGATATCCGCAGGGTGTCAAGATACAGGGAAAAACTCATTTACTGAGTAGTTCAAAAAGGCCTCACTGAGATGGTGCTATACACCGAGTCTTAAAGGATGGGGAGTCAGCCATACAAAAGAACTAATATTACAGACAAAGGTCTTAAGACAGCAAAGACAATACAGTACTTTTAGTTTAATTAAATTTTTTATTTCATAGCTACCTACTGAAGGCCACCACTTTCATTTATTTATTTATTTATTTATTGAAGATTTTATTTATTTATTTGACAGAGACACAGCGAGCAGGAACACAAGCAGGGGGAGTGGGAGAGGGAGAAGCAGGCTTCCTGTCAAGCAGGGAGCTCGACGCGGGGCCCGATCCCAGGACCCTGGGATCATGACCTGAGCTGAAGGCAGACGCTTAACAACTGAGCCACCCAGGCGCCCCAAGGCCACCACTTTCTAATGTGCTTATTAACCACCTGTATTTCTAAGCTTGTATATTTAGGGGTTATTAATTTGTATGACAGTGTTTTACACATAAAGGCTAAAAACTGTTTATTTCTTTGCTTTTCCTAGTATATTAAGCGGTAATTTTATGGAGTTTGACACAGGGGCAGTTTTATCTCTTAAGTAGTTAAACTTACCGATACATTCCTTTGTGATTTTTCTTCCATTACTCCTAAGCTCTCCTTATCCAGGTATCAGATACACCTACAGGTTTCCTCAGCTATCTCAAAGTAGAGCATTCCTAGGAAACCTTTTGTAAGCCGAAAAGGCTTAAAGCAAAAAAGCAATTCCCACTAATTTACATGGAAAAATTTTTGAGTGTTCCCATATCGAAAAACCCCCCACTTTAGGCTTTTCTGATTCCTTAGGACACATCCTGTTAACAGATATACAAAAATAAATCAAGATAAAACACAGACGATTTATCAAAGACACAGTTCAAAACTATGGCGGCTTGATGTGGAGATGCCGAGTTCCAGGAAAGGAGCTCGGTGGTGCCACTCTTGCTGCGCAGGGTATGTACTGCCTCTATAATGGCTCGCTGCAAAACACACACAGTTTTCTTTTTTTTATATATATTTTTAAGTAATCTCTACACCCAAGGTGGGGCTCGAACTCACAACCCCAAGATCAAGAGTCGCATGCTCTACTGACTGAGCCACCCAGGCGCCCCAAAACAGCCAACTATCTTCACTTATTTCACCTTTTTCCATAAAAGTAAAAAATGTTCTTTGGGTTTCTTTCAGCTAGCGAAAACAGGTACTAATGTAGGTCTTTCATAAAAGTGAGTTGTGTAATGCAAAGTTCAAAAAGTGGGGTAGGGTATACCTGTATTTATTGTCTATATTTAGGATATGAACTTTACATTTAATTCTTTTATCCACCTGAAATTTATTGACATAGGTAAAAATTCTTTTTTTTTTCTTTTTAAATATCTGCATTCTAAAAGAGCTAACCAACTGCTTCAGAATCACCAAATACTGTGTGACCTCAGTTTTCCTCGTAAATGTGAATAATAATAGCAACAGTGATGTCAGGAAGAGGATTAAATGATAATGCATATAAAAACGTTCAGCAAGTAGTAAATAAGTGATAGCACTTATTAATGGTATTAATCTAATCTACAGATTTACAACACTCTCTTTATATTAAACTTTTATATATTCTGATACCTGCTTCTGGGCTGTTCGGTCAAATCTATTAACCTGTTTTCTAATTCTTATGTGAGTACCACTCGTAGGACTAGTCTAGGCTATCCCCATTACTTAACCTTTTAAAAAAGTCTTACTTAATCTCTATTTGTCCAGATGAAGTCTACTTAGAACAGTGGTTCTCAACCTTAGCTGTACATTGGAACCACAGGAGAGCTTTAACTTTCAGTATACCAGAAAATTTAGCCATCCCAATTTACTGAGTCCAAAATACTTCTCTTATTTATTTTTAATACTTTAAGCCATTTTATGACTAATTTATAGAAATAAAGGAATAGTTTAAAAATGATTTTAAGAATGATCTTTATAAAAAATTAAACAGTAAATTTCTTATTCCACATTTCTCTATTATTGAAGGTATATATCCAAAAAAACAGCATCCTTTGAATGCAACATTGCTTATAAGCTATCATGCATGAATCTGTAATATATTCATTTCCATCTTTAGGACTACTGTTTAATGATTCTGAGTTTGAGAAAACTCATCTAGAATATCATCTGAACACTCAGTCTGAGATTTCACTTATAATGACTCACCAAAATTATTGGTTTAAGTGTTGCTGTTTCTTTATACTCATCTTCTGACTTGTCTGGTAGTTCTGAAATGTCTACCTTTTGGGACACCTGGGTGGCTTGGTCGGTTAAGCGTCTGCCTTCGGCTCAGGTCATGATCCCAGAGTCCTGGGATCGAGTCCCGCATTGGACTCTCTGCTCCGCGGGGAGCCTGCTTCTCCCTCTGCCTCTGTCTCTCATGAATAAATAAATAAAATCTTAAAAAAAAAAAAAAAGTCTACCTTTTCTGATTTTTTTCTTTGCAGCTAAAGATGGAAAATGTAGAATAAAAAAAATCTAAATTCTCAAATATGTTAAATGAAGGCTTAAAACAACAAACAGTTTTTGTATCTTTTTGAAAGATGATGCAGTACTTTGGGCAATGCCATAATAAAACTGAAAGATGGTGCAATAGTGATGGATTTATTTCAGATGGTGCAATAGTGATGATTTATTTCATCCTTGTATCATCCTTCTAGGCAATTGCATTACTCTTCCATTTTTTTCTTTTTGGTTAAATAATTCTTAGGACATTGAAATAGTGAACTGCTTCAAAATATAGAAAAGCAAGGTCATTAAGATCCGGTATTGTAGACTTATATACACCCTACGAAGCCAGAGGTAACTGCAAGCTAGAATGAATTTTATTCTATTTTTTAGTAATTTTCCTTTTTGTTTTACAGATCTCTAACAAATAGTAAGTTAACAAAATATCAATTATTACAAATAATTTGAACTGCTTAAAATAGAAACTCAAAAACCAAAATGGAAGCCAATGGACTCTGATGATAAACATAAAGGGTTACAGAAATACTGATCCCTAGGTCCCTCCCCCAAAATAAAATACTCTGATTTTATTAGTCTGGGGAATGGAAGGTATGGCTGGAAACTGGAATATTTATTTTTTAATTTTTAATTTTTAAAAGATATATTTATTTTAGAGAGAGAGAGAAAGGGAAAGAGAGAGAACATCAGTGGGGGGGAGGGGCAGAGGGAAGCAGGGAGCCCAACATGGGGTTTGATCTCAGGACTCTGAGATCAAGACCTGAGCCAAAACCAAGACCTGGACGCTTAACCGACTGAGCCACCCAGGTGCCCCTGGACACTGGAATATTTTAAAGCTCCCCAAGTAATTCTAATATGCAGCTAATGTTTAGAACTATTTTTCAATTACAATAAATAAAGAACAAAATCCACTAAAATTTTTATGGAACTCATACTACACCCATACATTAATTGAGAATTAACATCTTCCTAAGTTTTTTTTTTTTTAAAAAGATTTTATTTTTAAGCAATCTCTACACTCAATATGAGGCTCAAACTCAAAACCCCAAGATCAAGAGTTCCATGCTCCACTGACCGAGCCAGACAGGTGCCCCAACATCTTCTTAAGTTTTTATTGTTCTTAGGTTGATAGTATCTCTTTCCAGATTTCAGATCTTGTGGCCCAATAATTTTGTAGGTTTCTTCTCACAAGATTAGTACACATTTCTTTTTTTTTTTTTTTTAGGGAGGAGTGGGGGAGAGGATGAGAAAGAGAATCTAGCCTGACATGGGGCTCGATCTCACAACCCTGAGGTTATGATGTGAGCTGAAATCAAGAGTCGGATGCTTAACCAACTGAGCCACCCAGGCACCCCTAAACATTTCTTTAGTAGCTTCCCAGGTATTTCATACTTTTTGTTGCTATTCTGAATCTAATCTTTCCCCATTATATTTTCTAATTAGTTACTAGTATTAATAAGAAAACTACTAATATTTCTGTCGTTTCTCCCCATGTCTGGCCATTTCACAGAACTCTATAAATTCCCAATTTTCCAAATGACTTCTCCTTTGTCTTCTTTTCCAGCAAATAGTGTTTGGCAGTGCTATTTCGTAGCTAAAAATGTAAGAATCCATGGCAAAAGAATTAAAAAAAAAAACAACAAACTTTTATAAAGCCAGATTTGTATACCAATTAAAAAAATTAAACAATCCAAAGTTTCAAGTTACCTCCTTCACAACTGTAGACAAGAACTGCATTTGAATTGTCTGAGCTCCACCCTAGTCTTTTGGTAACATCTTTTTTCTGAATATGTTCTTCAGTGGAGTGTCTACCACCTGTTAAAAATGTAACACTAGAAGAGGCAAAAACTCTTCTAAAGAAGAGACAGAATACTATTTACAATGGAGAAGAGAGCCCAACTGTCACAGAATACTATGGCCCAGTTCTTACTGAAAATCAAAACTTATCTTTGCAGTTGAGTTTAAAACAAAAAAATCATCTAATGAATTTCTTACATGTACCCATGACATCTGGTATCAGTGAACATCAGTATTCAACTATGCACTATAGTTGGAAAAATCAATGAACTATGAACCAAAAGACCTGGATTCTAATCTCAGCTCAGGCACTGAAATAAGAGATTTCATACAAATTACCTAACTGCTGTGGGCGGAGGGGGGGGGGCGGCGGCGGCAGCAGCCTCCCCCTTAAATAAAGTAATCTCTAAAGCACCTTCTGTCGTTAAAATAATAAACTCTGACTGTAGTTGGGCCATGTTTCTGGTTTACTGCAAGGCTGACTTGCCTACAAATTAATTTTTAATCAAAATTTTGACTATGTCTTTAATATCAATCAAGATTTTAAAATCTGTTGTTACTGCTGAATTGAGACCACAGAAAACGTAAAAGGCAGAGACAAAAGTGATGAAAGAAGAGGAAAAAAAATAGCAACAAACTATCAGAGATACATCCTCCCTGGACAAATGTGAAAGTATTAAAGCAAACTTCTCGTCCCTAATACAGGTAAGTCAAATGAACAATTATTCTGTGTGCCTACCACATATGCAAAGGACAGGACCATTCTCATTTTCAAAAGTTCTATAGTTTAGTAAGCATAATAACAATAATCAGGAAATTCTAGGTAAGATTTTCAATAAAATATTATGATAAAGCAAAGAAATACTCTGAAATTTGTCAAATTAAATTTGTAATTTCAGTAAAATTTACTTATTCCATCAATAAGAAGAGACAAAGTTTTGTCCTCCCCTTTCCAATAGGATTTCTGCCACTGCAACAAACCAACTACACAACATGTATTCTTCTGTTAATTGAGGTATAATTGACATATAACATATTAGCTATATTAAATATAGCTATATATATATATATATAGCTATAACTAAGCTAACTTTGGCTTTGTTCTTTTTCTTTCTTTTAGGTGTAAAGTCAGATTATTTGAGATCTTTCTTGTTTCTTAAGGTAGGCCTACAATGCTATGAATTTCCCTCCTAGAACTGTTTTTGCTGCCTCCCATAGACTTTGGCAAATTGTATTTCCATTTTCATTTGTCCCAAAGTATTTTCAAAAAATCTTTTTTTAAAAATTTATTTAAGTACGTTCCACACCCAGTGTGGAGCCCAGCGTCGGGCTTGAACTCACAACCCTGAGATCAAGACCTGAACTGAGATCAAGAGCTGGGTGCTTAACTGACTGAGCCACCCAGGCGCCCCTGATCAGTACTTTACATTCTCCATCAGGCATATTACTTATCTCCATTTCAGTTAGGCCTCTTGCTGCGATTTTGTCCTATTCTTCCATTTGCGATGTGTTCCTCTGTCTCCTCATTTATATCTTCCAATGTTATCTTGTTATTAATGCCCTTTATTTTCAGCTTAAAGAAGTCCCTTAAACATTTCTGTAAGACTGGTTTACTGGTGACCAACTCCTTCAGCTTTTGTTTGTCTGGGAAAACACTACCTCTCCTTCAATTCTGAATGAGCCACCCAGGTGCCCCTGGTTTCAATTTTCTTAAGTTTGTTGAGACTTGTTTTGTGGGGTAACATATGATCTATCTTGGAGAATGGATCCATGTGCATTTGAGAAGAATATGTATTCTGCTGCTTTTGGATGGAATGTTCTGTATGTATCTATTAAGTCCATCTAGTCTAATGTTTCCTTATTGATTTCCTATTTGGGTGATGTTAAGTGGGGCATTAAAGTCCCTTACTATTACCATACTGCTGTCAATTTCTCCCTTTAGGTCTGTTATGTAAAGCAAACACTATTTAGGTGCTCCTATGTTGGGTGCATAAATACGTGCAAACGTTATAATCCTCGTTGGATTGACCCCCTTATTATATAATGCCTATGCCTATCTTTGTCTTTTACTACAGTCTTTTTTAAAAGTCTAGTTTGTCTGATACAGGTACAGCTACCCCAGCTTTCTTTTGGGTTCTATTTGCACGAAACATCTTTTCACATCTCTTCACTTTCTGTCTGTGTGTGTCTTTACATCTGAGGTGAGTCTCTTGTAGGTAACGTATAGATGGGTCTTTTTTGGTGGTTTTTGGGTGGTTGTTTATTCAACCACTCTGTCTCTTGATTGGAGAATTTAGTCCTTTTACATTTAAAGTAATTATTGATTTCTGGCTGTTTGTTGTTCTTCTTTTTTTTTTTTAAAGATTTTATTTATTTATTTGACAGAGAGAGACACAGCAAGAGAGGGAACACAAGCAGGGGGAGTGGGAGAGGGAGAAGCAGGCTTCCCGCCGAGCAGGGAGCCCGATGCGGGGCTCGATCCCAGGACCCTGGGACCATGACCTGAGCCGAAGGCAGACGCTTAACGACTGAGCCACCCAGGCGCCCCTGTTTGTTGTTCTTCTCTGTTCCTTTCTTCTCTTGCTCTCTTCCTTGTGGTCAACACTTTCTTCAGAGTTATGCTTAGATTTCTTTCTTACTATGTTTTGCATATCTACAAGAGGTTTTTGCTTTGTCATTACCATGAGGCTTACATTTAACATCCTATATATAAAAAAACAGTCTATTTTGACTTGGTATCAACGTAAGTTTAAATGTATTCTTAAAACTCTATACTTTTACACCCCCATGTTTTGTTTTTGATGTCACTTTTTATTTTGTGTATCCCTTAACTGATTATTGTAGTTACAGGTTTTCTTAAAATTACTTTTATCTTTTAACCTTCATATTAGCTTTATAAATAATTTATCCACTATCTTTACTATATATTTACCTTTACCAGTGAGATTTATATTTTCCAATGTTATCTTGTTATTAATTAATGCCCTTTATTTTCAGCTTAAAGAAGTCCCTTAAACATTTCTGTAAAACTGGTTTACTGGTGACCAATTCCTTCAGCTTTTGTCTGGGAAAACTCTTTACCTCTTCTTCAATTCTGAATGATAACCTTGCCACGTAAAATATTCTTAGTTGGAAGTTACTACCTTTCGGCACTTGGAATACATTGTGCCGCATTTCCTTCTGGCCTGCAAAGTTATTTTTTTTTTAAGATTTTATTTATTTATCTGACAGAGAGAGCACACAAGTAGGGGGAGCGGCAGGCAGAGGGAGAAGCAGACTCCCCACTGAGGAGGGAGCCCGATGTGGGGCTTGATCCCAGGACCCTGGGATCATGACCTGAGCCAAAGGCAGACGCTTAACTGACTGAGTTACCCAGGCGCCGCAAGGCCTGCAAAGTTTCTGCTGAAAAATATGCCATATCTTGGGGCGCCTGGGTGGCTCAGTTGTTGGGCGTCTGCCTTCGGCTCAGGTCATGATCCCGGAGTCCTGGGATCGAGCCCCGCATCGGGCTCCCTGCTCGGCAGGGAGTCTGCTTCTCCCTCTCCCACTCCCCCTGCTTGTGTTCCCTCTCTCGCTGTGTCTCTCTCTGTCAAATAAATAAATAAAACCTTTAAAAAAAAAAAAAATATGCCATATCTTGTTACCATTGGTTTTTTCTCTTGCTGCTTTTAAGATGCTCTCTTTAACTTTTGACATTTTAATTATAATGTCTTGGTGTGGATCTTTGGGGGTTCATCTTACTTGTCTTGGTGTGGATCTTTGGGGTTCATCTTATTTAGAACTCTATGGGCTTCCTGGATCTGGATGTCTGTTTCCTTTCCAAGTTAGGAAAGTTTTCAGCCATTTGTCTTCAAATAAGTTTTCTGCCCCTTTTTCTCTCTTCTCCTTCTGGGACCCCTATAATGCAAATGTTATTCTGCTTGATGTTGTCCCATAGGTCCCTTAAGCTGTCTTCATTTTTTAAAATTCTTTTTTCTTTTTGCTGCTATTTGGGTGAGTTACACTGCTCTGACTTCTAGATTACTGGTCCTTTCTTTTGCTTCATCTAGTCTGCTGTTGAATGCCTCTGGTGTATTACTCAGTTCAGTTACTGTATTCTTCAGCTCTGTGAGTTTGTTGGGTACTTTATTTTCCTATCTCTGTTGAAGTTCTCACTGTGTTCATTCTTTTCCTAAGTTCAGTGAGCATCTTTATGACCACTACTTTATCAGGGCAGAGACCCCTAGCTCCTAAAGGAGTAGCTCCATTTGTGAGATCCATCCCAACTGTGCATTGCCACAATGGGTGGGGTTTTTGGCAAGACTGCAGCTCTGCCTCTCCTACCTGTCTCAGCGTGGCCCTTTTACTGTTTGTTGTGAAGGAATTCGGCTAGTTTTCGGGTCTTATTCAGAGGAAATTGTTCCATAGGTAGCTGTAGATTCAGTGTGTCCATGGGAGGAGGGGAGTTCCTATACCATCATCTTCAACACCCCTTCCACAACATATATTGTAGAAATTAGTAGTGATTTAAAAAAAAAAAAGTTCCTGTTTTAGATAAGAAAAAAAGGGACAAGCATTTATATTTTAAATTTAAACTCATATAAAGCTGGATTGAGAGAACTGAACAAAATTTTGAGCATTTAGAGAGAAGCCCTAGTAATTTTTAAAAAAGTCTCTCCTAGACACCAAATCTGCCTATTACTGAAGAGTGAACTCAAATGCATTATTCTACAGGCTTAGCCAGAAAAGGAAAAAAGAAAAAACTAACATTTATTCAACACCTGTACATACGCTAGGCACTTCCACATTTTACTATTTTAATGATCCAAATTTTGTTAAGTGGTAATTACATACATTTTACAAAAGAGTAAATTAAGTCATGTATAGTTAAACAATTATCTCATTGTCTCACAGCTGGTTTTTATAAAAATGCATGTTTTTCTATTATACTTTGCTACCTTCAGAAATATTACAGAAATATTTCACTTATGTGAACCATATTATATATGTGGAGAAAGCCACTGATAAGAAGAAAAAACTGAAACATGGTAATAAGTATAAAAATGCTGAAAGTGATCATACAAATACTAAAAGGAAGTGGAAAGTAAAGCTATCACTGATATAGGGTGTCAGTAAAGGCAATTTCAAATAGGTTAGGCTTGCTGCAGAAATTTACCATGGTGTATAAAAACTAAGCCACAGTTAAGGATTTTAGAGAATTTGGAAAATCAGAATAGAGACACTGGGAGTTACAAAAGGTTTTTAGAGAGGCAGGAGATAGAGGAAGATATAGACCTCAAGTTTTAAGCAGGACTTCCAGACTTAAACTAGCATTTAAGGCATACAACACAAGGCAAGATTAATTTTTTTTTTTTTTTTGAGAGAGAGAGAGAGAACATGCGCACACACCCACACATGGGGTAGGGGAGGAAGTGGCAGAGGGAGAGAGAGAGAATCTCAAGCAGGCTCCATGCCCAGTGCGGAGCTCGATGTAAGGCTCAATCTCACGACCTGAAGATCATGACCCAAATCGAAATCAAGAGGGGCACCTGGGTGGCTCAGTTGTTAATCGTCTGTCTTCGGCTCAGGTCATGATCCCAGGGTCCTGGGATCAAGCCTCACATCAGGCTCCCTGCTCCGCTCCCTCTCCCACTCCCTCTGCTTGTGTTCCCTCTCTCGCTGTCTCTGTCAAATAAATAAATCTTAAAAAAAAAAAAAATCGAAATCAAGAGTTGGATGTCCAACCAACTGAGCCACCCGGATGCCCCAAGATTAATATTCTTTAACTACACTGTAATCAGGTAATCCTTATTCAAAAACCAAAGGTTCCCTGGCTGACCAAATTAAATCTAAAATCCTTAATCTGGCATTCAAAGCCCTTCACAGTCAAACCCCAGCCTGTCCCAGTCTATCTTTCCAGTTTTACCTCTTTCTATATGTTCTCTTTGTTAACAGTCAAAGCAGATTACATGCTATTCCTGGAATATGCTGAGCTTCCTCGCCTACCTCTGAGCCCAGTATATGGCCCCCTCCCCTGCTATTCTGAAATTTTACCAATTCCTCATGATGCAGTCAGTTCAGTAGCTTTACAGCCAGATAATGGTTTCATCTTTAAATCCACAAACCATTTTATCTGTACCACCTTATGGTACTTACGTTCTACTAGGTTTTATAAAGATGTGTATACCTGCTTCCCCCCCCCCAAAAGACTGGAGGTTCCTAGAAACAAGAATATCTTTTCCTAAAACTGTATTCCTCAAAGCACCTACAATAACGATTGTATATGTGTGCCATCAATCTGTACTGAGCTTAGTATGACCAGCAGTTAAAAGTGGCAGCAGCTTTTCAACCTAGAGTTTGACAAAAATCAAAGACTTCATTTTGACATCTGTACTAGTGTTCACAGAAAACAGGAACCACACCCTACACATCAATTGCTTCACTAGACCTATAGATTTTAAATTTACAAGCAAATATCTGGGTCCATTTAACTAGTATCTAATTATGAATTCTAAGTATTGAGCATGGCAGATCCTGTTTAAAAAAAATCTCAATCTCATGATAATATACAAAAACGATTTCTTCTCTTGCCAAGAAGCACAGCTGTTTAGTTAGCAAATAAAAAATGATGATGTGTGCATGTTTTCACCACCAACAAAATTCAGATAAAAAAGTGCATCATTTCAAAAAGTTTTTATACAGGGGCAGCTGTATAGTGCTGACTGCTGTAAAGAAACCACTGTATAATATTGAAAAGTAAAGCTAGTAAAGCTCAAATAAATGCTACTCTGGAGTTGGTTATTCCATCACATCCCTAACAAATTTTCTTTAGTATTTTTCAAAGCAGTTGCAATCTGCTCACCACATTTCAAGGCTTTATGCGTTGTGTCAACGGGAAAAAAGAATGAACGAGACACTGGGATTTAAGACATGTACCACAAAGGTTTTTTTTTTTTTTTTAATTTATTTGACAGAGACACAGCAAGAGAGGGAACACAAGCAGGGGGAGTGGGAGAGGGAGAAGCAGGCTTCCCGCCGAGCAGGGAGCCCAGTGCGGGGCTCGATCCCAGGATCCCGGGATCATGACCTGAGCCGAAAGCAGACGCTTAACGACTGAGCCACCCAGGCGCCCCTGTACCACAAAGTTTTAATAAAAAAGCACAATGAGTTAAGTACTGTGATAAAAATTGTAACAAAGCGGTAGGAAGCAAAAACGGAAGAGCAAAGGTATGGCTTGAAGAATGTAGCATTTGAACACTTGAAACAGGTGTGAACAATAAGTGGAACCTCAAAAGGCAAAACAATGGTAAAGGCACAAAGCTCTGCAAGAAAATATGTGTAAAAAAAAAAAAAAGTCACATGTACAGATGTAGCAGAGGCTAGAGGGAGTCATTTAGTAGAGAAACAGGGGAGAAAAAAAATATGACCAGATCTTGTTGGTTCCTGAGAGTTTATTCTGAAGCTTTTGGAAGGAGTGCTCTGATGAGTTGATAAGAGTGAAGTTTGCAATAGGAAAAGAAAGAATAGCGATCAAGTTCAGGATTGCTATGACTAACTAGAAGTGGAAGAATAAAGTTCAAATAAATCCACAGGTTTTTGGTCTAAGCAATAGGGAAGCTGGTAAAACCAATATTAATTTTCCATAAATTTGTAGTAGCAAACATTTATGGACCACTTACTCTGTACAAGTAGTAATAAAAGGCAGAAATACTCAAAACTAACAATCTTTGTGAAGGAGAAAGACAGCTATAAATCAAGTTTATATACTATAAAACTATGTAATTCATGTGTTATACATTAGGGGGTGTGTCTATAGGAAAGAGAATGATGGGAATAAATGATAAAGAAGAAAACAAAAGACAGGAAAAGAGTTTGGTACCCATGTAGTATGCTATGAACTAAAGAATATGATTAATTTAAATCTGTGCACTCAGTTTAAGGAGCAGAGGAGAAACAAACCAAAAACATTTAAAAAAAAATAAAAGAGTGAAGCCCAGGGCCAAAGTGTTTAGTTGGCAGGTAATTATGGCCAGGGGGAACATCTAGAAACAACTCTAAAACGACTAGAAATTCAAGCTGGAAATTAAAGCAAAAGTAGTAGGTCAAACTATTTGGGGGGGGAGGCAAGGAGGGGTGATGGTGTACAAACACATTGCTCAGAGAATAGGTGAGGCTGGAGGAGGTAGGGCCAGGACAAAGTACAGTGGTAGAATAGAAATCTGGTTAAGACAGACAAGAGCCAAATTGCAAAGGAAAGTAAGCATCAGACTAAAGAGTTTAGACTTTATTATTATATAGGCAACAGGAAGACTGAGGCTTTCAGATAGGAAAATATTAATCAGTACACAAAAACAGTACACAGGATGGACTGGAGAGACTACTGAAGTTAGATCGAAGGCAAACAAAACAAAACAAAAACCCAGAGGGTAACAAAAGCCTGAGTCACAATAACTGACAGCAGAAATAAAAAGGGGGAAGAGAGAGAGACTGAGGTATAGAGGATAGGATCTAGAAACCAACTGAATATATGGGTGAAAAGTGAGTGCAGGATGACTTCAAAGGTCTAAGCATAAGCCATTGGCAGATGCTAGGTTTGCTTCAGGAGGGAGAAGACATCAGTTTAGGACATACTCATCTTGAAGTACCTTCAGGGTATCCACAAGACAAACATCTGTCAGACAAACACAAATGCTAGGATGAGCAGGGAGCTCCAGGACTGAAAAAGATTGAGTAGTCATTCACATGTAGAGGTGCTGGTGCTGGTTGATGCTGTTGAAGACAGAAGAGGTCAAAGGACTGAACTTTGGGGAACACCTCGTTTAGAAAGCAAGAGACAAGCAAGAGAGAAGAGAGGCGGAGAAAACAGAGCACAAAGCACCTTTTCAACATGCTTTCACATGTCTCACAAGTCTCAGAGACTAAAAAACCTTATTGTGCCAACAAGTCACAATACCAGTGAAACATGTGGAAAAACTGAGGACTAATGATAATGTATAATAATAAAATGCTTCAGAAAGCACTGCCCTTTGACCCTGGAATTTTTAACCACAGAAATTTATCCTGAGAAAGAAACTCTTGTGGGGGTCAGGGGGAGGGGGCACATATGCTGTGCATAAAGTTTTCCCTCTGGCATTAACTTTAATAGTGAAAAACAGAATGTAAATTTCTAGCCGTAGAGAGGAATGATTATATATACCATGAAAAAGCCAAATGTCTTAAAAGATATTTTACCACATAAAATTTTAAAACTTCAACATTGAAGGGAAAAAGCATTAAAGTTAAAGAAAAATATTTGTAACATATGACAAAGGGTCAACATTTTTAATATATAAAAGGGCCCATGTAATTAAATCAAAAGAAAAAAGGAAAATATCCCCAAAGAAAAATGGGTAAGATACAAACAGCAATTTCCAAAACAACAAATAAAAATGACCAGTAAATGAAATAATGTTGGTTCTCAGTGCCAATAAAAGAAATAAAAATGAAAATGATGTATTATTCACCTCGCTAAAATGTGGGGAAAATGGGCACTCATATTCTTGACAGAATACACTGGAACAACTTTTCTAAATGCCATTTTTGGCAACAGACGCACTTTAGAAAGTTTACACAAAAATTCTATTTCCAAGAACATATGCAAAAAAACTTAGACCATTGTACAAAATTATTCACATATAGAAGTTCACTGTAGCTCTGTCTTAATAATGTTGAAAAGCCAGAAATAACAATAGGAGACTAGTTAATTATGGCATATCCATATAATGGATTTTTCAACAGAAAGAACAGAGATTAATATTTAATGTGGAAAACTGTTAAGGCAGTTTATTAAATAAAGGTTTCTAAACAGCAAATATAAACTTTTTTTTTTTTTTTTTAAAGTCTGGAAAGATACACACCAAAAATTTGTACTGGTTGTCTCTAAGTACTAGGGTAAAATATTTTTGCATTGCCTAATGATTTTATAATGAACACATATTCTTTTTTAAGATTTTATTTATTTATTTCAGAGAGAAGGAGAGTGAGAGAGAAAGAGAGCACAAGGCGGGGGGGGGGGGGGGAGAGGATCAGAGGGAGAAGCAGACTCCCTGCTGAGCAGGGAGCCCGATGTGGACTCGATCCCAGGACTCTGGGATCATGACCTGAACCAAAGGCAAATGCTTAACCTTAATGGACTCAGCCACCCAGGCACCAACACATATTCTCTCATAGACAAAGAACACTTACTGCTTAAGTAACAAGATGTAAAGAAGAACGTGTAGAAAAATATAAGTGTAAAAAACAAATGCAAAATTACAATTGATAAAAATATGAAAAAACTAAGTTTTTAAAAAATTCCCCCAACTATTGTTTAAATGAAACAAGCATAAAGAATTAAGTATAGTTCCACTTACAAAAATGGAAAGAAAAAAAAGATGAAAAAGTTAATGCGAAGAAGAAAATAGAAAATTCACATCACAAAATCTTAATCATTTTAGAAGGAAGCAAGTTCATCTCTAAGAATCAAGCGTTTCAAAATTGGGGTTAACAATCTGAGACTGAAAACACAACAGAGAAAATGAGTCAACTTTGGGATGAGAAAAGGATTAGAAAGCAACTAGTACACAGGCAGCTGGAAAACATATTCAACAGTCACCAAAGCTGTAACTTTCTTCAGAAGTGCTGGGCAGAAAAAGGAATCGGTATTTACAAGTTGAGAACTGACCAGTTATATACAGCAAAGGTCAAGGAGAGGAATATGAGGTGCTAGTGAGTTCACAGAATATGAACTACAAGGTTCAGCACCCGAAAGAAGGTAGAAAATTAACAGCCTGGGAGGTGACAATGAGGACAGAAAGCTGGTTCATCAGGTATGATGGAAAACAGAAACACGGGCTCTTGAATCACCACCTCTGGTGAGTTTAAGGCTTGAGGTAGTTCAAAATGATGACAAGGTTAAATAACTCGGTCATCCGTGCAGGTTGCTGATGTAGAGTGGTAGTAAAGGTCACTAGAGTAAGTCAATTGTAGTTATTTACAAATGTAGCCCACCTTTCTGGTCTGAAATGAATGTAACTGTTACTTTAACCTCTACATACTTCACTTTTCTCTGACTCAGATACATCCTTTGTAGTCTGACAGGAATTTGGGGGGCACTTAACCTCTCTCTGTACTTTATTCAACCACAAAATTAAGAGAGTAAGGAGATGGGATATCAATGATTCTCAACCTTGACTACACATTAAAATCATAGGTGCTTAAAAAAACCCCACACATACACAGACAAAACTACCTATGCCTTGACCCCACACCCAGTAATTCTGACTTGGTTCTAGGGTGGAATTCAGGCATCAGTATTTTTTTTTTTTTTAATTTTTTTTTATTGTTATGTTAATCCCCATACATTACATCATTAGTTTTAGATATAGTGTTCCATGATTCATTGTTTGTGCATAACACCCAGTGCTCCATGCAGAACGTGCCCTTCTCAATACCCATCACCAGGCTAACCCATCCTCCCAACCCCCTCCCCTCTAGAACCCTCAGTTTGTTTTCAGAGTCCATCGTCTCTCATGGTTCTTCTCCCCCTCCGATTTCCCCCCCTTCATTCTTCCCCTCCTGCTACATTCTTCTTCTTCTTTTTTTCTTTCTTAACATATATTGCATTATTTGTTTCAGAGGTACAGATCTGAGATTCAACAGTCTTGCACAATTCACAGCGCTTACCAGAACACATACCCTCCCCAGTGTCCATCACCCAGTCACCCCATCCCTCCCACCCCACCCCCCACTCCAGCAACCCTCAGTTTGTTTCCTGAGATTAAGAATTCCTCATATCAGTGAGGTCATATGATACATGTCTTTCTCTGTTTGACTTATTTCGCTCAGCATAATACCCTCCAGTTCCATCCACGTCGTTGCAAATGGCAAGATCTTATTCCTTTTGATGGCTGCATAATATTCCATTGTATATATATATACCACATCTTCTTTATCCATTCATCTGTTGATGGACATCTTGGCTCTTTCCACAGTTTGGCTATTGTGGACATTGCTGCTATAAACATCGGGGTGCACGTAGCCTTTCGGGTCCCTACTTTTGTATCTTTGGGGTAAATACCCAGTAGTGCAATTGCTGGATCATATGGTAGCTCTATTTTCAACTTTTTGAGGAACCTCCATACTGTTTTCCAGAGTGGCTGCACCAGCTTGCATTCCCACCAACAGTGGAGGAGGGTTCCCCTTTCTCCGCATCCCCGCCAACATCTGTCATTTCCTGACTTGTTAATTTTAGCCATTCTGACTGGTGTGAGGTGGTATCTCATTGAGGTTTTGATTTGGATTTCCCTGAGGCATCAGTATTTTTAAGAAGTTCCTCAGGGAATTCTAATGTGTGGCCAAGGTTAAGAACTAAACTACGTATTTCTAACAGCTACTTCCTTTTTTTTTTTTTTTTTTTTAAGATTTATTTATTTGAAAGAGAGCACAAATGAGCAGGAGGAGCAGAGGGAGAGAGAATCTCAAGCTGACTCCATGCTGAGCTTGGAGCCCCACTTGGGCTCAATCCCACCACCTGGAGACCAGACCTGAGCCAAAACCAAAGTCAAATGCTCAACCAACTGTGCCACCCAGGTGCCTCTAAAAGTTGCTTTTTTTTTAAGATTTTTTTTTTTTTTAATTTGAGAGAGAGAATGAGAGAGAGGGAGAGCACAAGGAGGGGGGAGGGTCAGAGGGAGAAGCAGGCTCCCTGCTCAATGCGGGACTCGATCCTGGGATTCCAGGATCATGACATGAGCCGAAGGCAGTCACTTAACCAACTGAGCCACCCGGACGCCCAAGTTGTCTCCTTTTAAAATTCTATGATTCAATGTAAATGACAACCACTTCGTTCATTTGCTAATATAACTTACTGAGTATCATGCACCAGGCAATTCCACAAACATATTTTAGTAAATCCTCACAACACTTTGAGGCAAATATTTGTGTCCATTTCACAAATGAGTCCTGTGAAGCTTAGAGAAATGAAGCAACCTGTTCTAGAGTCACAATCCAGTAACGAGCAGAGCTATGGATACAGGTTTGTTTGTTCCAGTCCACCCTACTGCAACCTGCTTTCTCTAGCACAGCAGCTACTTGAATGCCTTCTCTTCCTTCCTAGGACCTCACAAATTGGGCACACCAGTTTGTGATTTATGGATTGGAGGGAAAGTTATTTGGGGGGGGCAGGGAATTAACCCCCAATTCTATAGTAATGAGGGCACACCAGTTTGTGATTTATGGATTGGAGGGAAAGTTATTTGGGGGGGCAGGGAATTAACTCCAAATTCTATAGTAATTTCATTACAGAATTAGTAAACACCTTTACCTAGAGAGGTTTGCAACCTGACACAGCGAAGTATACTTTATTAATCCAACAAGAACACTGCTATTAAGCATGCACCTGGCACACAAAGCTGTTCTCAAAGATAAGCTTATCAACAGAAAAGCAATTTTTATATGCTTTCCATTAAGTAAGGCATTCTAAACCAAAGTCCTAAGATAATTCTGACAAAACAATAATTGACAGAGAAATGAGAGTTGCTCTATCAAAGAGCTTAAATGTGTAAACATGACCTTCAAATTTATCATAAGGAATTACCTCTATTTCCATCTAGTACAAATAAATTCAATCACACTTTAAAACTATGATTATTATTCTTTTGGTGACACACTGTTTCTTTGTTGATTATACCATTATCTACTTGGAAATTTCATAAAAATTCAAGTTCTGTATCCCCAGGTCAAAATTTGAGTTTACAGGGGCGCCTGGGTGGCTCAGTCGTTAAGCGTCTGCCTTCAGCTCAGGTCATGATCCCAGGGTCCTGGGATCGAGCCCCACATCGGGCTCCCTGCTCAGCGGGAAGCCTGCTTCTCCCTCTCCCACTCCCCCTGCTTGTGTTCCCCTCTCTCGCTGTGTCTCTCTCTGTCAAATAAATTAATTAAAAAAAAAAATCTTTAAAAAAAAAATTTGAGTTTACAAGACAAATTCTCAAAAAAAAGAAAAAAGTATTAGAGAAGATTTAACTTCTATGCCCACAGAAAGGGCAATTTATTTTATTTTAAAGATCTTATTTGAGAGAGAGAGAGCGTGTGCGAGAGCTCCTGAGCCAGCAGAGCAGGGAGGGGCCGAAGGGGAGGGAATCTCAAGCACACTCTGCTCTGAGTGCCGAGCCCCACATGGGACTCCATCTCACAACCCTGAGATCACGACCTGAGCCAAAACCAAGAGTTGGATGCTTAACCAACTGTGCCACCCAGGCGCCCCTGGAAAGGGCAATTTAATAAGAAATTCATGAAGTATATTTACAAGGAACAGATGTGTCCTCATCCATTCAAACCTTTCCTGAGCATCTGCTATGTACTCTGCACACTGGGGATGAAGCGGCAAATGAGACTCCATGCAATGCCTGTAGTTAAGGAGGTACCATGACAGATCAGTGTAGTATTTACTAGACTGCAATGAGATAAGTGAATTATTCTTGGGGAGAGAAAGGGGGTGGGGTAAGGAGAACAGCACAGAGAAGGTTTTAAAGTATAGGCTCAAGTAAAAATTTCACTACAAAAACCCTTGTAAATCAGCTCTCTAGGAAACAAGTACACAGAGGAGCTAAAATCAGAAAGAGCAGCAAAGACAGAGGAAACAAGGTGGACAGAGATTGCTCCACCACAGGTGTTACGTATGCTACGAAGTTAATGCTATAGGAAAAACAGGAAGGCTTCAGAATCATAAAGACCTCAGTTAAATACCAGTTTGGCTGCAAGATTTATGAAGTTAGTTAAGTCACCTCATTCCTAGGTTAACTCTTCATCCAGAAAAACAAATGTGTATAATGGTGTTTACTTGACAATGAAACAAAACAAAAAGGATTTAAGAACTAAGGAAATTAGCAGCCAAATCTGAGCAGACGCTCTATTATTACCTCTAGGATAAGAAGAGAAATTCTCCAAGACATGTTTTAGGGTTTATCCTATTTGTGGTTCAGAGCCCCTTCAGTTCATTTAACAGGATTTTAAAGCTAAGGTGCCTTTATTAAAACACATCAATTTACATTCACTGACTGGGGTAATTGAGGCTGAATCCTTTTTGATGCCTTGGGTTGGTATACCAGTTTTATTTTTTGAGGCGATAGCATGTGCTTTCCAATTAAGTAGAGAAACTTAATACCATTCACCTCCAGTGCTGTCAGGACCCGAAGAGATTAAAAATAGAAGCCTTCGTTAATACTGAATTAACCCGAGGACCCCATGAGCTACTACAGTACAGGAAAAAAGGTAAATGCTCCAAACATGGCAGGCTCGCACCAAAGGGAGGAAAAAAAACTTCGTAATGTCCAGATTACTTCACCTTAAGACACATGCCTTTAAGTCTATCAAAGTTCCTAAGTCTGTCTTTATTAAGTCTCTTCTGTAACGTACTAAACACAACAAAGAAGGTATTTATCAACTTACATACTTTGTGAGTCTGAATTACAAAAAGGCTTAGTTATCTGTAACCTTAATACTACCATTTCCACCGCACACTCACGAGTTACTGCTATAATGCAGGAACACACAAGGGAATTCAAGCAACATGAGCAGCAAGCTCTCGGCCCTCGGTAAAATTTTAAAAAAGGAAAAATAAATTCGGCCGAAGACCATACAACTTTAAAAGACTCTAAATAAACGTATTAGAGCCAACGCTTCCATCAGAGCAAACTCTGCGGTGCCATTTTTTTTGCCCCAAGTCACATAAAAATATGCTGTTCAACTTACAACGTCCCTAATGCCCAGACCCCGCAAACTTTTGGGACAGAAAGACGTTGGGGCCCTGAGACTCCACTGGCCGCGAACGGGACCCCAATCCTCACGCCTCGCAACTTCTCGCCCGACCTCGGGACACCCCTGGCGCCTCCGCCCGTCCCCGGTCCCCCGGTCCGCGGACCCTGGGGACAGCCCCCGAGCCCACGGGCGCAGGCGGCGGTGTCCTGCGGGCGGGCGCGACTCGCCCCCGGCGTCGGCGGGCCAGCCCCAGCGCGCGGGGAGCGGCCGGGAGCGCCCCGTTTCTCACAGACCCCAACATGGCGTCGGCCGCCGCCCGCGACGACAACACCTCCCCGCGCCGCAGACGGCCCGGGGACAGCGGAGGGAAGCGCCGGAAAGTTTCGCTTCTCCTCTCCCGGCCCGCCAGGGAACGGCGGACAAGCAACCTCGGGCTTCACCTACCCAGCCGGGCGCGGGCGGCGGCGACAGCGGCGAAGATCCGACTCCTCCTCGTCCCGGGCTCCGGGCGCGGACTCTACCCGCTCCACCGCCCCAGCCTCCCGGGGCGTGTGCAGCCAGCGGCCCCGCGCAGCCGGCGCGATCCGGACGCGGCGGGCGGGCGGGCGGGCGGCACCGCCGCTCGCAGGTGACTCCCCCGCCCCTCCAGTCGAACCCCACAACGGCCGCCTGGGTTGGCCTCTCCCCTGCGCGGGCACGGGCGCGCCGCCGCCCACACGCCAGGCGCGAGCGCTCGGGCACGAGCACACCCACAAGGCTCACTCCCCGCCCTTTCTTGCCCGTTCCCTCGCCCCGCCCGGGCGGCCCCGCGCGACGTGCTCGAGGGGGAGGGGCCTCAGCGAAGGCCACACCCACCTAGGCAGCCGGGACGGAGGGTTGGTCTCTCCGCTCGCTGTGCGGACGCGCACGCGGGAATCTTGGGTGCACGTGGGCCGCCTTACCTGGTTTTCTGGCTCTTGGCAATCCTTTGGGAAGGATTGTTCATCTCAGTACGAGGTTTTTAGGAAGAGTGGAAGGAACGTTGGGTTGCCTTTCCCCTGCCACCGAACCGGCATCTCCAGGGAACTCAAGAACTTTCTGCGGACGGGAAAGAAAGGCTTTTTGGATGTTAGATGCCCAAAGGCGTCCGGGCAGACGTCTGTTTGTTACTCCCAGTTAGCGCAGCGTTCCTGCCCCTCACACCTTTCATTCGCTTTCCCTGAAACCCCTACCTCTTGAAACCGAAAGAGCTGCGGTTGCAACACATACACCCTGCGGACTCTGCACAGCCCTTTAAGTGCATGCCTTTATTGCCTGCCTTAGAACTCTGGTCTTACCAGAACTTTTCTCTGACGCAGCAAAACCTCATCTACCTAGTTCACATACTTGGAAACGGTAATAATAGTATATAAGGTTAAACCTGCCCTTCTTCATACCGCAAATGTTGGGTAAGCGCGCTGGTGGGTACGTGGAGAGATGGCAAGTTGTCGGAGATGGCCAAGGAATGGGGGAAGGGGATGGCAAACTCCACACAAAAAGTGTGTAGGTGGAAAATAGATTTGGGTAAATTTTATCTTTCCCATTGGTCTATTATTTCAAGGATATTTAACCTTTGTTTGATAGTTCTTGAATTAGAGCCGCCAGCACCCAAGCTGCACGTAATGAGCACCCACCAAGGGAGCATGAGCAGGTCTTGCTTCTGATCCGCATTCTTTCTCTCTGGAATTCTATCTCCTCCAGGTCTTTGGCTCCCATCCTCCCCTATTTCAATGTCTCAGAAACAAATCTTTTTGTAAAAAAATTAGTAACTAGAACAAAACTAGCAAGGATGAACTTTTTTTAAATGGGGAAACTTACAGTATCACCATCGCACAAATCTTCACATGTGTTAGCTATAGTTGTCTCTGTAGACAAGTACAAATGTCCCCAGGACACTGGTTTCAACCATCACCCTACCCGCACCTTCATTCAGCCTCCTCCCTCTCTACATGCAAAGCAACATTTTGTCAGTGGAAAAAAAAGGTGGGTTTGATCACCCAAAATCCCTTTAAATTTTGAGATTAGGAGTTGCTATGACTAGTCTACAGCAATTGTCGCCAAACATTTTTGGTCACTCAGCCATCAGTAAAAATGTTTGTCCACTCTCCCCTCCCAATATACTTATTTAGCTTATCCTAAAATGCATGGAGTTAGAAGCCAAAAGGACTGTAATGAAAGCAGCTACCTCACAGTATCATTATGAAAATTAAATGAGTTAATATTTGTAAAGCATAGTGCCTGGTACATGGTAAGTGCCACGTAAGGGTTAGATAAAAATTATTGTATATAAAATATATTAATTACATACACAATAGTATATATATAATATATAGTATGCATATATATACACACATCTATTATTATATAACTAATATATTAGGTACATTATAAAACATACAAAAAATCAGAAATAATTATTTAAAACACTGTGTGAGGGGCGCATGGGTGGCTCAGTCATTAAGCGTCTGCCTTCGGCTCAGGTCATGATCCCAGGGTCCTGGATCGAGCCCCGCATTGGGCTCCCTGCTCCGGGGGGAAGCCTGCTTCTCCCTCTCCCACTCCCCCTGCTTGTGTTCCCTCTCTCACTGTCTCTCTCTCTGTCAAATAAATAAATAAAATCTTTTAAAAAATAAAAATAAAAAAATAAAACATTGTGTGGGTTTTCTTTCTCTACTCTGCATATTCTGTCCCCTCCCTGGGCTGTGCACAACCCAATTTGGACTCCATTGAATTTAGAGCGGTACCAACAAATATGGTAGCCACTAACCACATGTAGTTATTAAAAATTCAGTTCCTCAGTCACACTGACCACATTTCAAGTACTTAATAGCCACATGACTACTCACAGTGCAGATATAAAATATTTCCATTGTTGCAGAAAGTACTATTAGATAGTACTGACAAAGCTGAAATAAACAAGGGACAAAGGCAATAGGATCAACTCCTGCCTGAGACCTGTAACCATGGCACCATGTTCAAATCGAGTGATAAGATCTCTCTTTGAGCTTCCCATCTCCTCTGTAAAATGAAGATAAAAATAGGAACTACCTCATGGACTGCTGAGCAGAGGAAATAAGATAAGGTGTGTAAAGTCTGTGGCAGAGTGCCTAAAACTTAGAGGAACTTGAAAATATTGGCAAAATTTGAGTTTAACCCAATTCGATAAACCTGAAAGGCAAAGATCTTATTATTGTCCTTGATTTTAATGGGTAAGTTTTTCAAGATATTTATTTTGGAAAAGACAGAGTTTGGTGAACTTTTAGTTGAAAGCAGAGCATTCAAAGAGAGCTGGCAAACACCTGGATTTTACTTACTCCTCGATTTCTTCTTTCTGAAGTCCCTGGTCCTCTCCAGGTTATGCCTGTCTCAGTGAAATTGCACTCCCACCCACAAGCCTGGTGAGTCATCACTGTCTCATCCTCTTTCCTAGTTCCTTCATCCAATCCCTTTGCTTCCAAAAAATCGTAGGATCTACCTCCAAAACACTTCATCTGAAATCCTCTCCTCTCCTCGTGTCCCCTCCACACAGGGACAACACAGGATTGTACCACTCCCCCTGCAGAAAGCCTTCCATGGCTCCCCACAGAGGCTGCCATATACAGTTGTATAGGTTGTAGGAGAATAAAACTTTGGAAGAGTGCCTTTCGCACTGGAGCATTGTAAATTTGTATTTATTACAAATATCCTCTGGCAGATTTCAGAGAAGTGCCTTGTTCTACTAAAACTATTTTACAACAATTTTCCAGCAAGATAGAAATGCCTGAAGGAGTGGATGCCTTTTTCTAATTTGCCCAAAGGTGCCACATGGAGTAGGAACATTTCTATTTTACTTACAACAAAATGCCAGTTCATCACCAGGTCCTATAAAGCCCAGCACAATCCAATCTCGGCCATCCTCTTCACCGAATTCCATTCATGTCGACCTCCTGTTGTTTTTAAAATATACCAAGCTCTCTTCTGCTAGGGGACCCACTGCCCTGGCCACTTCTCTCCCTAGACAGTCAAGCCCACCACACCCCACCCTTCACATAGCTTGGCTCCTCGTCATCTTTCAGGCTCTGTGCCCTGAGAGAGTGCCCCTGTTATTCTGGGTCGCAGCCCTGTGTGTTTCCCTCATGGCCCGTACAGATCTCCCCGGAGACTGTAAGCTCCATGAGGGCAGGGCGCTCATTGTCCTCTTCTCTCCCCAGCTTTTCGGTGGTCAACTTAGCACCATTGCTACCCCTCTCTACATTCTCCTCTGCACCGTGGGAGAAAGCCCAGAATTCTATTTTCAGAACACTTTTCCCTGAATGGTTCCTGGTTAAATTCTGCCAGTGGAGACACCTATTGAGATTCGAAAGGCAGAAGAAAAGGAGAAATTGTTATTCTCCAGTAGAGCTTCAAACAGGCAGCTCAGATCAGAGAGGGCTGTCTCCCTAGATTTCTGCGGAAATATCAGACAAACCTGAAAACATAATATTCTGTTTTTTAAAAGGGGTGGTAGGTCTGTATTCTTAAAAAGGGCAGTGGAAATGTTCCAGACTAAAAGAGGTAAAAGAGACATGACGGGGACACCAGGGTGGCTCAGTTGGTTGGGTGTCTGACTCCTGATTTTGGCTCAGGTCATGATCTCAGGGTTGTGGGATCGAGCCCCGTGTCAGGCTCTGTGCTGGGGATGGAAGCTACTTAAGGTTCTCCCTTTCCCTCTCCCTCTGCCCCTCCTTCCCCCCACCCACCCCAAAAGAAAGACACATGACAACTAAATATAATACCTGACCCTAGACCGGGTTCTGTAGTGGAAAGGGAGAACGCTGCAGAGGACATTGTTGGGCTAATTGAAAAAATTGGAATATGAACTGAAAAGTAGATAAAGGTATTATATTAGAGTTAAATTTACTGTCTTGGTTATATAAGAGAATGTTCCTCTTCTTAGGATATATACACAAAAGTATTTGGGGGGGGAAAGACCATGAGGTATATAACATACCCTCAAATGATTCAGAAAACATTTCATATGTAACATATAATTGAAATATTACCTCTGAAAGAAAGAAACCACCTATATATATGATAAGGCAAATGATGTAAAATGTTAGTAAGTGAATCTGGATAAAGCGTATATGGGTGTTCTTGGTATAATTTCTATTTGTGCAAACTCTAAGTTTGAAATTATTCCCCCCCCAAGAAAAAATAGTTTAAAAATGTATATAATAAAGCACTAAAGAAACTGTACTAAATAATTCAAAACAAACAAGGATAGGTGTCTTAAATATCCAGTCTGAAAATAGGTCCAGACTGACAGCCACATGATTAAAAAACAACGTATTTTATGCCTTTTTTCCTAATTCCCCAAGGAACAAAAAGTGAATTTATCCTTCCTGCAGGAGACAAAATGCTCCCTGGCTATGTGAGGATAATCTCTCCTACACAGGGGGTCTTTCTAAACACTTAAATATGGGATCTTTGCAGCTTTCCTGGCCACTGTGTCCTACAACCAGCTTGGCACAAGCACATTTACTGCAGATCCTGGGCTGCATGAAATGGGAACAGATACTATATTCCTTACAAAACTTCATTACGTGAAGAGAATAATTCAAGTTACACATCCCCAAATTGCACCATTGCACACTTTTTGCTTTGAAGCAGGAAGGCCCTGTGACTCCTGGAAATACAGTTCTATGCTGTTTTATCAGAGAGCCTTATAGTCAGCTCTTAGAAGATCATTTAGAAACGTTTCCCGATTAAATGACATCGAAAGTTCTCTTAAAAATATTGCAAGACGGTAAAATGATCCGTGGTTGCCAGGCTTTAGGGGGAAGGGAGGTACAAATAGGATTTTTAGTGTATGACTCTTCTGTACGATACTATACTGATGGATACAAGTCACTGTATTTTTGTCAAAAGTCATAGAATGTATCATACCAGGACTGAACCTTAACATATACTGTGGACTTTGGGTGATAAGGACATGTCAGTGTGGGTTCATTGACTGTAATAAATGTGCCACTCTGGTGCAGGATGCTGATAGTGGGGGAGGGTGTGCTTGTGTGGGGGTAGGAGTTTTATGGAACTCTCTGTACTTTCCCCCCACTTTTGCTCTGAACCTAAAACTGCCCTAAAAAATAAAATCCATGCAAAAAGAAAAAAAAAATATTGCACATGTCTCTTGGAAAGTTTGGAATTTAAGCTTGGGGAGTTGAGAAGCTTTCTGGAAGGAATTTTAATTCATTCCTTGAAAGATTTATTGTAAATTGTATTTCCCAGACTACTGCTCTTTTAACCATCTGTCAAGCTATCTTACCTTAGAATCAAAAACTGACATTTAAATTTGAACAAAGAAGCTTATTAATATTTAAAAAAATTAAATTTTCTGGGCAGAAATTTGATGTTGATCTTGGGCGTTTTAACATATGAATCTAGTCTACATCAAGAATCTTGTGAATTTTCCCAACAGTGGATATAAATTGATCAGGGATTTGCCTCACTCCAAACCAAGTTTATGTATTTCCAACAGGGACACCATGTGTCATTTTGGAAACCAAGGGACTTGTTTCAAGCTCATCTCTGTCTTACCAGAAACATAAGGCTTAACGCCCCGTGCTGAAATAAATTCCAGGTAGAGTAGTAAATTACATGTAAACTTTTGTATAAAAAAGACATGTGAAATATACAACAATATTAATTCTTTATCTTCGGTAGGATTATGCATGATTCTTTTTCTTCTCTGTGTTTTACCAATCTTCTATAATAAATATGTATTGTTTTATTTAAAAAAAACAGAAGGCACAATCATCAGTAAGTTTTCAATGAAGTAAAAGTCATATTCAAGTACTCATACACAAAAAGGTACAATGGTTGCTTTCTTCTCTAGAAAATTCCTAAATTATTTGCACATTCCCTTCCCTGCCGGTAGAGTGGAATTATACAACAAATGCCTTATGCCTCGATATTAACCCTGTAAATGACAAAACATTAACCTCCACAAGCAGTTATTGAAAAAGTTCACCTTCTATAAAACTACCTTAAAATAAGTACAGAACCTGCAAAGTTGGAATACTGTATCATATTTTTAAAACTTGGTGCCAGATTAAATAAAATTCAACAGAAACTTTAAATCCAAATATTATCAAGAGAATCTATTCTAAAAAGCAATATACTTTTCAGGAGTACTAGTATAAATAGGTCATTCATACTTATATGTAAAGAGAAGAAATTGAAGCATGATTTCATTAAAAAAGTCATTTCAAATAAAACTAAAAACTTTCAGAGTTTGGAGCCAGATAGAGCTGCATTCAGATTCTGATTCTGCAACTTAATTAGCTATATAACCTCGTGTAAATGGCTTAACTGTTCTGCTCTGCTCAATTTTCTTATTAGTAAAATCTGTAAAAACGGGAAAAGAATCCCCTCTGCCCTAGGATGATAAGGATTGCTATAAGCAAAGCTCATAGCAAACAGTAGGTGCCTGGAAAATAGTAGGTATTCAATAAACAGTGGGTGTGCTGGTCATGTTGTAGTAGTAAATGTTGTTGCTGTTGAAATTATTAGTAAAATATAAATTTTATCACTTATGAGAAAAGGCAGGAAATAGCCTATTAAATCTTGACATGCCTGATTTATAGATCTCTGGCCAGTTCTTGCAAACGTCCTTCCTCCGTATTTGTATCTCTCTAGTAACCCTTTATACACTCTAGATTGACAACAAACAGGGAATGTTCACAAGCAGAACAAATCCTATGAAAACAAGCCATCGTTAGCTATAACCACCCAGTCGCACTCCTCACCTAGTGTCCCTCTGGCTCTGTATGGAGCAGCCCCCAACACCCATCTCAGTCCAGGACTTCCACCCAAACCCACCCACGTGTTTCTTCACTTCTGAGCCCAAGCTCAGCTCCCGGAACTGGTGGGTGCCAGCCAGGCAGGCATGGCCAGATACAACAGGGCCTCTGGTTCTAGAAGAGGGGCCAGGTGGCTGGACCAAGAGCACTCTGGAGAAACTCTTTGTAGAGCAGTAGTCCTGTTCCACCTCATTTGAGTCTCAGCACATATGATCACTGTTTACTGCACTATGACTCACACATAAGGAAACCCGAATTTGGAAATGAAACTGAGTGGCAAGGCAGGCAAACCAGCCAAGAAATAGGGAACACAGTCAAGAGACGTAGGCTCACAGCCAGAGATTATAGGACGTGGGGCAGAGGACTATTTCTAAAGTTGGGGTCAAAACTCCTAAACATTGGAAAGAACATTTTGATCTGGAATAGCTTTTTAATGATAATGCAAAGGTACGAATGGCCTCTTCTGCCATATAATACCTCTTCTCATGTTCTCTAAGTACTGAACCCTTTTCCCGTCATTTTTCTTCCATATCATCTTTAGCATATCTTCACTTTATTTTCTCCTAGTCTCTGCCTTCCTGCATGAGGAGTTCTGAGACACTTTCTACTTTCCCAGAAATGGAGTGTCATGTGTATGTATAGAAATATAAATATGTACATCATGGATTTGAAGACCAAAATAATCCATGGAAATCTACTTGGGGATAAAGTTGGGATGGAAATATAAGATAGAGTGACTCAGTCCTATTTATTTATAAAGCATTTCATTAACTTATTTAAAAATATCCATTGACTGCTCTGAGTTAGGTATTGTTCTTAGAGTTGGGGGTGGCATGGGGTATGTATGTCTTCAAGGAGCCTACCTTCTAGCAAGGGGAGAAAACACAGATAAGATAATTGCAGACAGTGATGAGTGCAGTAAAGGAAATAGACATGGCAAGTACCGTGACATCACCCAGGACTGTTTAGGGTGTGAGGTATTTTATCCCCATAATATTCATCAACCCCACCACCACTATTACTGGTCTTTGAGAAGACAATTGACAGTCTCTCAGTCTCATGTAAGTTGCTATGCAAATGCATCTTCAAGACAAGTGTTCTAGCTGAAAGTTCCCACCAGCCCCTTCCACCATCACACACTCTCCACCAGATTATTGCCTATAAACTATTCTTCTATAAAAGTTCTGGAGCTATCACAGGGTATTTAATGGAAAGTGACTGGCTATTTTAAATAGAATAGTCCATACAACTTCTCTAAGAAGATGACAATTGAAATGAAAGATGAGAAAGAGGCAACTCCTGGAAGAGTTAGGGAAAAGTGTTCTAGGATAAGAAGGAATATATGCAAAGGCCCTGAGGCAGAAAGAGTGTCTGGTGAACTCAGACCAGAAAGATGAGTGTGGTTGGGGAGGGGCAGGTGTTAAGAGCTAAGTGTGATAGAGGCCAGAGGCTTCTGGCCTGAACCAGAAGCGTTAGAGGCAGGAGAGTGACACTCTCTAAAGTTTTAACAATTTAACTCAGAATTGCAGACAAAAATGGAAGCAGGAAGACCTCTCAGCAAAACATTGCAGTAGCTCAGGGGAAGACAATGATAGATTAGACCAGGTAGGCAGCTTTGGAAAGAAAGAAATGGACAAATAGGTATACTTTGGTGATAAAACAGGTAGGACTTGCTAACTGACTGCAAGAAGGCAAAAGAATGGGAGGAATGAAGAGCGACTCCCACATTTAGGCTTGAGCAGTTGAGCAGATCGTGGCCTCATTTACTGAGAGAAAAATGCTTGGGAAAGGAGCTGATTTGAGAAGTGGGGGGAGAATCAAGAATAATTTGACATATTTGGTTTGAAATGTCTATTAGTGATCACAAATAGTGATGTCAAGTCTAGAGTAAGTGGAGAGATCTGGGCTGAAAATATAAATTGGGGCATTGTCCACAGAGGACACAGTTAGGGATGATCTCAAGAAATTTATTAGGATAAAACCTTTCAAAATCAGGGATCTAAAGATGAATGAATATAATCTATCAAAAAGATATAACACTTTATGCACAAAGATATTTATGGCAGTATTATATATGAATTAATTTAAGTGGGAAAAGACTAAATGTCTATTTGGAAGCAGTTGAGTGCTTTGTCAATGAAATATTATTCAGTAATTTAAACTCTTTACTAAGACTCCTGGATAGGAAAAGGATATATTTATATTATAATTCTAAGTGGGGAAAAAACACTAAACTTATCTACATAGCATGATAACTATATAAAAATATGCATAAAAAAGGAAATATGTGAAAGGAAATATATGAAAATATATTTTATATATGAAATATATAATCATAGTCATTTTTCTTTGGACTTTTTCATATTTTCTGTAATTCCCATTCTGTTTGATAGCTTAAGTGAGGCTATGCTAAGGTAACAAGCAACCCCCAAACTTTCAATGGCTTATCACATAAAATTATTTCTTGTGCATCCAAAGTCCACTGTAGGTCAAAGAGAGTAGATAATAAAAGATGGCCACGATCAATACTTCCCCTTCCTGTACCATATGCTACTCCCTATATCAAGTGTAGGAATCTAATTTCCTTCACTTTGAACCTGGACTGGCTTTGGTGACTTGCCTTGACCAATAGAATATGGCAGCAATGATGGTGTGGGACATCCAAGGACAAGTTGTAAGAAGCCTTTTAATTCCTCCTGGGTCTCTTGGAACACATGGTCTTGGGATGCTTCTTCTCAGAACCCAGGAGCCATGCAGTAAGAAGCCCAAGACATGCAGGTGCTGTGCTTGATAGTGCCAGAGTACCCAGTTGATAGCCTCAATTCTAGCCATTTTGGACACCCAGCTCAGGTGAGTGGTCAGATGACTGCAGCAGCAGTCAACAGCTGTCTGCAACAGTATGAGAGACCCCTAGTGAGAACTGCCTAACTGAGCCCGCTTAGCACACACAGAACCATGAGAGATAATAGAAAATGGTTGCTTTAAGCCAGTAAGTTTGGGAATGATTTGACACACAGATATCAATAACCGGAATCTGTGACCACTTTCCAAGGCAGCTGACATCCTTACAGTGACTCAGGGATGCAGGCTTCTTTGTTCTGGTGGCTCTACCATCTCAACATCTGGCCATCACTATCACCCTAGAGGGGAAGGCAGAACTCAGTGTTTGCATGGGACTTTTCACCGCCTCAGACCAGAAGAGACAGGTATCATTTTTGCTTACAGCCTATTGGTCAGCACAAGGCAAGCAAGGAAATGTAGTTTCTTGGGTATATGGGAGGGAGAAAAAAGGATATATTGGTAAGCACTGGTAATGTCTACTGTGCCTTTACATTACTTTCACTTTTTAATTGTGAAATATTCTAAACCTAACAAAAAGTACAAAGGGGAAAATAATAGGCATCCATCTACTCACTAACCAGACATCAATCTCTTAGAACTCCACAAAAAAAAGCTTTATTTGTAAAAAGGTTGTTAGATATTAAATACCTCTGGAGAGCTTTCTGTGGATGTTGGGTGATAATCGCTGATTACAACCCTTCAAAGGATGTCAAGTTCAGACTCCTTAACAGCCCTTCGCTATGACTCCTCAGCCTCCCTTTCTGGATAGCTTACAGTTTTCCTCCCAACACACTTAATAGAGGATGTTGGTTATTTTTCCCTCCTTGTATCCATGTACTCTTCTTTTGGTAAAACATTATTTCAATTTTCTTTTGCATAACCATTTCTACCCTGTTCTTAGCAAAACAGTTTAGGTGGGATCAACTCGCCCTCAGCTCCAAGGATGAGCTGGCTTTTGCCCAGCATGCTACCCCATACTCCCAGACCCAGTAATCGGTCCCATTCCTGGAATGTAAACCCAGGAATTGTAGTTGACAATTGAAGAAAAAGATGTTCTCTTTCTTTCTGACATGAACAAAGAATCCTATGACCCCAGCACTGTTGGGGTCAAAACAGAGAGAGGGAAGAAATGAGACCCTTAACCCATCAAGACTTATAGATAGCCTGAATCATCTCTGGCCTGAACAACTGCTTGCCTTTTAGGTGAGACAATGAATTTCTTTTGTTACATCAGTCTAATTGGATTTTCAGTTGATTTCAACAAAAAGGCTAATTATTATTAATTAATAGCAACACTGTGATCCAGCCACCTTAAGTCACTTTTGGTTCCCTAAAATACATGTATTTTCACTTGAAAATAAGGTTAAACTGAGCCTAAGATGTATTGAGAATAGTCTCCACAAAAAGCATGGTCTGGGTCCCTGTTGTCATGGCTGAAGAACCAAATTACCAACTGCAGCCTCTAGGAAACATTTTAAAAATTGAGAACATTCCAGATTATCAGCGGTTGAGGCGTGCCGTTCCTTAAGTGTTGACTTGTAGACATCAGTAATTTTAGGGCATTTGCCTGACAAATGACCATGGGAAGCTCTCTGAGGTCCAAGGTTCTCTCAAAACTATCTGTTGAGGGGCACCTGGCTGGCTCAGTTGGTAGAGCATGCAACTCTCCATCTCGGGGTGGAGTTTGAGTCCCATGTTGGGTGTAGAGTTTACTTAAAAAACAACAAACAACAACAACAAACTATCTGTTGAGCAATTGGGTTGAATGCCCCTGAGAATAAACTCGGTGCAGCGTAAAGACCCTCATCTGAGGCCCGACAGCTCGTATATGGAAAACATGCGGACAGAAAAATTCCCGTTGAGGCAAAATTATGCTTCTAACTTCCTGATGTGGTCCTATGAATGGGGAAGTGTGTGTCCCTTGGAGAATATGCAAAGCAGCTCAAGCCAGTGTGACTGAGTCAATGAGAGAGGGTTGCAAGGCGACATAAAAGGGGGAAATGGAGAAACATTTTTCAATCAGAGGAGCTGGATCCTCCCTTACCTTCACATTATAATTCTCTCATCTTTTCACCACATCTGAACAGCTAGAGAAGCCTCCAAAAAATGATAACAGAACACTTAAAAGT
The DNA here is from genome assembly GCF_004348235.1 of Phoca vitulina. Classification (NCBI taxonomy): domain Eukaryota; kingdom Metazoa; phylum Chordata; class Mammalia; order Carnivora; family Phocidae; genus Phoca; species Phoca vitulina. The sequence continues at coordinate 41,542,722 of NW_022589728.1, forward strand.
TGCCAAGGGAGACCTTCCAGAAAGAGTGTAGTAAATGAAACACGTGATTTATGGTCCTCTCGGCCATACAAATCCATCTTTTCTTGAGTTACTATATCTTCTTCCCTCTCTCCTTCAGCCTGCTTGGGGTTGACACATATCAAGACGAACTTTTTAGACTTCAGTAGCAATGATGGACAAAGCAGATCTATGGAACTTAACAAGGGATTTTTGAAGTCTTGGTCATTTGGTAAGATGAGCACACGATTTGATAGGCCCTGCAAATGCAAGGCTTTCTTGATACACATTTCCGCTTATTGCAAATTTCAGAAGAACATTTATAGTAGCTTATTTGCAATTTCAGATCTAAGTGGAAGCACCAGTGTCAAAGTGAGTTTTAGAAATCCCCATGGGGTATTGAAGAAAACCGTATCTGCCTTTTGGGTTGTTGTTGCTATTTTGATCTCAGAAAAAAAGAATGTAGGAGAAGGTAAAAACATCATTATCACCTGTATTCCCTGAATGAAAGAATGTGATTATAGAACAGAGATAGAAAATATATACAGCAAGTTGGCAAGATGACTCACAAGTACAAGCACCAAAATAGCTCTGCTTTTGTATATGATATGACAGGTCTGCCAACAGCTAACTAATGTAATAGGATAATGAATCACTTGGGACTAGATTTATTTAAAAGTTCCTGTAAAGCAAACCTACGTGTAGTACTGGAAAAGGCCACTGACTTTCACCAAACATGGCTATTAGCATATGTGGGGTCAGGGAGTAAAGGCCAGGAGGTCATTCACTGGTAAATTCCATGGTACCAGACACTCTTGCTTTAAGTAGGCCCCCCTCACTTTCCCCTCCACCTGTCTGTGGTGAAGCCCCAGGGGCCACGCCTAGGGCTGAGGCTGAGGTAGGCCTCCCTGGTTCTCCTTTTTCTCTTCTGCAGGCCCTAGGCTGCTGAGGGCTCTTCCCTCTTTCAAGGCAACATCGCCCCTGTTATCTCTGGATTCGCTTCTCCACTTGAAGGCCAGAGACACAGGCTTGCTTGTTTTACCCAGTCTCTGCCCCTCCCTCACAGAAGCATGTGTGAACTTTCCATACCATGGCCTCACCGGATCAGCTCAGGGAGGCCGGCCGGGAAAGAAAAGCAAGTGTGGGGAAACCTCAGGCTTCAGGAAATCTTACCAAATTCTCACCTTTGGGGTCCTGGCTGTCATCCCCAACCCCCTGGAAGTCTCTCAGCCTCCATGTACTCTGAGCTCTCTGCCATGATTGTATCATGAGCTTGGAACTCCCCTCAACCTGGGGTGCCACTGGAGGGGCACCCCATAGCCCTGCCCGCTCTCCCTCGGGGTTGATGCATTCCTTGGGTCTGAGGCTCCAACTGGTACTGAATGATGAGTCAACTAGTATCCCCTATGATGCCATTTTTCTGAAATAAATAATTTGTGTTTCTGAGGGCCCCAGGCTGGATGACACTCCTTTCCAAGGATTCCCTACTCCAGAGAGAAGTGACCCTCTCCAGGCACTTCCTCAGGTGCTCTGCAACAGAGCTCAGAGCCACCCTGCCTGGCCTCAGGCCCTCACTCTCCCACCTGCTTGTCACCTCAAGGACATCACTGAACCTCCTTTGGCCTCAGTCTCTACCCATCTAGTGGGTGGTGGGGTTTCAAAGAGATGGTCCACTGAGCATAGTTCCCAGAACACAGTAAGATTTCCCATCAGGACCCTTGCCAATATCTGGCAGCCATGATCCAGCCCCTGGAAGGGTAATGCCTGGCCTGGCGGGGGCCTCCGGGACTGTGCTCCATCCCAGCAGCCAGCGTCTGTTCCGACTGGGCAGGGCCTGGGCCATCCCAGTTACTAAACATTTTTAATCTTCATGTTGGGTACACTGTCTGTATTGAAAGCAGTTACACTGAGAAGTGTGTACTAATGAGTCCTTCAAGTACAGGAAAGCTGACACAGGAACCACCAGCAGAAGCATGGAGGGATAGGAGGGAGCAGGAAGGCAATGTCTCTTTTGTCTGCAATGTGATAAGCCAACAGGACCCTCTTAGTGGCTTACAGCATAATGGAGAAATATAGGGAAGGTTGCTGTATTATTTTCTGTGGCTGCCATAACAAATGACCAGAGAGAGATGGATTCTCTCACAATTCTGAAGTCCCCAAGTCTGAACTCCCTCTGAAAGTGTTGGCAGGGTTGTGTCCTCCCTCTGAAGATTCTAGTAGAGAATCCTTCCTTACTTCTTCTAATTTCTAGCAGCTCCAGGCTTTCCTTGGCTTGTGGCAACATAAGTCCAAATCTTTGCCACTGTCTTCACATGGCCTTGCCCCATGTGTCTCTGTGCCTCAAATCTCCTTCTGTCTTTCTCTTATAAGGACATCTCTTGTAGGAGGTAGGGCCACCCTGAGTCCAGGATGATCCTATCTTGAGATCCTTAGTGTAATTATATCTGCAAGGAACTTTTTTCAAAATAAGGTCATGTTCATAGGTTGTGGGGTTAAGACTTGAACATATTTGGGGGGCACCACTATTCAACGTACTATAATTCCATACAAAAGCAGAGGCCTTGCGGTGCCTGGGTGGCACAGTTGTTTAATCATCCAACTCTTGGTTTCGGCTCAGGTCGTGATCTCAGGGTTGTGAGATCAAGCCCCACATCGGGTTCTGCACGCTCAGCACAGAATCTGCTTGGGATTCTCTCTCCCTTTGACCCCCCCCCCAAATAAATAAATAAATCTTTAAAAAAAGCAGAGGCCTTTGCACACAGAGGGCACTTAATAAATATTGCGGCTGATACATGTCTACATTGTGCTTGATGATTTTCAGAAGACTGTAATTCTATGAAATCAAAGAGGATAATGTGGGAACCTTAACACTTACTCAGAAATGTTCCTAGCACCATTCTTCTGCTCTGGCTCTAGGAGAGAATCTGTTTTTTCATTTTTCCAGCTTCAAGAGGCCATCTCTGCTTACGTCTTCCTTCTCTGACTCTGGCCCTTCTGCTTCATTTTTATAAGGACCCCCCCCCTTTTTTTTTTTTTAAGATTTTATTTATTTATTTGACAGAGAGAGAGATAGGGATAGCAGGAACACAAGCAGGGGGAGTGGGGGGAGAGGGAGTAGCAGACTTCCTGCCGAGCAGGGAGCCTGATGTGGGGCTCGATCCTAGGACCCTGGGATCATGACCTGAGCCAAAGGCAGATGCTTAACGACTGAGCCACCCAGGTGCCCCTATAAGGACCCTTATGATGACATTGGGCCCACCCAGATAATCCAGGGTAATCTTCCCATTTCAAGATCCTTAATTTAATTACATCAGTAAAGCCTCTTTTGCCACGTAAGATACCATAATCAGGTTCCAGGGATTAGGATGTGAACATCTTTGGGGTCATTATTCTGTTGACCAGAGTTGGGAACTTGGGTTTCATCCTTAGAGCAGCAGAACTCAATGGAGGGTTTTGAGCAAAGGAATAAAATCAATAGAATCAGAATGACAAAACCAGAAGAAGAATCACTGGATTGCAAGGACAAAAGTGTTAACCATGGCCAGAGGACTTACAAGTTAACATAGAATCATTCTAGACAATACTTGAAACTTATGGAATATCTGGTCATGTGTAGGATAACTGGTATATAATAAGTTTTTCTTCTTTCGTAGTCTGGATTTGGTCTTTTTAAGCTAAATCTTTGAGGTTTTTATGAAGCCCCGAGTCCCAGGACATCTTTTGTTATTATTAGAGGTAGCCAGTGCTGGGCAAGGTGGACCTGGAAGACTCTTCAGGTCAAGATTCTATGCCCATGATGAGTCTGAGGCCAGGTGTATGTGTGCCTGGGGGAATGCTGCTTTAGCAGGCACATGTCCACAACTCCTAGAAAGACACTGGAGGGCTGCTTCAAGAGTAAGGAAATGGCCAAAGAGCAATAGGAAGGAATGTCATAAAACTAACAGATCCAAGAATGTGGACTACGTTGATTACTGGAAATGTGTCATTAACACTAAGTGAAAGGAATACACAGAATTGTTCTTACTAATTACATGCATATTTAAGGGATATAAAAATTAATAAGATTTTAATAGAATTTTAAAGTTTTCTCTGATGTTTGTGAAGTTTATTCAAACATGTCTGTGCTTCTGGAAACAACTTCCTGTCTCTAATCTTGCACAGAGTTGCTCAAAATTGCCTGGAAGGCCCTCTAATGACTCCTTTTGGCTGGCCTCTTCCTGCTCCTGTCTTCACTGGCTTTCTGAACCCATTCCTCTCTGCTTTAGATCTTTTTACCTACCTCAATGTTACCTTGTTGAGGTGACCTGTTAGAATAAAACTCCTGAGTTCACTGGCTGTCCCCAACCTGACTGAGAGTCTTGGCTCCCCCTTTATAACCATGGGTGAGAACCTCAGGCTCCCTGCCCAGGCCTCTCAGGGTCAGACAAGCGAGGCCAGCCCATTAGGCTTCACCTCCAAGTAGGGGATCAGAGAGATGGGATAATAATTCCTTTCCAGGGCTGCCTGGCTGGCTCAGTTGGTAGAGCATGTGACTCTTGATCTCTGGGTTGTGAGTTTGAGCCCCATGTTGGGTGTAGAAATTACTTTAAAAAAATAAAATCCCTAAAAAGTAATCATAATTCCTTTCCAGAAACTCATTGCCTGAAAAAGTTACAAGTTATTTACTAATCAGCATAAGAAATCCGCTTTCAGCCAGAAATTTTCCATAGCAACACAAATCATAGAACTGACACTGAATGTTGGGATCCAGAAAGGATATTAACCAATGACATCTTGATTGGGGGGGGGGACAAACAACCAACCCTAAAGAAGGCCAAAATGTCCTTCAGGAGACTGGAAGACAATGTGGTTCTGATGTATAATTGTCCACTCTATCAAACCATATAGTACAGGGGAGGCAGAAGAGTGTAAAGATTTAAAAGCACAGATTCTGACTCCAGATTTTCTGGGCTCAAACCCCAGCTCTGCCACTTACTGGCTGCAGCTTTTGGAAAAGTAACTTAACAGCTCTTTATTTAAGTTTCTACACCTGCTCAATCAGAATAATAATAGTCCCTACCTTACTGGGTTGTTTAGAAGGTTAAATGAGTAAACATCAAAAGCCCTTAGAACAGTGCCTGGGACAGAGCAAGCACTCAATGTGCGATAGTTTTATTGGTACTGGAATGTGTCTAACGCTGCACATTGCTGATAGTGGAAACTGCTTAAATAGCCCATCTAGCTTCTTAAGTAAATGGCACCCACAAACGATACATCACAGAGCAATGAAATCGTGTCTATTGATCCAGAGCTCTGCCAAGGCATCTTGATGGTTGCTGGGTAAGAGGCTGAAGCATGTTCTGTCTGGTGCATGGTTTGTGGGGTAGGCGAGAGGCCAATGAGACCACAGCTGTAGAGTTAAATATGTTCATTCTGTTCCATGATCCCAAACTGAAGTCTTTGCTTCTCTAACCATCTCTCAGGTATATGCCACTAGTTCTAAGGACACCTGCCCACCATTATTGGCTACTATTGGACTAAGGGCACCATCATTGGAGGAATTGCCCCAACTCCATGGGCAACATTAGGATCCCCTTCCTCAATTGATAAGAATGCATTCTATCATCATCCAGGGGGCTAGATAAAGGTAGTTCAAAGAAGACAGAGAAAAGAAGAATCCCTATAAAGACATATTGATACACAACTTCAAATTGTTTGGAAGTGTAGCAAAATAGTCCCTAAAGAGAGGCAGAGACGGCCCCCCCTGCATAATCCTGGATAAGCCACTTTTGATTTCACACATTAGTTTGTTTCCTCAGCAAAGGGGGTAGGGAGGTTGCAGACAGTGACCGAGATCAGCCTTAGTGGAAGACCAAATCCTTTCTTACATGGAACACACAGAATGTCACATGACACATTATTAGAAACACTATCCTAGAGGGTCTGTAGTGAGGGGTGTCTCATTTAGTATGCCCCCCAGGGCACCAGCAGCAGCTCCCCTGGCTCAAAGCTTTCCCCCTCAAGTCTCACACAGCACTCCCTCCCCTTAGCCCATCCCTATGCTCTTGGGTCTAGATGCCAAGTCCATTTATGATATTCTAATTTGCAGACTCAAAATAATATGAATATAAATATTTAAGCATGAGCTTGGAACTACAGAGAAGAGAGCCCGTAAATATTCCACATTGGTCTGAGACTCATCTCAAGCCTCTGCTCAATTCTTCTGGGTCCTGAATTTTGACAAAACCTGAGTGATGGTTTTGGATCCATTTAATGCCCTCTCTGTGCTAGTCTCACTGCATTCTCTCTTAGATGCTCCCCACTCCACACCCACCACTCAGGACAACAGCTTCTGTGTAACTGGATTTCCTTTTCTGTAGAAAATAGTATGGCAGTTTCTCTACAGTGGCTGCACCAGTTTACATTCCCACCAACAATGCGCAAGGGTTCCAATTTCTCCACATCCACACCGACATTTGTTATTTTCTATTCTTTTGTTAATCTCATCTAATGGATGAGAAACGCCAGCGGATGTTAAGATCGTTTGAGTGAGAGGGCTTGCGAATAGAATCTAACTAGACACCTGCTGCCCAGACTATTTAATACCACAGTCAGGGGCCATCCTGGTCCCCTCAGGTTTCCTCTGGGACTGTCCAAGCTCTTAGGTCACCAATCCAAATGACCGAGGGCATGTGGTTATATGCTCCCAAGCTCCTCTTGTTCCTTAAATTCCGGCAGGCTCAAGCTGTCCCACACATTTGTCCTTAATGACTTCCCTGATACTTTAGAAAACTCAATCATTGGTATTTACATTAACTTTCTTTAAAAAAAAAACCACTTTAAAATAACAGCTTTATTGGGGCACCTGGGTGGCTCAGTTGGTTAAGCGTCTGCCTTCGGCTCGGGTCATGATCCCAGGGTCCTGGGATCGAGCCCCACATCGGGCTCCCTGCTCAGCAGGGAATCTGCTTCTCCCTCTCTCTGCCTCCCACTCCCCTTGCTTGTGCTCTCAATCTCTCTGTCAAATAAAGAAATAAAATCTTTTTTTTTTTAAAAGATTTTATTTATTCATTTGAGACACAGAGATAGAGACAGAGAGAGCATGAGCAGGGAGAGAGGCAGAGGGAGAGGGAGAAGCAGGCTCCCCGCTGAGCCAGGAGCCTGATGTGAGGCTCGATCCCAGGGCCCTGGGATCATGACCTGAGCCGAAGGCAGATGCTTAACCATCTGAGCCACCCAGGCGCCCCAAGAAATAAAATCTTTAAAAAGAAATTAAAAAAATAAAATAACAGCTTTATTGAGATATAATTCACATACCACAAAATTCGCCTTTTTAAAGTAACATTCTTAAAGGCAACTTTCTGGTTCCTATGGGTGATTAAGATGGTTGCCCCACATTCACGGTCCCTTTTTGGAGGAGGAGTCTTTAGCGAGAGAGCAAGAGTGTACTGTCTCCCAGCTAGACATCTGCTTACAGGCATGGCCAGCTGTCTTGGTCAGGCGCCTTTGCTTGATTGAAATAAAAACTCACTGAAGTCCTTAGAAAAAGGGCATTTATGATAAAGATCTTTGTTAACTGAAACTAGGAAGCCATCAGGAACCAAAGCTAGTTTTTCTCTCTTTCTCTTGGGCTACACTATCTCTGATTCTGTTTCTTACAACAACAATGTTTCTCTGCGTGCTTCCACTCAAAATTTGACTTGCTATTACTGTTGTTGATGGCCCCAATTCTAACTTGTGTCCACCCTTTCCAGGCAGCTTTTCCTTTCCTGCTCTCCTGTTACTAGCAACTTCATTTTCTGAGAGAGAATTCTGATTGGCCCAGCTTACCTTGTCCAGCCGGGCCAGAGGGTAAGTGCTGACCAGGCAATGCAATGCTGCGCTAGAATCAGGTGCCCAGACTGGCCCAATTTACTTTGCCAGGAGGGGGGACTAAGGTCACATAATAAAGAAACACAGCTGTTGGGGTAATGTGACGAGAACCTAATGACAGCTGCACACACAATGGGGTGAGTTGCAGGAGGGAAGCCTGAGCTTTGGAAACGTGAATCTTTTACAATGGGCAGTAGTAATACCTTTGGCTCCAGAGGAGACATTATCTTTATTATCCTGGACTGTAAGCATGGCTGCCCTTTGCTCTGCTGGAAGACACTATTTCTTATATTCCAACTATATTCCAAGGCTATTCACCATATAAACATTCTTAGATGAGGCTCAGAAATATGATCTAGAGGGGCGCCTGGGAGGCTCAATCGGTTAAGTGTCTGCCTTCGGCTCAGGTCATGATCCCAGGGTCCTGGGATCGAGCCCCACATCGGGTTCCCCGCTCAGCCAGGAATCTGCTTCTCCCTCTCCCTCTGCCCCCTGCCCCTGCCCCCCTGCTTGTGTGCACTCTTTCTCTCTCTCTCTCAAATAAATAAATAAATAAATAAATAAAATCTTTAAAAAAAGGAATATGATCTAGAATAAAGGGAGGTCAGTAACTGTGCTTGCAAGCCATACAGAAACACTAAAGATCCATGGAGAGTTGTTTCCTGACAGTTACCAGCAAATCTCTTCTCCCCACTGTCTGTGTGCGTGCGTGTGTGTGTGTGTGTATAAATACTAGGAAGATCATAGGATTTTTTTGTGTATGCTGTCACGTGCTGTTCATGAATGCCAATGTGGACATTCTAAATTCTTTTCTACATGGTGATTATACCATTAAAATCACCACAGCCATACTTAACTGCAAAGGTAACGTGCCTATTGTTGTTTTATTCTTTTAAGAGTTATAGAAATAGACAAGCCTTTGCCTGGGCCCTTCTAGGCTCTACTTGGTAAGTGTTGACTAGTCCCACCTAAAAGAGTACTGATGGGTGTCCACCTGGCTGAACCAGGATACCCAGAATGGCAGGGAAGGCCCCAACCATGGGGGTCTAGCATGCATTTAAATGCCTACATTGGCCAGGCAGGTAGGTAAATGAGTGAGGTGGCCAGCTGTAATAATTGGGATTAGTGGGGACTGCGGCAAAAAGGGGAGAGCATCCTTATCTGAAGGTAGCAGCCACTACTCGGGTCTAACTGATTATTTCATTGTGAGAATGAGAGTCTTAAGTCGCTTGATTTCCATCCTCCCACAGAAGAACTTGAAATGAGATTTGTATGTGATATCACCCACTCTTTAGATGTTGCAACTAATTCAAATTTAGAATACTGCAAGTACCCAGAAAATAACCCAAAGGAGCAGTGGGTGGACCTGAGGGAGCCTCATTAGGAGGGAGCCAGATCTGATAGATGCCTGATGCTCCAAGGATAGGTAGCTAAAACTTCGGTTAACTCAATTAACCAAGCTAGAGAATGTGGATGGGGCTCTACTAGAATTACATTCCTATTCTCTTGCCCCCCCACCCCCCGATTCTTCCCCAGGGGAAGAAGAATAGCTTATTTGCGGAGGGAAGTTTGGAAAAAAGAATTGCACATATCTGCATCAGCTCACTCCTCTCCTCTTTGAGATTTGTCTACCTACAAAGAACACAAGACTTGGTCTACTCTGCTAGGTCTATGTCATAAGCTTTACAGTTGCCAATGCATATGGCCTGAGGGATGGGGAAGTATGCAGCATCCCGTGGGCTGTTTAGTATTACCAGAGACTGGGTCAGCCCCTGAATGTCATTCAATATCAACTTTTCTCCCTAATAAAGCTGAAATGCTATACTCCATCCTACTGACTCTTGACTCTATTTCTCAATTGTTTCTAAATGTGGGCAGGAATAAATGTGTGGCATTTTTAAAATCCCTTCTAACTCAAATAGTCATTACTACTCTTTGTACTTTACAAAGGTGAGAAAATAGAGGCACTGGCTGATTGAGATCTTTGCTCCTAATAGCCAGCAGTGTGGTTTATGCCCGCTTATCAGCCATTCCTTCTTCTGGTACCAACAACTTCATTTTACTTGGAATTTTCTCTGTACACTCGATAGGGGTGAGGTGGACTCACTCCTGCCTCCAGGGGCAGTATACCTCAGGGCTGGCCCATCGGGGCAACAGAGCCACCAGGATACTGTGATTGGTGCAGGAATGAACACGTGATACAAGATTGACAAACTCGGGTTGATTAAACTTAATCTGGTATAATACTTCGGAGAGTATTCTCTTCCCAGCTGAGTCACCAAAAGGAGGAGATAGAAACCTCCAAAAGGAGGAGATAGAAGCCTCCAAAAGGAGGAGATAGAACCTCTCCTACGAGAGTGTGTACAGAGCCTGAAGAGAGGAAAGGAATATAATGGTTGTTTGCCAGTTACCGATTTATTGTCTCTTAGCCCCCAAATTCAACTTTTATTGTCTGCTCTGTAAAAGTGTAGATGGGCCCCCAAATATTTTTTCTTTACTAGCTGTCATAATGTTACACTTTGTCAGCATCTACACTTTCCCCAGCATCCTAAGAAGATGAATATCCAGCAAATTCCAGGGGGCAAATTTCCAGAAAGTTCCCCTGAAACAGCATGGCAGCTACTTTCCATGGCAGACGTTTCCAACAAGGTCTGGATCTCAGCTTAGGGTCAGGGGATGGGAATGGCTGGCTCTTCCTTGGATACTCTATTCCAGCCCCAAAGGGAATATTGCTACTTATATTTGCTATTCCTGCATTTTTTAGAATTCTCTTTACTTCTAGGGGCACCTGGCTGGCTCAGTCGAAGGAGAATGTGACTCTTGATCTTGGGGTTGTGAGTTCGAGCCTTATGTTGGGTGTAGAGATTACTTAAAAATAAATCTTAAAAAAAAAAAGAATTCTCTTTACTTCTTGATAGCCAATCCCTTGTTATTCCAATCCCCTGTTATAGTTAATAGTTCTTTAAACTTTCCCTGTTCAAATGATTGTGTGGTTTTTTTCTCCTGATGGGACGCTGACTGGCGCGGATGGCAAGTGAGGCCAAGCTCTAATGGTATGGACTGGGCCAGAACCCTCCTCTTCCTCTGGACTTTTCAGTGAGTAAATTAATACTTTTTTCTTCATTTGAGCCATTTTGAGTTGGGTCTCCTGCGTCTGGCAAGTTAAAGAATCTCAACTTTGTAAGCAACAAAAGAATGAACAGTTAAAAGAACAAGAAATGTTTACCTGGAAAAAGTCAACTTCTTCGGAGGCAGTATGAGAACTATTCACATTTTCACTGTGGGAAAGAAAAATTTAAATGTTACGGTCAATTTGAATTTTATGACCATAATATGTCATTTGATGATCAAATGAGGACCAATGGTGGAAATTACAGAGACAAAATCTCAGTTCATCATGACAACATGAGGAAGAACTTTCCAGGAATTCAGTGATGGGTTTTGGAATATAGGTGAGTTTTGGTGGGGTTGAGTCCAGGCCGACGACCAAGAAAGAATTCTTGAAATGTCTTTGGTGCAAAATGGTGGTTTATTAAAGCACAGGACAGGACCCGGGGGCAGAAAGAGCTACTGCCCTGGGGTTGTGAGGGGGTGGCTGATTACATACTATGGGGTTGGGGGAGGTAAGGGAAAAGGGAGGTTTCCAAAGAACTTTCACTTGCTAAAGAGGACCTAAAACATACCGGAGGCCTTGCCATTGTCAAGTTAAGGTTGTTTTCCCCTCTAGCAAGGCATTAACAGTAAGATAGTTGGGAGATCCCTGGAAGAATGTCACACATGTCCCACCCAGGGGTGGGGGTGGGGGTATGTTGCAGGGTGTCAGCTTATGCTTTGCTTCCAGCTAGCCTTCTGCTCCCTCATCATCAGTGTTCAAAAGTGGAATGAACTGCCTTGTCCACTGTGAGGGCCCTGTCCCTGGAAGTGTTGGGGGACAAGGGGTGATGGCCACTGGCAGGTATGCTATGGAAGAGATTATTGCATTGGGTGGGAAATGCACTGAATGACCTAAGAGGTCCCTTCCAAATCTAAGATTCTACTATTACCTTTGTGGAAATTCCTTAGCCCAAATCCTATTAGACAGTCCCAGTTAAGAGAAAACCAGACAAGGGCAACATTGTACATTATGTGACTCACTTGGGATTGGAACTTTGGATACTGCCAGATGTTATCATCAGCTGCAAAGAAAATGAACCAAGTCACCAGATAGGAGTGTTTAAATCCACTTCTTCGCCCTGCTAAGAACACAATGTATTGCATGAAAAACAGGAAAGCAATCACTGTAAATAAAATTATTCTGAAAACAAGCATATTAAACACTTTAATTTGGCTCAGGCATATTTACCTGACTCAGAATTAGATTGCTTAAATGAGTAGGTAAATGAAAAAGTGCTCCAAGATCCAGTTCACCCAAAGTATGGAACATTAAGCTGGGAGGCAGCCAACATTCACTTTATTCCTGCTTTTTATAGTGACCTTGGGGCAAGGGAGGGTGGGGTGGAGGGGAAGAAGAAAAAGAACTTGGTTTTGCTGAGCTTTAGCTTGTCCAAGTACAAGAATCAACAAAACAATAGTCAAACCTACATCACAGAGTAGGTAAAAGTAAAACAGGAAATGCCTACAAAAATAGAAAACAATGTATTCTTCTATGGACGTAATAGACACAGTGACTCAGAATTTTTTAATGCAAAGTTTTCTAGTCAGAAATTATACTGAAAGCTGCATTATTTAGCCAGTATTTCCCAGCACCCTCTGAATTAATATAACTTTTAAAAAATATCTGATCCAAAACTAGCTAGCCCTAACATAGAAGATAAGTTGGTTTAACATATACCAAAACACACAGAGAGTGAAACTAAAACCTATAAAAAATCAGTAACAAATGTATTCAAAGGTATTATATATCAGAAAGTCAGAGGCAAATTTGCATCTGACCTTATATGGAGTAGTCCTCTAAACCAAACTTTTCAGCAAATCAGACCATTTTCTTTTCACTATCAGTAATTTTTTTTCTTTTCTTTAAGAGGAAAAAAATCCAACCAACAATTCCGTCAGTTTTTGTGGAGCAAAACTTGCTATCAAGTTTAATTACTTGCTTTGTCCTTCCGTTTACTATTGTTCCCTCTGTTTATTTTTTGCATGTAGACCACATCCTGAGGAGGAAATCATTTTAAAACCCAATTCTTATAGATATCCTCATTTCGGAGTCTTTCTGTGATCACATGTTTATTCCTTACACAGAGTGGGGGACAACAGGAATTGATTAAGAGCCGAGAGGGTAGGAACTGCCCCTGGATCGAACCTTTACAATTTAGCTTCCCTGATTGGTCAAAATCAATTTCTAGATCAGACAGATTCATCCATATTCAATTCACTCTAGTGCCTCATGTATGATTTAGGGGATCATTATCTGCAGCCCAGATCAATGCAGAAGAGCCCAAACACTCTCAGAGTCTCAGAGGGAGAGTGCTTGGGAAAGCACATTTGCAGATGTTCTCCTGAAGCCCGAAGCAATGAAAGGGGTACGAGAGAAAGCATTGGAGGCCAAACTTCTACTAATGGAAGATCCATTGTTTTATAGGCACTTGCAAATGCCCGATTATAGGAAATGCATTAGAGGTGAGGCAGTAGAAGTAGGGTAGTTAGGAATGAGAGTGGAACACCAGGGATAGGTGGGTGCCTCCAGCAAGCCCGTGAGAACCCTGGACTCTATAACCTGGGTTGAAGAGGTGGGAAGGGTGGAACATGCAAGAGGTTGGTCTCCAGGGAGCGTCACCACGGGCGCTCTCCTCTGCACTCTCCTCTCATAGTCAACCCCCAGCACGAACCATGGAAGTTTCGACCAGGTAGCGGAAGTGAAGGAGTGGAGACAATGTGGAGGCAGGCGTGATGAGCACAGCCATTTTTGTTGGCCAGCCCGAAGTCCAGGAGAACCGGTGGTGACCCATCAGAACATGCCCAGAGAGCGAAGCCAGCTTTCAAGGGAAATGGATCTCTCTGGATTGGCGTGGTGCCCCAACCACACTGGCAAGTAAGAGGAGAGGCCTCAATGGTACTAAAGACTTTGAGGTTGGCACATCAAAGGACAGATGTAGCTGAAATCTACCATTAGCAATGGCCTGTTTTAATATGCTCGGAATATGGCTGATTCAGCATGGGTGTATTTTCTAAGGTTTAAAGGAAAAAGACACTGTTCCTTTCATAGTGCCTGGTCCCAGGGAGGGCTTGGCTTGTTGGGAAATGAGGCCCTAGGACGAAATAGGTTTTTAGGATTCAGGGATTTTACCTCCCCTTGCCACAATTTTAAGTTTGGCTCTTTCCCTCTGGAGAGGCGCTCCAGACCCAGGGAAGGGAATGACGTGGTGCCTACCACGCAAAGATCCCGACACCACACAGAAAAACCATTGACACCTTAACAGATGAGCCAAGGGGTTGTGGGAGTGGGATGGGGCCTCCAAAGGAAGATTGGCCTGTTTTCCTATTCTCATGTCACAAAGTGAGAAGTTTTCTTCTTGGTAAGCATTCAGGTTAAAAGTAACCACCCCCATGTTTTTTTGCATTTAGTCTGAGTTTGGTCCAAAAAAAAAAAAATTGTGGAAATGAGGCCAAGAGTCTTATAAATCTCCTAGGAAAGAGAGTGTTATAGGAACCTGTGGGTTCCTTTATATTTTATAATCCTCTCTTTTACTATATAGGTAATTATACTAGGAAAAAAATGTAGAATGTTGGCATACATGTGTATCATGTTAAGATGGTCTCAGAAAATTAACTTAGATTAGGTAAGTATTTTTCTTTTGTTTCTGTTCTAACAAGTGTAGCTTTATCGAAGTAGAAGAAGACACCATGTGGCAGCATTAATTTTGTTTTGCGGAACAGGTTTCAAGAGCTGTTAATTTTATGCAGTCACTTAAGACATTCTACAGAATGTCACTTACAAAACTAGGTTTGAGTATGTATATGGACAGTTTTAAAGGAAAAAGATAAAAAAAAAGAGGGAGAAACATCCATATAGAATATATTGCAAAATGACATTGGCAAGACTAGTTAATGGTATGAGGGATGTAATATTAATTAACAAGAGCAGGGCACAAAACTATATACAATATAATTTTACTTTTAAATAAAAACTATGTGTTCAATTAAAATCATCGAGACAGACAGTAGAATGGTGGCTGCCATGGGCTGGAGGGAGGGGAGAATGAGGAGTTACTGATTCATGGGTACAGAGTTCCAGTGTTTTGAGAAGAAAAGAGTTCTGGAGATGGAGGGTGGTGATGTTTGCATCACAGTGTGAGTGTATTTAATGCCATGGAACCGCACACTTAAAACTGAGTAAAATGAGAAATTTTATGTTAGGTGTATTTTACTACAGTTTTTAAAAATTATGCATTCAATTTTAAAAAGACTAGAAGAAAAGGGGCACCTGGGTGTCTCAGTCGATTGAGTGTCCAACTCTTAATTTCGGCTCAGGTCATGATCTCAGGGTTGTGGGATTGAGTCCCATGTTGGGTTTCCAGCTTAGCTGGGTTGGGGGTGGGGAACGGGGGTCTGCTTGAGATTCTCTCTCCCTCTGCCCCTCCCCCCAACACGTGTGTGTGTGTGTGTGTGTGTGTGTGTGTGTGTGTGTGTGTGTGTGTGTTTCTCTCTCAAATAAATAAATAAATCTTTGGAAAAAAAACTAGAAGAAAATATAACAAAATACCAGGAGTTGTTACTTCGCAGTGGTGGGATTACAGGTGGTTTGTTTTCTTTATGTTTTTTTTTTAATATTTTCTAACTTTTCTACCATAAACATTTCTTAGTTAAAAATAATTTTAACATCTCTCTTCAAATTCCAGTTTTCTCAGATTTCTCAAATTGTCAGTTTATTTTTCAACTTCCTCAAGATTTCCCAAGCACAGCTACTAGGTTTTCTTCTTCTTGGGACACAATCTGTCTCATTTCCCATTAAAGTTTTGTAGAATTAGGAAACCGTATATCCCAAATTTTCCAACAGAGTTCAGTTTCATCGCCGTACTCAGAACACCAATATTTAACCCAGAAAGTGCGGTCATTGAACCTGTGAGTTTCTTCAGCTGCCCATAGCCATTGCCCACCTCATTTTCTCTGCTTTTTCTCTCATCTCCTCCCTTTGTTGTCTCAGAAGCTGTGGTAGATGAGGTTTCACACCTTGCCCCCTGATTGCAGTCAGTTCATTGGCTCATTGTTCTGTGCTCTATACATCTCTTCCCAATTCTGAACACTCAAGATGTAGCAATAGACACTATTTTTTTTTTTTTTAATTTGTGAAGAGAATTCACCCTGGGGAAGCAGAAGAGACTCCAGATCAGAATATCACCACTAAAGCATCAGCTGCTCTCACCTGCAGAAAGCCCTTTCCAAACAAGGAGCTGTAGGAAATAAAGGACCTCCTCCCACCGTTCTAATGTTTCGTAGCAACTGCAGACAAAGGGATTCAGAAGCCCCCAGGAATCTCTCTCCAACACTTGCAACAGCCGCTTCTTTTCCAGTCCAGCCATAGACTGCGGAAAACAAAGGAGTTCTGCACACCAGCCTCTCTACTCCAGTCTAGGAGTTGTCTTCGGAAAACAAAGTAGGTCGTGGGAATGAGAGGAGCCCTAGAGATCCCGCACAGGCAACAGATGAGTCGCCATATAGCAGGATTTTCCAGAGAACTTTACAGTCATCAGGTCCTAGGCTCCCCCGTCAGTGCCTTTAAGTTCTAGAAGTTAGTTCTTTCAGGAGCATAGTGACTTCTAAAGGCCTGATTTTCAACTAGGAGTCAACCATATAGGCAGAAGATAGATTGTGCACAATTATTTAAATGACTATATAGTAGTCTACATCTTCTACTGTTGAACATTTAGGTTTTCCCATATTTTATCTTTTACCGATTATGCCATTAGCAACAAGGGATGTAGTTAATTTTTTATTTTCATTGGGAGCTTCCCTCCTGTGTAATGTTTCTGTTATCTAAGCTTATGTTGTATATATGTGAATAATTCGATCTAACTTCCCTTTACATTAAAAGCTGTGCTATGTGTTTTAGGGGCAAGATTTACCTGGACTGTTAAAACTGTCCTTCTCTCTGGCATGGGTCCTCATTTGGAGATGCTGTTAACCTCACTGCCCAGGATGGAAACTAGAACTGCCTTTAATCATAATTGTTAATTTTTTTTCAACTTTAGGCATGCTATTCTGTTCATAAGAACAACAATAATAGTGGGATTCCATTAATACCAACAACAGTTACAGTAATATCACTTGATGTGGCTCTGCATGACAGGCCTTGTTCTAAGCACGGTCATGAAGTCAATTCATTCTCGTGTCAACCCTGTGAGGTAGGTGTGTCATTATTATCCTTAAGTTGTAGGGATAGCGACATAGTTACCACATCCAATAATTGGCCGGCGCATCATGTGAGCCCAGGCAGACTGGCTCACAGTCACACTACTGTGTCTCACCTGAAGAGGCTATACAAAGTTGGGCAAGTCTCTGTGGGTATTTGAGGGAACTGCCGAAGAGTTTTGCAAATGAGCAACACTGGCAAATTCCTACTCTTAAAATAAGCTTCGGCTCAATATCCTCATCTGTTTTTTTCATTTAATTGCTGATTTTCTGGGGCTTCTTCAACACTTCATTTATGTATGTTTTGCATCCACTATATTTATCATAATGAGGCTATTTACCCTACTAAATGTGACCTGAGGAAAAGGATCCTGTATTGTTATTTTATTTTTAAAAATTTTTAAAGATTTTATTTATTTATTTGAAAAGGAGAGAATGAGTGAGAGAGAGAGAGAGCATGAGCAGGGGGAGGGGTAGAAGCAGACTCCCCTGCTGAGCAGGGAGCCAGACATGGGGCTCGATCCCCCCAGGACCCCGGGGATCATGACCTGAGCCAAAGGTAGTCGCTTAACCCACCGAGCCACCCAGGTGCTCCTCGTATTGTTATTTTAGAAACTTTGATACTTATTCAATCAAACACATTTATTTTTTTTTTTATTCATTTAGTGGTAGGAATTTAGCTGCTTTTCCATAATCTCCATTACTCTCCACACCAAATCACCCCAAGTCAACCCATGATCTAAGTAGAAACAATGTGCTTGCTATGCAAACCAGCCTGAAGGCACGTGCCTTCCATCCACCCACTAGACTAAGACCCCTCAGCTCCTTTTATATAGAAATGAGGCAGCTACTACTATGTTCTGTAAATTTATGTCAACTACATAGTGCAATGGCTGGCTCATCCATTTACCTGAATGAACCAGCAAGTATCTCATTGAGCAAGCGCTTCTACCAGCCACTGTTTTAGGCTCTGGGATTATAGAAGTGATCAAAGCAGAAATCAAAGGAACTGAAGGGCCTGCCCTCATGAAGTTTATATCCTAGTACATCATATAATACAATTTCAGGTAGTATAAGTTCTATGATGAAAATGAGATTGGTGTGAGAGATTGAGAGAGGTGGAGAGAGCTCCAGTTTTGAATCCCTGCTATGTACATAGCCAGTGCTTCAGAAATTTTTGGAATGAAGGCATGTTACAGCTCAAGATAGAAATGTAGTCTACTGGGGGCGCCTGGCTCGGGTCCTGGGATCGAGCCCCGCATCGGGCTCCCTGCCCCGCGGGAAGCCTGCTTCTCCCTCTCCCACTCCCCCTGCTTGTGTTCCCTCTCTCGCTGTGTCTCTCTGTCAAATAAATAAATAAAATCTTAAAAAAAAAAAAAAAGTATTAAAAAAAAAAGAAAGAAATGTAGTCTACTGAGCCTGGGTGGCTCAGTTGGTTAAGCATCTGCCTTCGGCTCAGGTCACAATCCCAGGGTCCTGGGATTGAGCCCCGTGTTGGGCTCCCTGCTCAATGGGGAGTTTGCTTCTCCCTCTCCTACTCCCCCTGCTTGTGCTCTCTCTCTCTCTGTCAAATAAATAAATAAAATCTTAAAAAAAAAAAAAGATAGAAATGTAGTCTACTGTCCTACACCAGAATCAACTATTAGGTTATAATTCTATTCCGAAGGATGAACATTTGCTTAAGTAACCCATACTTAAAAAATAAAGTTGGCCTCTAGACCAAGAGGAAGCTAGGCCCTGCTAGGAAATATTTGACTTGGATTCTAGAACTTTTGCTCACTTAGTGAATTCAAACAGAATGATACTTTTAGGGTTAAGTTTACATGCATCTTTTAATTCATGAATTTGTTAAGATTTCCCTTTGGGGACGACTAAAGACAGACTTATCTTGCTTTGGGATGACAAAGAGGAAAAAAAAAAATTAGGAGTGAGTAAATGAGGCATGCCAGTAATAGTCCTAAGTGGGATGCTAGCAAAACATAGCCCGTCAGCGCTTATTCTCATTTAAAGTCATTCTCTTGTCTAGCCTGTCATCAGATGAATAGCTTTGAAGTCAGCTACCCCACTGCTTTGTTTGGCTTCGGATGATGGCCACTAATTAGGATATTACGTATCTAAAGAATGTAGCTCTTTCCAGGCCTGTGTGAGTTCTTAGAATGGGGAACTTTGAAAGGAAAGGTTGAGATTTACTTCCTGGCACTGGAAGTTTGGAGAAAACCCAGCTCAACAGTGACCACTTCCCAGCCCTCTCCCTGTAGCCACCCCCCTTCTCTGCACCCCACCTTCCACCAGAACCGTGCTCATCAGCTAGTCTAATCTGCCCCGTTGCCCTTGAGTCGCTTTATGGGGTCTGTTTCTTAGGCTTTCTGGGGACCCATGAAGCTGAGGGCTGCTTTGTTCATGCTTTTATCCTCAGTGCTTCACATAGTCCCCGACCTACGGTAGGTGCTCAATAATCACTAATTGAATTGGATGCCATCACAGTGTCCACTTGAGCATCCTCTTTTAGGAGAAAGATAAATGTCTCATGAGTCTGCGTACATACATTATTTTCCTTGGGCAAGCGTTGAAAGCTTAAAGGAAGCCCTGCTGCTTGTTGATATTTTAATTCATCCAGTGCCGAGTGTGCCAAGGAGCGCCAGGCGGCCTGTCCCTGCCTAACAGGCCAGCTCTGTGGGCTTGGCGGGAGTGGTGGCCTGCCCAGCAGGTGCTCCAAGTGCCAGAAGGACGAGCCCACGGCAGGGCTTTTCCCTTCGAAAGGCATCTGGGCCCCTTCCCAGCATTCTGGTGCCCTGCCTGGGCCGAGCAGGGGCCTTCTCTTGATTTTGCGGATCTGCAGAAGATGCAGCAGGTTTTGCCTTTTTGAGGTGGGCTTTGGAAATGACAGACAGAATCTACTCTAGCAGAGGGGAAGAAAGTCTCTGCCACCTCTTGTCACCTCTCTCCTGATTTCTTACTTCGGCTCCTCAAATCCTTCCTCAAACCAGTGTAAGAATACTCACTTTAGACAGACTTCGAATTGCTTTGGGTGGCCTCACAGGAGGAAAAGTTTTCTACTAACTTCTCTTTGGGGACAATTGGAATCTGTTTATTTAAATTTAGAGGACCCACTTCTTGTTTTCCAATGAATGGAGAAACCAAAAGCTGCCTCTTTGTTGAAGCTTATGGCTGGTTTTTAGGTCGGCAGAGGGCAAGACTGATCAGTTGGTAGCTACAAAAAATATGGCACATTATAGGGATATGTATGGAGAAAAATACCATTTTCTTCTGGTGACTACTAACATTTTAGTCAGTATCCCATTGTAGGCTGTATGGCTGAAGAAAAATTCAAGATCTTAGAGAAATTTCTCACAGAACATGATGGTGATCAGGGTATGGAAAATAGGGGTTTTGAAAGTTGCTATCCCTATTATTTCTAGTGGCAAAAAAGAAAGTTGGGAACTGACTTTTTAACAGGATTCCCTTACAATAAGGCTTTATAAGCAAAATCTGGGTATAGTACATATCACTAAAGGAAATTATGTAATATTGAAAAATATATGGCATGGGCATGGAATAATCTCTTTAAGAGAAGTCGTCTGTAATGCCTATTCTGGGGGAAAATCTCTGGTGCTTTAGCTGTTGATTATAATGTTGCATATTGTTTACATGTCTTAAATAACAAATGTTCTCCATTAGCATTGGTAAGAAACCCATCACTGAACTGGATGGGTACAGAAATTCCCACATTGGAGAAGCAATACGGGTAGAAAGGAGATGGGCTTTAGCTTCCATCAGAACCAGAATTACATTCCAGCCCATGCTATGGTGGACTTGCAGCATGACCTTATTGGTTATATAATCTCTCTGAGTCTTAGTTTCTTCATTTGAGACCTGGGGTCAATAATACCTTGCAGAATTTTTGGGTAGGTTCAATGAGAGTCCACAGAGCTCTAATACCCATGCTCGCCACAAAATAAATGTTCAAAGCATATGGCTATCATGATTTTGGAAACGTCTCATTGTAAAAATGCTGTAAATATGCATCAGGAGCAAATTTTGTTGTGTTCTTTTGGTGGTATTTTATACCTATATTCATGTCAAGATAATTCTCTAGCTCCAGAAATTAAATACAGAGATTATATTATCTCCTCGTGAAAAGAAATTGCAAAGCAAATGACTTCACATCTTATGTAGAAAAAGAAATTAAATGCCAGAAAGATCCAAGCAGAGTACACGAGATTATCGAGGGAGAGTGCAGTGGAAAGAAGATGAACGTAGCCATGGAGCTAAGGGCATTTGGAAGACAGTGATTAATTTGCTGTGTCATGGAGTCTGGGTTTGACAGGGAAGGAAGTAAAAATATGTTGCTAGAGAAGGAGAAAGCAGAGGAGTCAAGATACTGAAGGTCTTGCTGAAATAATAGATGGTAATTGAAATGAAAAGTGGTAGCTTTAGAGCAGATAGGCTGTTGGATTTAAGATTTCATAGCGAGAACAATTCTGAGTGATGACAAGGTTTAGGAGATGGCCAAGAGAAGGACGGCTTAAGTGGCATCGAGGGGACATTCTTTTGAGATCACAGAACTAAGATCTTGAAGCTGCCCAGGATAATGGTGGGACTTGGCGTGGAAAGGAAGATTGGGCAAGGTGCCAGAAGCTCCTTGAATGAAGAGGAGGAAGGTCTGGAGGTCGGCTTTTGACACTGACAGAGTGTAGTATAAAGCTAGTTTAGCATTAGCCTAATTGGGTAAAGGAATTGTCATCTGGAACTGACACTGGGGTTCTCCCAACTCCTGGATTTAGTCTGTGGGGTGAGGAAGAATGAGCGGCATCTCCTTGGGAAAGCTACAAAGGAGAAATGGTACCTTTGCAAGGACGAGCTAGGGTTCATTTAACCTAAGAAGATGGAGGGAAGGACCCAATAATGACATGATTGTGGGTGAGAGATTTTACATGGATTGAAGTTCTAGAGGGCTCAGGTAAAGGTTACATAGGGAAGGGAGCAATGGGAAATTGGTCAATGGCAAGGAAGCTCAAAGCTCTTTGGGGTTAGAGTATAGGCAAAGAGATGACCAAGAGGGCTCACATTTTGGCCACTGGCCAAAGATAATAGGAATCTGGTGCTGGGAAGGACTGACTGGCTGTAAGTGTTCCAAAGAATGAGTTCAGAAGTCCCTCAGTAGATGGGAGAGGGATGAAGACTCAGGTATTTCTGAAAGACGGCAGCCTTCCTTGGACTGGAGAGGGAAGATTTTCCCACAGACGGAAGGGCATGGTCAGAAGCACGGAGAAGAGGGAGTTTCACACTACCAGGAACCAATGACTAAGTAGGTCAGTAGCCACATTGGAGAGTGGCTGAATGCAGACTATGGGAGGGGGGCGGGGGGAGCTTCAGAATGCTGAGGTTTGACCCTTGCTGCATTCACCCCACCCCACTCTAAATAGGAACATGTAAATACTATGGAACGAATCTTCTTTTTGTACATTTTGCTTTTTTTAGGACCTACATGAACAAATAGATGTAGTTTCGGGCGCCTGGGTGGCTCAGTTGGTTAAGCAACTGCCTTCGGCTCAGGTCATGATCCTGGAGTCCCGGGATCGAGTCCCGCATCGGGCTCCCTGCTCGGCAGGGAGTCTGCTTCTCCCTCTGACCCTCCTCCCTCTCATGCTCTCTGTCTCTCATTCTCTCTCTCTCAAATAAATAAATAAAAAATCTTAAAAAAAAAAAAAAACAAAGAAAACCCAAATAGATGTAGTTTCTGTTTGTTACCCTTCCTTTTTATAAATGGTGATTATTAACTGTACTAAATCTCTTGTAATTTAATCGAAGACCCCAAACTCACTTAGAAACCAAATAAAGCACATCATGGATGCTGCAGTAACCTCACCACCTGACAATCCTTAAATGAGACATGGTTATTCTTGATTTATAAATTTATTTATGCCTTGACTACTTTAATGAAAAGTCCAGGGGTAAGTAATTCAGAAACATGAGGACAGACTAGAGAAATAAAGGGTAACTGAAATAAAAATCTAAGTAGAGACCCAAGATAGGATGTGGGGCTGTGAACTGCTACAGGGATTGATAAACTCACACAGTGATTGTTTGATGTGCCATTCTCAGAGTTGTTGACTCTTTGGATGTTTAAACATTCTGAATTTACTCTGGGTTTCTCTGTGACTGCTCGACAATTAAATATTAACTCATCCACTATTTTATTCCTTGCTATTTTGTAATAATAAAGCAGGAGTCTATATAAGTTCGGAAGTTCAGTCATATGACCCGTAAAGGACAGATCATTTTGCTGACCTCCTTATCACCAGTTTGTCCTCAGGCGTTCTCACGGAGTCCGGTGCAGTGATAGAGACTGTTTTTCTTATTCTATGTTTATGAGATACAACTTTTTTAGCCTGCGTATGGTATATGGGGTAGAGGTTGCCTGCATGAGCCTATGTGTGCAAGTGTGTGTGTTCTTATGTCTGAGTGTGAACTGGTCCATCTTGGGTAGTATATCCAAAGTTCACACATTGGTCAGAATTTGAGATTTCGAGTTCTTTTTAACTCCGGCTTTCACCTGCTGTGAGGCAGGAGGTGAACACAATAATAGAAGTTTGTAGCTGGAGGGGCTTTAGGTCATCTGACCCACTCCATGTGTCCAGATGAAGCATCTGAGACCCCGGGGAATGACTTGCCTGAGGCCATGAGACAGAGGCTGGCAAACAACCCAATATCCTAATATCTTGGTGATATTTGCTATTTGGGATGATTGAGGTCCTGGTGTAATCTTGATAAAGAATACTGAAATGAAGACGTGTCCTTTGAAATGAATGTTTGTTTTAAGGATGAGAAGAGAGAGCAGGAGACCCACTGTCAATATTGGTGTGGCTTCTCCTGACACATGGTTCTGGTGTTTGGGTGCAGTTGGGTGGGGAGTGGAAGGACAGCTGTCCCTCAAGTCCGTCCATACATGGGGGTTACATTCTACAATAGCACACAGGGCAAAAATCCAGCAAAGTTAAGACTCCTTTAGGAAGAGCCCGCATACAGCCTCAGGAGGACAAACACAGCATTTCCTTCAGTTCTGGAACAGGTGGCTGTTTCTCCACTTACGCACCAGTTGCAGCCACTGGCTTGCATTTGGGGCCATGTGTACCCTGAACATATCTTTTTTTTTTTTTTTAAGATTTTATTTATTTATTTGACAGAGAGAGACATAGCGAGAGAGGGAACACAAGCAGGGGGAGTGGGAGAGGGAGAAGCAGGCTTCCCGCCAAGCAGGGTGCCGGACTTAGGGCTCCATCCCAGGACCCTAGGATCATGACCTGGGCCGAAGGCAGATGTGCTCAAAATGTAAACAATTTAAGCATTTAAGCATTTGCCCATTTGATGCCACTGTGAACTATTATTTGGTTGAAACCAATTAATTCTAATATGAAAGTCATAAAAATGAGATTATCCCACCCTCTTAATATACTTCTTTCTCTCCTCTTTTATGCCCTCCCTTTGCTTCCCTTTACTTTCTTTCTCCAAACCTAGCCTTCTTTTTTTTTTTTTTCTGGTAGAATTATTTTAACCCTCCCCCCCCACTAGCTGTATCTTGCTTAGAAAATGATACCCACTTTCTGGGCGCCTGGGTGGCTCAGTCGTTAAGCATCTGCCTTCACCTCGGGTCGTGATCCCGGGGTCCTGGGATCGAGTCCCACATCGGGCTCCCTGCTCAGCAGGGGGCCTGCTTCTCCCTCTCCCACTCCCCCTGCTTGTGTTCCTGCTCTCGCTGTCTCTCTCTCTGTCAAATAAATAAAATCTTTAAAAAAAAAAAAAAAAGATACCCACTTTCTATGTCCCTCTCTTTACTCTTTTACTTCTCCCTTCATCCAAGCTTGTCAACTATAGCTTGTTTATCATTTAGAGTAAGGGTTTGTGGGTTTTTTTTTCATTTTTAATTAAAATGTTCTGTGTGTTTATTTTGTTTTTCTTTTTTTCTTTTAGGCAAAAAATATTTGATGACTTCCCCTCACCTTTAACTTTTCCTTCAGTTAATAATAATTTCCTAGCTGGTCACTTATTGGTTGTGTGACTGGACACAATTTTCTTAACCTGTTTAAGCCTGTTTCCTCTCCTGTGAAATGGGGATAATAATAGCACTTTCCTGATAGAGTTTTTTTAAGAAGCCCATGAGATAATTTGAGTGCTTAGTTTGGGGTACCCTAAATGTTTAATTAATGGTAACTATTAAGCTTTTCAGTTTTAAATTTAACACCTGTATTTTAAATTACATCAACAAGCAGCTGCCTGAAGATAAGGAATATTTCTATTGTTCGTTTTAATTTCACTTTGCTTCATTCCCCATTGTGTATGTGGATAATGGTTGGGCTATGAAACTATTCTGAATGGGGAGATCTCATAGCTTTTTCTATTTTTTAGTCTTTAATGGACTTTATTTTTAAAAGTGTTTTAGGTTCACAGAAACATTGAGTGGAAAGTACAGGGAGTTCCCATATGTCCCCTCTCCCTACCACGCACAGGTGCCCCTGCTGTAAACACAGGGCACCAGACTGTAACCTCGTTATCATTGGCGAGCCTACTTTGGCTTATTTTTTTAACTCTAATGTTTGCAAGTGTAAATTTTTCTGTAAAGTGGTCATCCCTGTCAGTGTTCTGTGAGCCCTCCTTAGGACCCCCCCCGCCCTTTACCCAGCATGTTAGGATAAGGTATTGGGTCAATGGGGACCAGCTGCGCATTAACCTTTCATTATCTATTCAAGATGCAGGAGTTCCTTGGAATTGGATGGACTGGTAAGAATAGTACAACCAGTGTGTCCTGTGTGACTGCCTCTTTTCTTGTCTCTTCTACTTCGCGAAGTGCTTTAAGGGCCTCAAAATGCAGAGACGCAGCCCGAACCCAACAATGGGGTGAGAGACAAGGCCAGCTTCAGAGATGCCAGGATTTACGCTGAGGGGACGTGGGCAGAATCTGCCAACAAATAATAACACGGACCCATTCAGACCGGGTTCTGTGTGGGTGTGGTGAATAAGTAACGAGCGTCCCCAGCAGCCCTCTGCCTTCTGCCTGAGAGCACAGAATAAACTGTTTCGCGGGTGGGTAGCTCCGCAGCCTCCAGTAACTGTTCCCCGGCGGACCGCCCAGCGCCGCTCGTCTCACCAGCCTGCAGGCATGAGCTTGGAGAACCAGGCAGGAGGATCTGGCTAAGCATTAACTTTCAAGTTCAGCTCTGCCCAAATTAAAGAGGGGATGATGTGACAATAGGACGTGGCGCTGGGTCTAGATGCTTAGCATATTTGGCACTGATTTCTTTTTTGGCAAGGGCACCACATTTTAGTTACAGAAATGATAATACAATTGCTTCTCCCCGAACTACCAGATGTCTTAAAAATTAATAGAAGTGGAATTTGAACCTAGGAGGTAAAAGTGACTCAAGAACAAGGTCCCCAAGAGCCGTCTGGTAATCTTTGTCTGTTGATTTACTAAGAGGAGACAAATATCATAAAAGCAAGGGGTAAAGAGGAAATCTTTGTTTTTTCTAAAGTTTTCCATCTTCATGTCTATTGTCAAGTATTGTATTTGTCAAGAAATGCATCATAATCTCATTTAAAAATAATCAGATTAGTAAGCAATTCTCTTGGAGAGTAAATTGGATGGCTTTTAGAGATGTTTAAAAAGACAGACTGGCAAGTAGAGTGTTTTTGAAGGTCTGATGTTAGTCTGTGTTCAGCCGGCAGAATAAAGCCCTGGCAGAAGCCACCTCCCCCTCTCTCTCTCACTTAGGCAAATTGGGTATCTGGTTTACAGGACTGCGGAAAACCCACCCCCACCACTTGGGGCTTAAATTATGGTGTCCTAATCAACGGGTTCATCTAACCATGGTTGTGAAAGGTTTGACTGAAAAGCTGATTTAAATGTGGGTTACTGAACTTTCTGGGGGCTACAAGAGCTCATAATTTGTTCAGCCCTTACATTCAGGGAAACTCTTTTAATGAACCTCATTTCATGTTGACACACAATAGACCAGCTTGGCTGGAAGAGACAGGAAGCTTCCTGTTCAGGCACCCTGCGTGTGTGTGTGTGTGTGTGTGTGCGCGCGCGTGTGTGTGCGCGCTCCTCGGGGGGGGGGGGGCGGTGTGTCCAGCATGATCACAACTCACAACTTCGGTCCCCTCTTTGGAGAAGCTTCCTATTCTCCAACGACCAGTACCTGCCATTTCCCCCATCAGCTTTCTCCGCTTTCTCCTATGACCATTTCTCTACCTTCAACTATTTCAGTAAATGGCTGTAAAAGGCTAAACATGAACACCTTCAATCCATTCTTTCCTACCCCTCCCCTGGTTTATTTTTTCTTCCTTAGTACCTACTGCCACCTACCAGGCTACTTATTTTGTGTACACATTTTTTTTTTTTTAAGATTTTATTTATTCATTTGACGGAGAGAGAGACAAGCAGTGGGAGAGGGAGAAGCAGGCTTCCCGCGGAGCAGGGAGCCCGATGTGGGGCTCGATCCCAGGACCCTGGGATCATGACCTGAGCCGAAAGCAGACGTTTAACGACTGAGCCACACAGGTGCCCCTTGTGTACATATTTTGTTTGTTGTCTCTTTTGCTAGAAGGTCAGCTTCCTGGGCTGGGCTTTTGGTTTTGTGTATTGTTTTATTTCCAGCACTTGCAACGGTGCCTGGCACATAGTATTTGCTCGATCAGTATTTGTGGAGTGAATAAACAATGGCAGGCCCTATCGCTCAAGCTCACTTCCTATCTCTTAGTGCATGTTACTCAGAGTTGCTAAATAGGAGATGAGAGTGGCAGAGTTAGGGGGAGGGGATATGGTTGTTACCACGGTCAGCTTCCTGGCTGTGCTCTGTGCAGTTGCCCAGACCTGGGCTCAGAAGGGTCCTGTGCTTGATTTAATGCTCTGCTGTCACTGTGTCAAAATCCCTAAGAATTTTTTTCTTTGAACTTCTGCTTCGGAAGTGAAGTCCGGTGGGACAACGGAGGATGCACAGGAGAGAGAGACATATGCACTATGAGTGTCCAATGCCCTTCCTCACCACCCCATTTACATATAATGCTCATGATGCCTTAGGAGCACAGAGTTCTGATGGACCCACGATGCGTGGGAGTTCGATGAGACTCAAGCAGGTGCAAGATAGGTGTGTTGTGGGGCGCCTGGGTGGCTCAGTCGTTAAGCGCGTGCCTTCGGCTCAGATCATGATCCCAGGGTCCTGGGATCGAGCCCCGCATCGGACTCCCTGCTCCGCGGGAAGCCTGCTTCTCCCTCTCCCACTCCCCCTGCTTGTGTTCCCTCTCTTGCTGTCTCTCTCTGTCAAATAAATAAATAAAATCTTAAAAAAAAAAAAAGATAGGTGTGTTGTGTCTGCCTGGGTGAGCAGGGGCTCTAGCAGCCTGGGAGACCATACATTTTTGTTCAAATCAGAACTTGCTTCGATGTGGCACCTGGGTGGCTCAGTCGGTTAAGGGTCTGCTTTCAGCTCAGGTCATGATCCCAGAATCCTGGGATCCAGCGCTGCATCGGACTTCCTACTCAGCGGGGAGCGTGCTTCGCCCTCTTCCTCTGCCCTTCCTCCCACCTAGCCCCCCCGCTGTGCTCTCTCTCTCACAACTCTCTCTCTCAAATAAATAAATAAAATCTTATTTTTAAAAAAAGAACTTGCTTTGAACACAGAAAGAAGGCAAGAGACATGAACGAACAAAGAACTCTATCATATCCTATGTTATTCCTGTTCCTTTCCTGGATGAGCAGACCACTTGCCCGGGAAACAGATGTAGAAGGAAAGAGAGGGAGAACAATCCCTAGTTCCTTTCCTTTCCATCTTCCTTGCTTGTCAGTAAGCTGAAGGTAGAAGGTTGGCACTCTGTTTCGTATTAAGTGAAATAAAACTAGCTGACTTAGTTTTGTACAACATTTCCACTGTTATGTTAAGGATGAAATACATATGCAAGTACCAACTCGGAAAGAGAAATTTTGTAAAATGCTCTTATATTTGCATTTAAAACGGCATTGCACAATATAAAGATGAACAGTGTACTTCATGCTAATATTTTAAAAGTTTACTTTTTCTTTACTGAGGACAATATTAAATAGCAAATAAAAAACACCCATGGAAGGAAGGAGAAAGCTTTATATTTCAGTACCTTTAACAGCACTTTTTTCTTGCTTTTCCAACAAGGGGCCCCGTGATTGGGACCCACAAATTACGTAGCCGGCCCTGTTTGTCATGGCTGTGGTTGAATAATTCAATCCAGCCTGTCAAATTCTGGGGTTATGTTTCTAAAATAAACTTTTAAGTACAGGAAGCCCAACTTACCAACAGATTGCATTCCACTTTATTATATAAGTCAGCTGCTTGGAACTTGGCACGTATTTTCTTATAGGAACACTGTTTTGAATAGCGATCAGTTTGCCGAACTAGCCCTCGAAAACGCACTGAAAAGTATAGGATGGCAGATTGCTCTAGTGCATTTGAACGACTGGATTACTGCCGCCGAGGACTCTCAGGGCTGGTTGCCCAGTACCGCACTGCAGGCTTGCACTTAGCAGTTGGGTGGGGTCATGGGAATGCTGGTTGGTTCTGGCCAATGAGCTGTGAGTACTGGCAAGTGCCGCCCAGGCCAGAGCGTTCTACGGACAGTGTGAGACCCTCTGCGGCGCTTTCTTCCTCTCCGTTAGAGCGTCCGGCACTGTTCCAGGGGGCTGCTCCATCAGCCGCGGGCGCCGTGGGGGTAGGACGCAGAGCAGGGTTCCCGTGGGCTGCGACGGCATGTCGCATTACCCGAGCGTGACCTGACCTACTCGGACCGATCACCTCATTCATTAGAGTTCTTTGATTGCAGGCAGTAGAAACCAGTCCCGGCTAATGAAAGCGCAAAGGGGTGTGTTGACTTCTGGGGCAGCCGACAGACTTGAAGAAACATCCGGGCCCCAGGTGGCGGAGCCGCGACACGACTCTCAGGCCCTTCTGGGCCGATAGCGGCCTGACGCGGTTCCCGTCGTTTTCTGCGGCTGTGTTACCCGACCCGAGAGTCGGAGTCAGGGAGTGAGGGCTGGCTTGGTTGAGTTTGGGTGTGCCCCTCCCTTAGCCGGGAGTGGGGACCTTGAGGGGCAGTCCCAGCAGGACCGCCCCGCAAAGCAACATGGAGGTGTCTGTTTCCCAAAGCGACGGACGTCCGCATGTCCGGAGGGCCGCCCTGACGCCGCCTAGCCGCTGGGGAGCAGCCTCGGAGGCTGGGAGGAGAGGAAAGCCGTGGCGGCCTAACCGCACCCCGGGAGCACTAGCTCCGAGGTTGGGGTCTGTCGCTCGGGGATGCTGCTGCATGCTTTGTGTCTGCACATCACAGGGCTTTCCTGGCTCCCAGGGCCGCGGTTCTCAGCCCCGGCTGCGCGCCGGGGCTGGGGGTGGGGAGGCGTTTCTGTAAAAGGACCCAGTGCCCGGGCCTTGTCCCTGAGATGGTGATTTAGCTGCTCGTGGGCCTGGACATCAGCTTACTCACAGCTCCCCTGTAAAGGCAGCATGCACCCAGGATTACCGAGTGCATTTACTTGGGGCCCTAACCTGGCCAAGCCCCCACCCCAGCACTTGGTCCTGACCTCGCGGGGCGGGGGGGCTACGTGTGGGTGTTCCTCTTCCATAGGTTTCTTGCCTGAAAAGTATTCAAGCTGCTTATTCTTTTTCTGGCAGCTCGAGATATGTTTCCTGCAGTGTCTTAGTCCCCCTTTATTTACCCGGTGAAATTTCAGGCTTGGTGCTGGAGCCAATCTACTGAGCTACTCAGGACTCAGAGGAGGAGAAGAAACACCAGGAACATTGGGCTGGAACTCTTTCATCCTGCTGTTATTTCTTCCCCTGCTGTGGCTGCCTGGTGACCCCTCTAAGGCCCCTCTTACCCCCAGTCCCTTCCTGGAAAGAAAAAGGGACAGATAAAAATACTTCAGCTGTATAAGCTCCTGCCACAACCGAGCGGTGAAGTCACATCTCTGGCCCCCGGTGGCAAAGCCTTGTGTGTGTACCCCCTCAGTGGCTAGAGCCGACCTCCCTTTGCAAGGCGGGCACAGCAGTGAGCTGGGGCATGAGACATCCTGGGAGCAGAGACTTGTTTAGTTTTGAATTGCAGTTATCAACGAGATCGGTCACTGCTGAATCGCTTGGTCTCTTTTATCTTGACTTAGTGTGTTTCCTGTTGGTTCCGCTGCCCCCTATCATCTGCTGGGAGGCCGGGGAAGAAATGTCCACTGCAGGGCGCCTGGGTGGCTCAGTTGGTTAAGCGACTGCCTTCGGCTCAGGTCATGATCCTGGCGTCCCTGGATCGAGTCCCGCATTGGGTTCCCTGCTCGGCAGGGAGTCTGCTTCTCCCTCTGACCCTCCCCCCTCTCATGTGCTCTCTCTCATTCTCTCTCTCTCAAATAAATAAA
The DNA here is from genome assembly GCF_004348235.1 of Phoca vitulina. Lineage (NCBI taxonomy): Eukaryota > Metazoa > Chordata > Mammalia > Carnivora > Phocidae > Phoca > Phoca vitulina. The sequence goes on from NW_022589728.1 coordinate 41,574,337, forward strand.
TAAAATCTTAAAAAAAAAAAGAAATGCCCACTGCAGCTCTGGGAGGCATCCCAGAGTGTGCTGCTCAGGGTTCCTTGCAAGTGGTAGGTGAAGGCATTTATGGGCACATCCGCTTGGCAGAGGGCCTCTGTGGTGGGGGCACCCGAGCCCCCTCCGTGTGACTTAGGTCATCACCTGGCACCAGCCAGCTGGAGAACATGGCAAGCAAAGCACCACCCTCTGGGTGGGAAGCCAGGGCACAGCTGCCCTGCTGCAGCCTCATTTTGGAGTCACACCAGGGGCTTGCTGGCCATGGCGGTCGCCCGTGCTCCTCCCGCGGATACATCGGGTACGTGCCAGGGTCCCTGGCATTTCCCTTTGCTTGTTTGGCCTCTTGGGGACATTCCTAAATATATTCATGAACCCAGAAGAAGTCGTGGGGTCTCACTCAATCTGTTTTTCTTTTATTACATGAGGGGGATGCCCTCTGGTATTAAAATTCTGAGGTCCTATACATTTTTTTTTTGTTTTTTTTTTTTAAGATTTTATTCATTTATTTGACAGAGAGAGACACAGCGAGAGAGGGAACACAAGCAGAGGGAGTGGGAGAGGGAGAAGCAGGCTTCCCGCTGAGCAGGGAGCCCGATGCGGGGCTTGATCCCTGGATCCCGGGATCATGACCTGAGCCAAAGGCAGACGCTTAACCACTGAGCCACCCAGGTGCCCCTCCTATACATTTTCTTAGAATCATTCAATTTCAGCAGTGGAAGGATATATGATATCATCTGACTCTCCCAAGAGACATTTTCACATGAAGAAGTTTGAAAAGTCTATCTAAAAAATCTTAGAATTGGCAGTGTGGGTTTTAACAGGGAAGTGGTGTGGTGTATAAACAGATCTTTGACTAAGAGTAGCCAGGCTCCTGACCCCTTTGCTGACTGTTGACCTTAGGCTTTCTGTCCTTGTGTTAACTTCCCTCTGACCTAGGGAAGGTGGGCAGTCTGGTGGTTAGGGACGTGGGCTTTGGAGTCAGACCTGCCTGGGATTGAGACTTGGTCCAGCCAGGTGTGAACATGTGAACTTGCATGAGCAACTTGACTTTGCCCTAGGTCCTTCATCTGTATAAACAGGATGTAAGAATTTGTGCAAATTTGCATTTACTTAACTTCCTTGAGTCATCAGTTCCCTTGGCTGGAAACTGGGAATAATAAGTGTCCCTAATCTCGGACAGTTGTTGCGAGGATTCGATGATACAAGGCCCTTGAAGCACTTAGGCCAGTCCTGGGCATGGAGTGGTCCCTCCCCAAATCCCAAAATCCAAGTCCTGGGCACAGAGGTCCCTCTCATCTCCATTGTAGGTGGTTCTTTGGATCAAATGAAGCAGCATTTTCAAAAGCACTTGGAAAACTGGAGCTGGACATACATACAAGATGATTGTTTGGAAACATTGCTTTACTGGCTCATTAAGGGTAAAACTCTTACTTTCTGAAGGAGCAAGACTTCCAATTGATATCCCATTTGTTTTTCATGAACAATTTTGTGAAGTATCAGAAAAAATGTGAAATCAGTAGTTTCTAGAAGCTTGTTTGGGGAAGCTTGCAAGGCAAGCTATATTTCCAGAATATGCTCTGTTAGGTACCCAATTCTATCCTATATCTTTAGCCAATCTAGGTCTAATTATCTCTGTCCCTCTGCCTCTGTCTCTCTCTCTCTCCCTCTCTCTCTCTCCTTTTTTCCTCTCTTCCCCTCTCTTCTTCTCCCTCTCCCTCTCTATCTCTTCCTGTCTCTCCTGACTCTCATATAACTGCCAACAGGGATCTCACATCTTAAAAAATTAAGAAAAGCATGAGCAAGGGGCGCCTGACTGGCTCAGTCAGTAGAGCATGCGACTCTTGGCTGGCTCAGTGACCGAGCATATGACTCTTGATCTCAGGGTTGTGAATTCAAGCCCCACACCGGGCGTGAAGCCAACTTAAAAAAAAAAAGCATTAGCAAATAAAATCCTCCCTAATTTCTGTCCCTCTCCAGTTACTGCCGCATCTCTCAACATCCCTTCTTGTCCACACATCTGGGGAGAGAATGGAGACCTTTAATCCCCTTATCAGTTCTATCCAAAGATGTTACAGCTTTTCACATTTACTATTTCTAAAATTGGGCTGTATCTTGTGTGTGTGTGTGTTCCAATAAAACTTTTTTTTTTATAGATGCTGAAATTTGAATTTCATATAATTTTCACTTATGAAGAATTATTCTTTTAATTTTTTTAACCATTTATTAATATAAAAACCATTTTGGGCTCTTGGGCCGTACAGAAGCAGGAATTCAGCCTTAGTTCTGCCAACCCTTGGGCTGTGTCTTTTAAACCTGTCAAGAGAAACTTGCCAGCCAGGCTGAGGACAAGCTCTATCATGAGTGTCTTGGCATCTGTACATATGAGAACTTGGCCTGACACATCTGCTTATCAGATGTGCACTTCACTGAGTTATTTGCTTAGATGGCAGCTCACATGACTGAATTTTAACTTTAGACTCTTAATTATTACTTCATGTCTTTATAAAGATAGCACAATGACATGGCATTGAAGTAAAAGTTCAGAAGATGGCTCGCACGTGCCAGGCAAGGGGAATTGATGCCGTAGAAATGGCCAAATCCCTCAGAATCGATCTCAGAATTTTCAAAATTCAGAAAAGTTAGAGGAATGGACAGTTTGTCAAAAACTTCTGGTTTGACCCTCAGGAGAAGCCATCTAATTTCCATAATGTGGAATCCCATGAAGGAAAGCAGAAACTTCAGGGGGACCTAGAAATGTAAGCAATTCTATGATTCTTCCACAGACCTTCGATTTATATGGTTAATTTTAAAGGTATTATAGAAGTCAAGGTCACAAGTCCTGATTATGGAAGGAGGGATGCCTTTGCATAGTTTTGCAAAGCTGCTGATGGCCAAAAATTATTTCCAAGGCTCTTTAGATGTTGAATACAAAGCAGGCTTAGGGGCACCTGGGTGGCTTCGTCGGTTAAGTCTGCCTTTGGCTCCTGGGATTGAGCCCCTCATTGGGCTCCCTGCTCAGTGGGGAGCCTGCTTCTCCCTCTCCCTCTGCTTCTCCCCCCGCTTGTGCTCGCTCTCTCTCTCTTAAATAAAGAAATAAAATCTTTTTTTTTTAAAAGGACAAAATAGGCTTAGAATTAATTATAATATATAATATAATATAATATAATATAATATAATATAATATAGAAAGTGACATATTGGTATTTTGATGAATATATGCTATTGACAGTTGAAAAAAATATGGAATTTCAGCAGGACTAGGATGAGGGGAGTGAGGTGCCCAGGAAGAAATGTAAGGAGGAGATCACTTTCAGGGTGTGGCACAAGTGAAAGTGAGGGCCTCCTTACATTTTCTGTCCTAGATACCTCACTTGTTTCACCCTAGACCAGCCCTGAATTTAAATATAGTCTATGTTTGTTTCCTCAAGAGCTGAGAAATCCATGGTGTGTCTTACAATCCACGGTGCCTTAGAATCAAGGAAGTAGAGTGGTTGGGGTTCTGCCAAGGGGGTGAGGTTGTCCCTGGCCTCCTTAAGGGGTCTCCTTGACCGGGCTGCCTTGGTCTATCTTTTCAGCCTGGGAGGCCGGTAGGTGCCCTAACTCTGTGTGCTCATCATGCCCTGTGTTTATGTTTCTGTGGGTCCTGAGCTCAACGTAATTGTTTTTTCAAAATCTGTCCCTCCTCTAGACTATGAGTTCTTTCGGAAGAAAAACTCTTCATGTCTTTATGTTGCCATGGCTGATGCCCAAGTCTGGCAATACTCAGCGAATGCCAGGGCAGTGAATGCATAAAGCAAACTGTTGAATGAATAAATACTTTTCACAGTTGAGTTCAAATGACTTTTAATGCTTGGAAGATGCAGAGAATGCAAGACTTGACCTCACAGAGCAAGTTATTTTTGAAAATATCTTCTTTAGTCTGGCCAATTTGAAATTATATGGTGACCCTGCTTTAGAAAATCTGAACTTTCACCTTTCCAGATGATGAATATGCTTTATGATCTCCCAGCTCAGAGCAGTGACTAAATTCTTGACCTCCAAATGCTGTTGAGGGAGACAAGCATGGCTTGAGGATCAAGCTTTAAGCAGCGGTGGTGTTATACCATCTGCAGTTGGCCCAATGGCAGAGTCGGTAAGCTAGGACATTCTTTGGGGATGGAAAGAAAAATGAATTCCTTTGCTGATGGAATTACTAATTTTTCTACTTTAATGGTCAGTACAGTCCCATGGTGGGCTGATAAAATGTCCTCAGATGCCAGGGGGCCCTGCTGGGCTAAGCCTTGCCCTTGCCTTCAGTCCAGGGCTAATCTGATCATCCAGATAAAGGGAATATGCAACTTTTACTTTTTAAGACTCACAACTCCAGCAATTTTTTTTAGGAGCTCAAGAAAGTCAGTCAGAATGGGTGCAGTCCTTGGGAGTCTTTGGAAGAAGATGCCTCCATGTAGTGGTGCATAGGGTAGGGCTGCAGGGGTGTTGTATAAGGCTGCAAGCTGTTCAAAATCCCTCTTGTCCCAATAAAGCTAAGATGCTAACTTTCTAAAGGAAGCAGGGCTTCCAAATTCTGTTCAGATCCCTAGACAAATCATCTGATTCATATAAAAAGGCATAACTTACACATGACTTCAGTTTCCAAAATGTGACGTTCTGAGCTGATGGCCCTCTCCAACCCCCCACTAAATAGCCAGAGAATTTCCTGTTCATCTTATCCTGACAATAGTTTAGATCTGTTTATACTGGCTTATTATAATTTGAGAAGTCCTGACTTTGTAGCATTTAAAGATTTATTTATTTATTTTAGAGAGAGAGAGAGAGAGCGCACAAGTGGGCAGGGCAGGGGGAGAGGGGGAGAGACTCTCAAGCAGACTCCCTGTTGAGCACAGAGCCCAAGCACAGAGCCTGAGTGAAGAGCTCCATGCTGGACTCCATCTAACAACCCTGAGATCGCAATCCTGAGACCATGACCCTGAGATCATGACCCTGAAACCGAGAGTTGGAGCCTTATCTGACTGCACCACCCATGCACCCCACAAGTTTGTAGCATTTAGAAAAAGTAATTATGAAAGAAAAAAAAAGTAATTATGTAGGGCCGCCTGGGTGGCTCAGTGGGTTGAGCGACTGACTCTTGATTTCGGTTCAGGTCATGACCTGACGGTCGGGGGTACTGAGCTCCACGTTGGGCTCAATGCTCAGCAGGGAGTCTGATTGAAGATTTTCTACCTCCCTCTGCCCCTCACCCTGCTCATGCTCACTCACACACACACTCTCTCAAATAAATAAATAAATCTTAGAAAAAAGTAATTATGTAACGTGGATTTGTATTTTCTGATGGAGGCATGGACAGAAAGGGGGAGGTGCTGATGGCTGGAGAGATTCACAGCAGGATAGAGAAGATAAAAATCGTATCTCATTCCCTCTTCTAGAGATAACTGCTGGCATAATGCCATTCAATGTCTTTTAATCACATGTATTTAGAATGTTTTGTTATTAGAATAATACTCAATTAGCATAGAAAACAAAGGGAAAAAGCCTGTAATCCCGGCATTTAGATAACCAATGTTACCGTTATGATGTCCTTTGTTTTTTTTTTTGCCCTGCATATAAAGACAAACACTAAATCTGCATTACTCCTTATGCATTTTCCCAAACAAAAACATAGCACAAACTTTAATTGTACAAGACAGAAATGATTGCACACAGAGTGTGCACACATATCCCACATTTCAAACTTATTTATAAACATTGATGAAAAATATCAAATAAAAGAGTAGGAATAGAACTCAGCAACATAATTTAAGAAATGGACTATGACTGGGTGAAGTTCATCTAGGAATGCAGAGATAACAAAATATTAGGAGATCTATTAACATAATCAATCTTATATGAACACTTCTTATGACCATTTTGACACTGAAAAGCCATATAAAACTTTACAATGTGATTTTTTAAGTTTATTTTTTTAATTTTAATTTTTTAAAAGATTTTATTTATTTATTTGACAGAGAGAGGCACAGCGAGAGAGGGAACACAAGCAGGGGGAGTGGGAGAGGGAGAAGCAGCCTTCCTGCTGAGCAGGGAGTCCAATGTGGGGCTTGATCCCAGGACCCTGGGACCATGACCTGAGCCGAAGGCAGACGCTTAACGACAGCCACCCAGGCGCCCCTACAATGTGATTTTTTAAAAAAGTCTCAAACTAACAGAATTATGCTTAATTAGACATAGTCCTGTTAAAGTCAGAGAAAGACAGGTGTCACTGTTATCTCCTTGTTAAAAAGCACTTGTCAATACGATGAGCAGGACTATTAAATAAGATGTCTAACTAGGAGGTAAGGAGGCAAAATCATCTCCATTTGAAGATGTGATTGCCTACTGAGAGAATCATTAAAATATTTTCTTGGGGGGTGCCTGGGTGGCTCAGGTCATGATCTCAGGGTCCTGGGATCGAGCCCTGCATCGGGTTCCAGCCCCGCATCGGGTTCCCTGCTCCTCGGGAAGCCTGCTTCTCCCTCTCCCACTCCCCCGGCTTGTGTTCCTTCTCTCACTGTGTCTCTCTCTGTCAAATAAATAAAATCTTTAAAAAAATAAAAAATAAAAAATAAATAAAATATTTTCTTGGAAGTAAAGCAGTTCAATATAGTGTGTAAGGACAAAATAAATATATATATAAAATTTATAGTTTCTTATATGTCAGCAACAATCCTTTAGAAAATATAATGGAAAGGCAATTCCACTCATAATTAACATCAGGAAAATAAAACACCTAGAAACACATGTAACAGAAACAAATACAGAACAAAATAGAACAGCATCTCTGTGAAACTCTCCTGGGACTGGTAAGGTTTGAATACACAGAAAGACAAATCTTATTATTGGATGGTGTATTAGTTTCCTAGGGTTGCCATAATGAATGACCACACACTGAGTGGCCAAGAAATTTGCTCTCACAGTTCTGGGGGCTGGAATTCTTTTTTTTTTTTTAAGATTTTATTTATTTTTTATTATTTAATTAATTAATTAATTAATTAATTTGAGAGAGAGAGACTGAGATAGCGACAGAGATAGCAAGAGAGAGCATGAGTGGGGGTGAGGGAGAGGAAGAAGCAGACTCTCTGCTGAACAGGGAGCTGGATGTGGAACTCGATCCCAGGACCCTGGGATCATGACCTGAGCAGAAGGCGGACGCCCAACCAACTGAGCCACCCAGGTGTCCTTGGGGGCTGGAATTCTGACATCAGGGTGTTAGCAGACTCCCTCTGAAGGCTCTGTGCAATGCCTTGGCTTCTGGTGTTACTAGAACCCCTGGTGTTCCTTGGCTTGTACACATGTCGTTCCAGTCTCTGCCTCTGTCATCACATAGCGTTTTCCTTGTATTTCTGTCTCTATGTCCCTGCTCCTTTTCTCATAAACACTTCAGTCATATTGGATTACAGCCTATCCTAATGACCTCATCTTAACTTGACTACATCTGCAAAGACCCTATTTTTCCAAATAAAGTCATATTCACAGGCACCAGAGGTGAGGATTTTAACATGTCTTTGGGGGAAACACATTTCAACATATAACAGATGGGAAGACCCAATATTAAAAAGAAGCACATTCTCAAACTAATCTATAATTCCTATTTAATCTCAATAAAAATCCCCAAAGGATTCCAAATGAATTCTGAAACTCACAGGGAGAGTGAGCAATGTGAAAATAGCTAGGACAAGTCTGAAAAAGGCAAGTCACAAAGAGGTAGGTTTTGCCCTGCTAAATATTAAAATGTGTTACAAAGTTCCAATAACTGTATATGATACTATTGCAGATACAGACAGATCCATGTAACACGGTAGTGCAGACCCAAGTGAATCCAGTGTGTGTATGTGTGTGAATTAGGGGCTGAATGGTATTCCCCACAAATTCATATATTGAAGTTCTAACCCCCAGTACCTCAGAATGTGACTTTATTTGGAGCCAGGGTGTTTAAAGAGGTATTTAAGCTAAATGAGGTCATTAGATTGGGCTTTAATCCACTACGATTTGTGTCTTATAGGACACAGACATGCACAGAGGTAAGATCATGTGAGGACACAGGCAGAGAACAGCCATGTACAAGCCAAGGACAGAGGCCTTAGGAGAAATTGACCCTACTGATAACTTGACCTTGGACTTCCAGCTTCAAAATGGTGTGAAAGCAAGTTTCTGTTGGTTAAGCCATCTGGTCTGTGGTTCTTTGTTATGGAAGCCCCAGCAAACTAAAACAGTGTGTGTATATAAATATATATCAGAATTGAGCATCTGTGTATGATAAAAATGCCATTTCAAATCTCTGAGACAACTCTCTAACAGGAAAACCATAAAGCTTGATCCTAATCTCATTTTAATACCAAAATAAATTGTAAGAAATAAGAAATTCAAATATTAGAAGTGAACCATGAAATATTAAATATGGGTAAATATTTTTATTGTCTTGAAGTGCAGAAGGTATGATGTCAAAAGGAAACTATAATGGAGTATTTCGTAGATTAAAAAACATGCAGTTAAAAAAAGAAAACACCTGGCATGTTAAGAGTAGTAATAAAGTTGAAACACAAATAACAAACCGGGAAATATGTTTGCAACATATATAACACCGAGTTAATATCTCTAATATGCACAGGACATTTACAAATTAATTTTTAAAAGGCAAGGCCTTTAAAAAGTGAGCAAAGGATATAAATAGCAGTTCACAAAAGATAAAAAGCAAATGAGAAATAAATATATGAAAATACGTTAATTCTCACTCATCATTAAAAGAATGTCCATCAAAACAATAAAGATAGTTTGTATTTTGTTGACAGATGAGTGGCAATTACAAAGATTGACAGGATAACAATCCTTGATTAGATGAGTCTTTGGCAAATATTTTCTTTTGCCCTGTGGCTTGTGTTTTCATTCTCTTTTTTTTTTTTTTTAAAGATTTTATTTATTTATTTGAGAGAGAGAGAATGAGAGACAGAGAGCATGAGAGGGGGGAGGGTCAGAGGGAGAAGCAGACCCCCCGCTGAGCAGGGAGCCCGATGCGGCACTCGATCCCGGGACTCCAGGATCACGACCTGAGCCGAAGGCAGTGGCTTAACCAACTGAGCCACCCAGGCGCCCGTTTTCATTGTCTTGACAGGGTCTTTCACAGAGTAGTTTTTAATTTTAGTCAAGTCCAGTTTGTCAGTTAGCTCTTTGGTGTTGTACCTAAAAAGTCATCCCCATACCCAAGGTCACCTTGTTGTTTTCCTATGTTATCTTCTAAGAATTTTATAGTTTTGCATTTGACATTTAGGTCTATGATCCATTTTGTTGTGAAGAGAGTAAGATCTGTGTGTCCAGATTATTATTATTATTTTGTATATGGATGTCCCGTTGTTCCAACACCATTTGTTGAAAAGACTACCTTTTCTCCATTGTATTGCTCCTCACAGTCTCTTGTTAAGTAATCCATCCCCTCACCTTTTATTTGAGGTGCATCTTTTATCACATGTCAGGTTCTTTGTAGAAGGTACATTTCTGAATTTTTAATTTTGCTCTATTAATGTGTTTGCCCATAACTTGCATATACTTGCTTTTTTAATTTAATAAGTGTTAAAATCAAGAAACACCAGTCCCCAATTATTACTATTTTTTTTTCACTGTAAATGTATTGGTTTTCCCTGGCCTGTTAATTTTTCCAAATTAGTGAGGTTTCACCGAAGAAGTCCCTTTAGAATTTTGAATGTAAGTAACGAAGCCATAAACTAATTTGGGGAAGATTGACACGTTTGTTTCTCGTTTCTAGGAATCTGGTGGGTCTCTCAGCCATATTGTTTTGCTCATTAATCAAACCAAACCAAACCAAAGGGCAAGGAGCTGGGAAGTGAACTCGGCTGAAAGGGGGGCACCACACCACAACAGGCATTCCCTAACTCTGGTTTACGTGAGGAAGTGGCCAGAAATTGTGGGGATCACAGGGGCACTCCCTGAGGAAATTTATCAACCAGAAACATTATGGGGGCCTGGACTTTGTTTTTAAGTTTTTATCCCAGGACAGATTTACCCCAAGGGGAAGCGAGATTCCTTCGTGTGCATGAAGGGGTGTGGAAGAGCTAGCTGGAACTGGCATTGGGTTGTTCTGCATCTGACCTTCCTCAGGGAGGAGGGGCCATGTGCAGCGTGGAATGCACACAGGAGGTGGGGGGGCAGATCTGGGTTTGAGTTGTGACAGCTCTGTGATCTTGGGCCCTTTCTCAATTCTCTGATCCTCATCTGAAATGTGGATAATGATACTCACCTGACAGGGTGCTTGTTTGTGTTAAATGAGATAAGGACATAAAGTATGTGTATAGGCCCAGCACATGGTAACACTCAAGAAATGGTGGCAATCGGGAATAATAATACAATTACTGGGGGTTTTTTTTGGTGGTGGGGGATTAAAAGAAGTAATGGATATAAAGAGTTATCACAATCCCGGGCACATACTTATACCAGGACCCAAATACCCTAGTATGTTAGTACATACTAATTAACACTACTGTCACTGTTGTCACTGCATTGTTATTGTTTGTGTAGCATTCAAGCATTCCACACGTGATCTCAAACCACTTGCGTGCAAAGGCATTCATCATGAACCGTGGGCAGGTGCCCCGAGGGCGTCCCTGCCTGCCTGTGTAGTGTTGCCCAGAGGAACCCAGGTGAACTTGGTCTATGTGCCTGGGCTCCACTCTAAGAGCTGAGTCTCCTGACTAGGACCTGCCTTCTCTGACCATAGTGATGTAGGATCCCCCGTGGCTCCACCAGCCATAGGCCTTCCTTACCCTGTGAGCTCCAACCCACTAAAAAGTAGGGTGGGAGGTCAGGGGCTCAAGGTTCCAGTCCCCACCACTTTTTCCCCGAGCTGTGGTACATGAAGCAAATCAGGTTACTTACCAAAGTATCCTTTTTTCTCATCTGTACGGTCAGGTCAATATAACTTAATCCTGGCTCCCTCTCAGGGCTGAATGAGGATGGAATGAGAGAAAGGAGAGATGACCTCAGGCGCACAGTAGGCCTCCAACTAGGGTCACCTGATAAAATACAGGACACCCAGTTACATGTGAATTTCAGACAAACAACAAAGAATTTTTTTAGTATAAGTATATCCCAAATATTCATAGGGCATACTTACACTAAAAAAATTATTGGCCATTTATCTGAAATTCAAATTTAACTGGGAATCCCATGCTTTGATTTGCTAAATCTGGCACCCTGGCCCCTAACAGATGTCGGTTCTTTCCTCTTCTTACCATCTGTAAGCATGATTTTGTAATAACCCTGGCCACCTCCCAGGTCACTGTGAGGATCTCATTAATTCCCATGAATGGATTCAACCAACAAAGGCTCGTTGGGCTGGTACGGAAGGTTCATGAAGGCAGAGGAATATAGATTAACCAGGTTTCTGGCTTGGGCATTATGAAATGCCCTGAAAAAGGTTAAGTGCAGTTCAAACATGAGCTGTTGAGGGCCATTCATTTTTTGCAGGCCTCCCTTTAAACCTAGAACTCAAAGAATGGCATTTGATCTCTTTCAGGAACTTAATGTGGTATCTGTCACCGCCCCTTCCCCCCCCCCAGTTCCCTAGGAAGCCTGTCAGTGCAGAGGAAGGGCACGGTCACATGCGGGTCAGGGGAAAAGATGGGATTAGCACCTCCAGGCTCTCAAAGCCGCCCCCTCCAGCAACCCCTCCCTAACTCTGCTCACACCTGTCCATGAGTCAGCACTTTATTCTAGGCTCCCTGAAGGCATGAGCCCTCCCGCCTGCCCCATGGTAGAGATTGCTTTCTGAGGTCTTCAGACGATAAAGTGAAGGAGCAGACGGCTGCCCTGGGCCACACCTTCAGATGTCCCCTGGGTGCTGTGTCGGCTACATCCCCTGAGCAGGGACAGGGACAGCAGAGCCCATGCCTCACCATGTGGCCAGGTCGCTGTGGGGTAGGTAAAGTGATGACCCACCTACTGGAGTCAGAGGACAGGGAGCAGGTAAGTGCAGCGGACTTTCCTCCTGCGTTTTTGGGGGTGCTTGGGGTGGGGGTAAGGCAAAGCTGTCAGTCATGTTAGGGAGGGTAAGAGTGTACCAAGCTGAAAGGTTCGTATAAACTTCTACCGGCTCAGGTGACTTACAGGTGCAGCAGCTCTCACCCAACGGCAGAACAGAAGCCCCGTAGACCTGGGTTGAGCTCTTGTGCGTACACCCGAACCTCAGATTAGCGCTTCTTTGTGCTCAGTTCCCTCTGCAAATTAGGTACAAGGAACTGCCAAACTCACAGGGCTGCTGTGAGACATAAGGAAAAGATGCAACCAAAATGCCTTAGTCTGGCACCTCATGTTAAAAAGACAAGGAAAAGCAACTCTGAATTTGAGTTTAAATGGGTTCCCCTGAGTCAGCTGAAAAGATTTCCATGATACCTTGCTTTCTGCGGGTGGATGGCAGGTTCTTCCCCTCCCTCCCGCCGCCTCCCAGAAAGGGTGCACACGTGTGTGTCCGTGTGGAATTTGGAGGGGTGATGATCTCACTGCAAAACCACGTAATCTTTATAAACTGAAAACCTGTCCCTTCAGAATACCAACCAGGAGGCACACCTGAAAGACAATGCCAAAGGAATTTTGTCACACCCAGGATGGACCATTGAAGAATGTAACGATGTCTCTGTCCTTAGTCCGGGTTGGTTTGCATCTGTGTGATGCAGGGACTAAATGGTAAATACTGCTCACCAATATATAGTTTCTACACTCACCAATATATAGACATGAAGAAAGGTATGCTGAGATGCTGATATGAGGGATCTTAGAGGTGGAAAGAAGGAAGGTAACACCTATTGGGTGCAACTGGGTGCTAGGTGCTCTGCAAATACCACTTCATTTAATCTTCAGAAGAATATATCATAAACAGGTCTTATCAGTTTATAGAAATGGGCGTCCAGGGGTTAAGCAGCAATGTCACATAATGTGTAAGTGGGAAGCCCGCACTCACACCCACTAAGTTGATAGCACACTCTCCCACTGAATCCAGGGCACCCTCAGCACTCTTCCAAATACAGTGGGCGGCTACTTACCTGCAGGGTGGGCATGGGGACCAAGCCGGCGGGCCATCCCAGCACTATTCAAGCTGCCTTCCAATGGGCCATTACAAGCTCTTTTTGCCAGCTCAGGTGAATCTTAGGACCCAGCTCCCCCTGCAGAATACTGGTGCTGGACTCAGATAGGCAGCACCAGGTGTATAACAGACTTCCTGTGAAGATTTATCTTTGATTTGGGGCATTTTGTTTTATTAGCAATGCATACTTTCAAGTCGATCATTGCCCTCTCCTCTGTTAAAACATGAGTACTGGGGCACCTGGGTGGCTCAGTCAGTTAAGCGTCTGCCTTCAGCTCAGGTCATGATCTCAGGGTCCTGGGATGGGGAGTCTGCTTCTCCCTCTGCCCCTCCCCCCACTCATGCTCTCTCTCGCTCTCTCAAATAAATAAATAAAATCTTAAAAAAATAAAAAAATTACAAAAACAAAAAATGTGAGTACCTCTGGGATTAGGTGACACCTGTACTTTACTGTGAATTTATACTCTGGCTCACTTTTTTCTTTGTCCAGAAGGATAGGCTAGGCTTTTCCAACTCTGTGGGATATTGGTTAAACCCCGAGGCTGAGAATAATAGGTGATCCCCCACCCCTATGACTTTCACCTCTACCGACACACATGTATTTTTTTTTTTTAGAAAAAAATTTTTTAAAGATTTTATTTATTTATTTGACAGAGAGACACAGTGAGAGAGGGAACACAAGCAGGGGGAGTGGGAGAGGGAGAAGCAGCCTTCCGAGGAGCAGGGAGCCCGATGCGGGGCTCGATCCCAGGACCCTGAGATCATCACCTGAGCCGAAGGCAGACGCTTAATGACTGAGCCACCCAGGCGCCCCCCAACACACATGTATTTTTAAGAGAGGTGCTAGGCCATCCATGAAGAGCTTGCTCAGAAGTATCCAAACTGGTCCTGCAACTTCTGGTCTTGGCACATCACCCATGTCCAGCCTAGCCTAGATCTAAGAAAAGGCTAAAGATTGCTGAGAGAGTCAAGAAATTCTTTATTCAGAAAGAAGGCAGGCCACTCGATAGGGCTCCATTAAACTGTTTCTTGGAAGTGGCATACACTTCTAAAATTTGTTGGGGCCAGGGCTGGGATGTTTACATGGCCAGGTGTCAGGTCACCTTGGAAGGTAGCCAGGCTTGAGCGTCTTGAAAGTACCCCATCCAAGATTCCTGCCTGCTCAGGAGGGGAGACCCCAGCAGAAAGGATCTCTGTGAGCTATGTGAAGAAGCAGGAGTTGAGGAACTTTTGTAGAAAGTTAGCTGGAGAGGGTATCACCCAAGTTGCCTGGATCAGAAAATGGCACTGGAGATCCCCAGCTGGGGATCTTCAAAGAGCCTGCTAACATACAAAAGGAAAGAAACTTCCAAATTCATTCTATGAGGCCAGTATCACCATGATACTTAAACCAGATAAAGACACCACCAAAAAAAGAGAATTGTAAGAGAACTACAGGCCAGTATCTCTCATGAATATACATGCAAAAATCCTCAACAATGTATTAGCCGAACGAATCCAACAATACATCAAAAAAAATCATACACCACAATCAAGTGGGATTTATTCCCGGGATGCAAGAGGGGTTCAATATTCACAAAACAATACCGCGTGATAATTTCAATAGATACAGAAAAAGCATTTGACAAAATACAACATCATTCGTGATAAAAATCCTCAACAAGGTAGGTCTAGAGGAAATATACTTAACATAATAAAGGCCTTATATGAAAAACCCATAGCCAACAGCATCCTCAGTGGTGAAAAAGTGAAAGCTTTTCCCTTAAGGTGAGGAACAAGATAAGGATGTACACTCTGACCACTTTTATTCAATATAGTATGGGAAATCCTAGTCACAGCGATTAGACAACATAAAGAAACAAAAGGCATCCAAATTGGTAAGGAAGAAGTGAAACTCTATTTGCAAATGACATGATACCATATATAGAAAACCCTAAAGACTCCACCAAAAAACTACTAGAACTGATAAATGAATTCAGTAAAGTCACAGGATACATAATCAGTGTGCAGAAATCTGTTGCATTCTTATACATTAATAATGAAGCAGCAGAAAGTGAAATTAAGAAAACAATCCCATTTACAATTGCACCAAAACAACAAAATACCTAAGAATAAACTCAACCAAAGAGGTGAAAGACCTGTACTTTAAAAACTATAAAACACTGATAAAAGAAATTAAAGATGACACAAAGAAATGGAAAAACATTCCATGCACATGGGTTAGAAGAATAAATCTTGTTAAAATGTTGATACTATCCAAAGCAATCTACACATTTAATGCAATACCTACCAAAATACCAATGGCATTTTTCACAGAACTAGAACAATCCTAAAATTTGTATGGAACTACAAAAGACCTCAAATGGCTAAAGCAATGTTGAAAAAGAAAAGCATCAGCCATCAGAAAGGATGAATCCCTACCCTTTGCATCGACATGTATAGAACTGGAGAGTATTATGCTAAGTGAAATAAGTCAAACAGAGAGAGACAATTATCATATGGTTTCCCTCATGTGTGGAATATAAGGAATAGCGTAGAGGACCACAGGGGAAGGGAGGGGAAATTGAATGGGAAGAGATCAGAGAGGGAGAAAAACCATGAGAAACTCTGGACTCTGGGAAACAAACTGAGGGTTGCAGAAGGGAGGGGGTGGGGGATGGGGTAACTGGGTGATGGGTATTAAGGAGGGCATGTGATGTGACGAGCACTGGGTGTTATACGCAACTAATGAATCGTTGGACACTACATCACAAACTAAGGATGTATTATACAGTGACTAACTGAATATAATAAAAAAATACAGAAAAAGAAAGGTATCACAATTTCTGGTTTCAAGTTACATCACAAAGTGGTAGTAATTAAAACAGTATAGTACTGGCATAAAAATAGACACATATATCTAGAATAGAACAGAAAACCCAGAAATAAACCCACAATTATTTGGTCAATTAATCTTCAAAAAGGAGGAATGAATATACAACAGGAAAAAGTCTCTTCAACAAATGCTGTTGGGAAAACTGGACAGCCATATGCAAAAGAATGACACTGGACCATTTTCTTTTACCATACACAAAAATAAACTGAAAATGAATTAAAGAGCCGAATGTGAGACCTGCAACCATAAAAATCCTTGAAGTGAGCACAGGTGGTCATTTCTCTATCAGCCATAGCAACATTTTTCTAGATATGTCTCTTGAAGCAAGAGAAATAAAAGCAAAAATAAGCTATTGAAACTACATCAAAATAAAAAGTTTCTGCACGGCAAAGGAAGCAATCAATAAAACTAAAAGGCAACCCACTGAATGGGAGAAGATATTTGCAAATGACATCTCTGATAAAGGGTTAATATCCAAAATATATAAAGAACCGATACAACTCAATACCCCAAAGACAAATAATCCAATTAAAAATGGGCAGAGGACATGAACAGACATTTCTCCAAGGAAGACATCCAGATGGCCAACAGACACATGAAAAGATGCTCAATATCACTCATCATCAGGGAAATACAAATCAAAACTACAACGAGATATCACCTCACACCTGTCAGAATGGTTACAATCAAAAACACAAGAAACAAATGTTGGCGAGGATGTAGAGAGAAAGGAACCCTCATGCACGGTTGGTAGGAATGCAAACTGGTGCAGCTACTGTGGAAGACAGTATAAAGTTTCCTCAAAAAGTTAAAAATAGGGGCGCCTGGGTGGCTCAGTCATTAAGCGTCTGCCTTCGGCTCAGGTCATGATCCCAGGGTCCTGGGATCGAGCCCCGCATCGGGTTCCCTGCTCAGTGGGAAGCCTGCTTCTCCCTCTCCCACTCCCTCTGCTTGTGTTCCCTCTCTCACGGTGTCTCTCTCTGTCAAATAAATAAAATCTTAAAAAAAAAAAAAGTTAAAAATAGAACTACCCTACAATCCAGTAATCACACTACTGGGTATTTACCCCCAAAATACAAAAAATAACTAATTCAAAGGGATACATGCACCCCTATGTTTATTGCAGCATTATTTACAATAGCCAAACTAGGGAAGCAGCCCGAGTGTCCATCATAGATGAATGGATAAAGAAGATATGGTAAAGATATACAATGGAATATTATTCAGCAATAAAAAAGAATGAAATCTTTCCATTTGCAATGACGTGGATGGAGCTAGAGAGTATAATCCTAAACAAAATAAGTCAGTCAGAGAAAGACAAATACCATATGATCTCACTCCTATGTGGAACTTAAGAAACAAAACAAATGAGCAAAGGAAAAAAAGAGAGAGAGACAAACCAAGAAACAGACTCTTAACTATAGAGAACCAACTTCTGGTTACCATAGGGGAGGGGATGGGGGTGTGGGGGGAATAGGGGATGGGAACTAAAGAGTACACTTATCATGATGAAAAAAAAATTAAAAAAAGAAAAAATATTGCAGAGGAAAAAAAATTATAGGGTTGTGTCTGATTGGCAGAATCTGAGACACATGCCTTCATCTGTTGCAAGAAAGGCTGGAATTTGATTTGAGTTTTACATTGTAGAGGTGGGATGCACAGGGCCGAAATTATCCCAAACATAGCGAGGGCATTTAACATGAGCTGAGATGTCAGTAAACATGGCTGATGTCTGTGGTATAGGAAGTTATAGAGTCACGACATTCGGCAGCCAGAGTATAGTTTCCAAATGAAACACAAGATGCCCAAATGTGGCATGCCACTTTCTTCTATCAAAAAATTATTCCTTGTTTATCTGACATTCACATTTAACTGAGCATCCTGTTTTTCTTTTTTTTATTTGCTGAATCTGGCCAGAGAGGAGTAGAAATCACATTAGCTAATTAAAAGGACACTTTGCCCTTTTCTTCTCATTTCTCCTCCCTGCCCTAAACCCAGAGAGCCTGAAGCAGGTGGTGAATGTGGATGGAGGAGGAGAAATGCTCAGAGAAGAGAAAAAGAAGAGACGGTGACTCACCTCATGGCAGGTGTCTGCATCTGGGTCAGGCGTGGGGGTCGAAGGTGGGGTGGGAGATGAAGGTGGGAGATGAAGAATAAGCTGGCTGAGACCTGCAAGGTCTCACTGAGATTGGCCTGGCACTTTTAAGATCTGAAAATAAAGATCATCAGTTAATATCTGAAAATGACCAAAATGTTTTAGGATCTTCCTCAGATACGGTCCCAGGTGGGGAAGAGGGAACCAAGAGCACAGATTCGAAAGTGAGGGGTGGAAAGAAAAGTGAAGGTGATGCCCACCTGCTTAATGAGTTGGGCCTACTCAACAACCCGGTTCTGATCCCTTTGCCCAATCACTGCTCTCTCTTTGTCCGATCACTGCTCTCTCTCTGCCGAATTGCACTTGATTCTGGGAAGAGTGACACCCACATCTCACCAGGCTGTAATTTTACCAGATGGCTTTTCTTCCTGTGCCGAGAAAGAGGACAGGGCACCACAGTGAGAGGACAGGGTGAGGGCAGAAGTTGCAGAGGGGACCTCAGAACAAGGAGGACCTGTGTGGACCTGATCTCTCAGGACCTGACTACCTCGTGAGACGGGAGCCCAAATCCTACCCTCAAAAGGGAAAATACGGTGAAGTTGCAGGTTTACGCGCCTGCATTTTCTGGACAGGGCCTGTGAAAATTTCCCAAAGCAGGGATCTCGCCAGAATCCCATGTGACCACAAAAGCATTGGCTACAGAGAACTACTTAGGCCATTTCTCTACACCTGGGTTTTCTTGACTTAAGCAGATGTGAGTGGCTTCTGTCTGACTCACCCTTAGCTTGACCTATTTTTGAAAAGCTTTCTTTACAAAAAGCTGGAGATAAGTGCTGAGAATTATACATTTATAATCCCAGTATAGACAAGATTATCTAACCCTCTCATTTTAGCTGCTCCCTATCCTGCTGGTGGTAGGTGAATGCTGACCGAAAGTTGGGGAGAGTCTAATGGCCCGAGCTATTTGCTCTAGCAGTAATTACCAGGAAGGTGGGGGTGAGGTAGGAGATAGGGAGTGGGGGAAGGGTATGCCAGGTGCCGGAGCAGCAGGCTGGGGGAGGCTGCGAGGGCTCCAGAGATTCATTTGGAATTCTGCCTCTGCTTCATGGTGCCCCAGGAACCGCTTAAGGATGAGTGGGCCCCCAATGTGGTATCAGCGCAGCAGGGTGTTGGCTTGGTAAAGTGGGAAGAGCTGGGACTTCGGATTCAGATCTGGGTTTGGATTTTTTTCTGCCATTTTACTTGCTATGTGATGTTGGCTTTCACTCCATCTTCTAGAACCTGTTTCCTCGCCTAACAAATGGGTATAGGGATCTACCTTCCATGCCTCTCAGATTTCATGGAAGAGTAAGAAAATAGTACCTGTGAAATGGTGTTATGTACTGCTCTATGTTATAAAGTGCTCTACAAAATTTACTGAAAGCATTTGAAGAGCTTTAAATGGGGTTTCTGAAAATGTGCCTTTTTCGTGGGTAGAAGGGAAAGGGGAGTCTGAGTTAATTCTCAGTGATGGCTGGTGCCAACATGGTTTGGACTGGTCCTGGGACCCTCCAGTTGGCCCAGACTCTCTCCGACCCGACTCCCCGTCAGGGTTTTAGTGTGGGAGCCCAGTGGGTCCCACGTCACTCTGGGTAATAACTAGAACTGCCACTAGTAATACTGAGAGTTGCTGGTCTAGTGCTCCTGAGAAAGTCTCTATTTCCCTCTCGGTGCCCCCAGACCAGGAGGAGGGAGCACTCTGGCACTGGCGGGAAGGTAGTAAAGCCGACAGCACCTCGCGGGGTTCTGCCACAGCCATCTGCCAGCTGCCTCGGCAGTCACCGAACGTGGAAACTAAAGGAGATGTGGGTGGTGGCCTCGGGTTCGGCTCAGATGACATGCTTGTTCCTGCTGCTGAGAGCAGCTACCTACAAGGGCACGTGTGAGCCTTTTCTGATGCAGAGGAGAAGGTTGTTTATTCTCTCCTAAAGTTCCCTTAGCCTCCATCTTTGTGGTATGGTGGCTGAGTCAGGTGGTTTGACTCTAGCTCGTTTCCTTGGAGATCATACTTGTTCCCGTTGGGACCCCAGGCAGGGGTGGAGCTGGCCTCCTCTGCATCTGTTCTCAACGCCTGGTGTTGGCAGAATGCCGGGATATACAGAATACACAGGCCCTGGAGGGCGCAGGTGAGGAGGGGGAAGGGGAGGCCCAGCTTCAGCCAGAAGTCTCAGACACACTTCCTGCTGGGCTCTGCTACCCGTCCCAGCTGTGGCCAGCCTGGACCTGCAGATGAGCTGTTCTGGGGTGGGTGGGAAATGGGGAAGTCAGCTGCGTTGAGAAGCAGGACCAGAGCAAGGTGCATTCACGGACAAAAGCATCGCTCTACGGACTTCGGAGAGTCGTCCAGGATGGATAAGCACCTTTGCTGGTGTCCAACATGCAAAACTGTAAAGCTGTTCTTATCTTTGTCTTTTGCCATGATCATTAGCTGAAAATACCCTTGGCACATGGACAGTATGAACACAGTGTGATGGTTATTTAAATATGCAAGTTTTAGATACAGACTGCTTGGATTCAAATCCTAACTTTATCCCTTACTTGCTGGGTGACTTTGGGCAAGTAATGTAACCTGTCTGTGCCTCAGTTTTCTCCTAAGGAAAACGGGGCTTATCACAGTATCAGCCTCATAGGGTTGTTGCGAAGGAGGAAAAATCAGTTAATACATGTAAAATGCTTAGAATAGGGACTGCGGGCACAAGATAAAGACTCAAGAAGTGTGAGCTATTTTGGTTTTGTCATTATCTCAAGAGTAGCACATTTCCCTTTTTTTTTGGCACGCCTGGTTCTGATGGAAAAGAAGTTTCAACCTGTGTGTCAAATTCATTCACTTGGTTGTAGCTACCTGGACAGCTGTGTTGAGAAGGAATCTGAGGCTGCATCCTATCTCAGCAAGGGGGAATTATAAATGTCCCATTAGCAAGGTCCGCCATGAGTGAGGAAATAGGGAGTGGTGGCCTGGGTGCCAGATAGTTTCCTGTTCTGTGACTTCTCTTACTTCAAGTTTTTTTCCCTACCTCTGTCTCAGTCCTTCCAGCCTTTGCTTCTGCAAAGCATCCTTGTTCTTGGATGGGTTTTCCTGCCAATAGGAAGGAATCTGGAGTCCATTCCAAATAGGAACCTTCCAAGATTATTTTCTTTGGAGACAGCAAAGTCCAGGTGGCATGGTATTGAGGATGCTTCTAGCCCATTGGGGCATCTGTAGGTACCTCTGTGTGCAGAACAAGAGTGTTCTTAGAGAAACCAGGAAGCTCTTCACCAATTAGTCTTCTGTGATCCCCATGGTTCTGGAATCCAAACACTAATGATTAACATAGGAACTTCCTCATGGCCTTGCCTTGACAATCATTGATTCGTTAATCCATGCAGAACCTTGTGCTGAGTTATGTCTATTTCCATTGTGATGTGATCATCTGGTGCCTCTCTGTTTGCACCTTTGTTTGCCAATGTGCCTTTCTGTCAGTTTTCATGAGCTGCGCTGTCTTAAGCCAAAGTGATCTGAGTTTGAATTCCTCTTTCTAGCAATTACTAGCATTATAATTTGAATAAGTTGCTTAAATTCTCTAAGCCTCACTATCCTTGTTTATAAAATGGGAGTAACAGACCCACCTGAGCAGCTTGTCCTGAGGCCGAAGGGAACAATGTATTGAAAGCACTCGGAGTGGGCTTTGCTCAGAGTAAACATGCCCAAAGCAGTAGCCATTCTTTTCTTAGCCAGAAAGCTCATCTTTGTTAAGTGATATAGTATAAAAATAATGTAAAGTGATATAATGTCAATTTGTGTGACACCTTCACATTTATCATGCCTCGCACAGAGCAAATGCTCAGTGAGTATTAGCTATTATTATCATTTCTATCATTCACAGCAGCAGTTCTATGTCAGCAGCTGTGAAAGGTAAGATTGTCATCCAAGCCTTTGATTGGCTTCTTAATGTGGGGCCCCTGGGCCCCTTGATGGTCTGTAGGTAGAATTCATGGGGTCTGTGACCTTGGCTAGGAAAAAATTTTGACCTTCTATTTTCACTAACCTCTAACTAAAATTTATAATCTCCTCCAGTTATGAATGTAGGCAACAAAACACACCAGTGGGAACAATACTTCTGACTTTGACACCAGCACAAGTCCACATTTCTTTATAGTTGTTGCAGATAACTTGAAAGATCGGCTCTGCTTGTCACTACTTCAAAGCTAGGTATTAAATCTGCTACTAGAACTTGTTGTTTGTTTGTTTATTTAAAGATTTTATTTATTTATTTGACAGAGAAAGTGCACAAGCAGGGGGAGCAGCAGGGAGAAGGAGAGGGAGAAGTAGGCTCCCTGCTGAGCAAGGAGCCCAATGCAGGACTCGATCTGAGGACTCTGGGATCATGACCTGAGCTGAAGGCAGACACTTAACTGACTGAGCCACCCAGGTGCCCCTAGAACTTGTTATTTAATGTGTCAATAAAGAAGCACATGTTTTGATACTTCGATTTCAATGTGACTGGTTACTTAATACTTTGAATTCTTTATATTTTATATATTTTATACTTTGAATACTTTATATTTCATTTTGTGCATTTAAGAACATTATCTTGGAAAAGGTACATAGGCTTCACCAGACTGCCAGGGGAGTCAGTCCATGGCACAAAAATGGGTAAGAACTTAGAATGTGGAGGCAGCCCCCTAAGACCACCCTCACTTCTGATGTCAATTGCAAGTCTAGGGGTCCCCAAGTCCACCCTCAGTTTCGATAAATTACTAGGAGGACCTACAGAATTTACTGAAAGCTCTTATGGTTACAGTGTATTACAATGAAAGCAAGGGGCCAAGGGAAGAGACACGCGGAGCAGAAAGTTCCAAGAGTGGAGCTTCTGGCTCTCCTTTCCCAGTGGAATCATGGACAGCACCAATTTTTCCTGGCAACAACGTGTGACAACACACGTGGAGGATTGCCAACCAGGGAAACTCACCCTAAATTTGGTGTCCAGAGTTTTTATTGGAGCTCAGTCAGGTGGTCATCGTGGACCACCCACTTGGCTGACCTTTAATCTCTAGCCATTCTGGAGACCCCACCATAAATCACATTGTGTGGCCCAAAGCCCCCAGGTAAACTCCTATTAGGCAGGACATTCCAAGGGCTTAGAGATACCTCAAAGGAGCTGAGGACAGAGGCTGGACTTCTCTTTCGGTAAGGTTGATTCTTTACTCTTCAGCACTCCACTCGGGTAGCTCCGCTCTGGAGCTGCAAGCATGGAGGCAGGTAACAAGGAAGGGGGTGGGGCATCAGCTAACCCGTAGTTGTAGCTACTGAAACAAAATTTAGAGGAAGGGTTTTCGGGGTGGGGGTGGTGGGACCCTGCAAAGTTGATGTAGAATTCGTTGTTTCCAGAGGAAACTGAATAATGCCAATGATTAAAAACATCACTTGGTCTTCCACACCTAATTCTTGTCCAGGTGTACTTCCATCTGTTGTCTCGTTTAATCCTCAAAAGAGGTGGAAAGAAGGGGGGTTGTTAAGCGTCTGAGATGCAGGAGGCTCAGGAGGTTGGGGCGGAATGAGGACTGTCTTGGCCTCCTCCCTTGCCCTGCACTGCCCATTGCCTCCTCTCGGGTTGTTCAGACAGAGCCCTGCGGCCAAGAAGATCAGCAGATATTCTGCAGCATCAGGTATCTGGTAATGCCGGGGTGGTGCAAGGAGCATAACCAGTTTTGGAGGTTGCCTGTTCTGGAGTTTATCGCAACAGGGTGATTACATGAGGTCACTGCCTGCCTGATGAAGCCAGCTTATACGTGGGAAAGCACGAGTTTGCCGGAGCGCGGAGTCTCCTAGGCCCAACGTGTTTTGACTCATCTAAAGCAAGCCCAGAGTTGTGACCTCACCCTGAAGTTTGGGGTAAATTACATGCAGTCAATCTCTGTGTTAACATTGAAAAGCCATTCTTTCAGGGCCCTTTCCATGGTATCTTCCCTGGGTTAGACCATTTCTGTGGGCCTGTCCACTCGGCAGGAGCCTTCATTCTCTAAAGCGGGGAGCGCCGTGAGCATGGGCCTCCTCTGACCAGCTTTGTCTCCATAGGGACCGAAGGCTTTCTGGGGTGCAGTTGGGATCTGGAGAGCTTTGTGTTTTTCCTGAAGAGCACATCTGTGCTTACAAGTATACTTGTATATAATTTGTCAAGTAATCGCTACTATTTTATGGAGGCCCATGTGTTTTTTCTTTTAGGCCACCTTTAGAAAGGATCATTTAAAATGACCATTCTTTCCTCATCTGGAAGCCTGCCATAATTTGTAGGCAGCTCTTTTGGACGGTCACTCCATGCCTTTGGGCCCTCCCCACGCAGCTGGACTGCAGCTCTGTGGGGCCAGGCCTGCTCGGGCCTGTTCACAGCTGCATTTTGGTACCTACGCTGGTGCTTGGCCTATGGTTGGCGTTTGGTAAGCGTTGAATGAATAATAGAAATGAATCCTATGAGGCCACTCACTGTATGCATTTCCTGTGGTTCCTGTAACAAATCACCAGAAACTGGGTGGCTTCACATAGCAGGAATGTGTTCTCTCCCACTTCTGGGGGCCGGGAGGGCTACGTGAGTCTCACTGGGCCACAATCAAGGTGTCAGCAGGGCCCCACTCTCTCTGGAGGCTTGAGGGGAGAATTTGCTCCTTATTTCTTCAAGACTCTGGCAGCTGCTGCATTCCTCGGCTTGTGGCCACATTATTCCAGTCTCTGTCTCTGTGGTCACCTCGCCTTCTCTTCTGTGTGGGTCAAATGTCCCTCTCCCTCCCTCTTATAAGGATCCATGTGATTGCATTTGGGGTCCGCCAGGAAATCCGGGATAATCTGCCCATCTCAAGATCCTTAATCACACCTGCAAACTTCCTCCCCCACCTACCCTTTTTTTTTTTTTAAGATTTTATTGATTTATTTGACAGAGAGAGACACAGTGAGAGAAGGAACACAAGCAGGGGGAGTGGGAGAGGGAGAAGCAGGTTCCCGGCTGAGCAGGGAGCCCGATGCGGGGCTGGATCCCAGGACCCTGGGATCATGACCTGAACTGGAGGCAGATGCTTAACGACTGAGCCACCCAGGTGTCCCCCCCACCCACCCGTTTTTGTATAAGGTAGCACCCATGGGTTCCAGGATTAGGAAGTAGAAATGTTTTGGGGGCCATTGTTCAGCCTACCACACTCACAAAGGGGAGAGAAGCATGGAGAAGTTTGGGCAGTTCCGCATCGAGGTGTCTGATGGCAGGGAGGGGGACATGCTCCTAAAGGCTGCTAATTCAGACAAAGGGCCAACAGAAGAGTCTGGTTCGTGGAAAGCCTCATGCACATAGTTTTAGGGACCTATATTACTATGGAAAAGGTGCGAACAGGGAAAACTGTACTTTTTTCGCTCTGAGAGTCTGAGCTCTCAGCAGACCCACACTGGCCTTCCCAGCACACCTTCCCCGACTTGACCCTCCTGCGACAATGGCACGTTTCTGCAGAAGCAGGAGAGGAAACCCTTCCCACAGGCCACGCTCAGGAGGGCCCTGGTCCTAGGGCTCCCTGGGGGGTTCCCATGGGGGACGCATCTCTTCTTGGTACCCATAGGGGGTCACTCTTCCTCCTGGCCACAACCCCAAGGCTCCTCAGTGCCATGGCTGAGTTGGTGAGGGGAGGGTGGGTGGAAGAAGCAGATGAAGAGAGTGGTTAATAATTTGGGAAGCCCAGATAAAGAAAGGTCAGATAAGGAGGACCCTACCTCAGGCTGGCTGGCTAAACCCGGAGAGTTTTGCTTTACGTGCTCTTTGGGACCTGCAGAGGCTGTTGCCTGCCACCCTCTCTCCCCAGACAGATTGTGAAAAAGACAGACTGGGAGAAACTAGAAGGGGGCTGGTTGCCGGAATTTAGCAGGTTTGTCTGTGCTCACCCCACTCCACATCACCCTCCTACCGGATGTCCCTGCCCCCTAGTGGTTCTGAGTAATTCTCCAACCTATTGTTCTAGGGACCCACAACATTGGGATCTACTAGTCTCCATTCTCCAGATTTTCTCTAAAATTGCCTTCATCTTACTGTTGCTTTGCCAGACCTCCCAGAGTGAACCCCCAAGTAAAGGTGGGAAGGAGGCAGAGCATCACTCCAGGATCGCTCTGCTCAGGTCCCTTCTAGCACCCAGCCACAGGGAGCTGGAGGGAGGGATAAGGTGGGCAGAGACTCACATTTTCCTTCCTGCAGGGCTCCGCTGTCCTCCGCCTGGATGGGCCACCCTTTCTGGGAGCCTGGGAGCTTTGCCCCTGATGAGCCCAGGGCAAAGTCTCCATCCATCTTTACATCACTGCCTTTTATCTGATTTATCCCCCGGGGGCACCAAGAGCCACTGTGGGAGGCAGGCAGAGTCCTGAGAGGAGAATCAGGTGAACTCAGGCAGACTTCTGCTCTGGATGCTTGAGTTCTTCCAGACAGGCTCTGGGCCTCGTCTGCTGTTCCAAAATGGGACAGCGTGAGACAGGCTGATCACCGAGAGCTTCCCAGTGGTACTACCCAGCCTCCGTGGGGTTAGGATTGGCTCCAGGACCCAGCCTGGATCTTGGAGTCCAGGTTTTATTCCGTCCGTATCTGTAGCCTTCTTTGAAGAGGAGGGGGGAGCCCGTTTCGTGGCACAGGGTTCTGTGTCGTCTGAATTTGTAGCCATGGTGTTTAATTCGTTCCAGGACCGGCCTAGGCCTGGTATTTTCAAGCAGGGGGACCAGGCTCTCTGGGTGCACTCAGTGGGGCCAGGCGGGTGGTGGAGCTGAGGAAGGAGGCATGGTGAGAAGCTGCCCCATCCTCCCTTTCTGCACAGCCTTGCTGGGTGGATCTGCCAGGGAGAAAAGCCTGAAGGGATAGGCCAGGAAGTGGCTACTGTAACAAAAGCCCACAGAATGGGGGAGCTTAAACGAAAGAAAGCGGTTTCTCACAGTTCTTGAGGCCTGCAAGTCTGGGACGGCAGTGCCCGCACATGGTCAGGTTGCGGTAAGGGCCGCCTTCCTGGCTCACAGACGGTCTCCTTTTCTCTGGGTCCTCACATGGTGCAGAGAGATCATCTCTTCTGCCTGTCTCTTCCTAGAAGAGCACTGATCCCATTCATGGGGGCTCCACCCTCATGACCTCATCTAAACCTAAACACCTCCCCCAGGCCCCACCTCCAAGCAGGGGGCCGGGGGCGGGGAGGGGGGGACACAGAGCACTGTTCTTGGGGGATAGTGACGTCAGCATCACTCCTGTTGCCCACGGAGCCAGGAACCTGCTGGCAAGTCTGGGCGTGGACAAGAGGATGGGTACGAGGTGGGTACTTCCACCCCCCAACCCCTTCCTTGGGGATAAGCTTGCCTGGACAAAGAGTCTCCCACTTTACACAGGACACATTCATTACATCCATTCTCTCTCCATCCGCCTGAAGTCTCCTGAGCGCCCCCTGGGTGCTGTGTCCTGCAGAAGTAAGAGGTGAAGGTCAGACCTGGAGCCTGCCCTCTCTGTGCTTTTCCCCATAGGGAAGACCAGCCGGTGAGCCTGGTGTGGGGGGGTCCAGCAAGAGAAGCCTATACAAGATTTAGACTTGACATCTCAATATTTTTGATGTGCCAGATTCCTTCTTACCTCCAGGTCTTGACATGTGCTGTTTCCTCTGCCCGAATTACTCTTTCTCCTTCACCTGGTGAGCTCCTACTTCCCTTTCAGGTGTGCACGAAAATCTTCCCTGAGGCCCTTTCCCTCATTTTTTCAGTTCCTTTTGACATCTCAAAGCTTTGTTCCCTTTCCTCTCCGTCCTGCAGGGCCGTGACTGTGTCGGTTGTGTTCCTTGCGGTACCCCAGTGCCTGGTACCTTGTAAGTGCTCAGTAAATATTGGTTGGACCATTGAAGAAACCTGTTGCCTAGAAGAGGCACTGTTTACTTTTATTAGACAGGAATCAGGGACGGCTTTCTGGAGAAGGGGATGAGTAAGCAGGGGTTTAAGGAAGGAGTTTGCTGGGTTGCAGTGGGAACAGCATGCGCAAAGGCCCAGTGAAATTGTTGGGATGTAGAGAGAAGAGGGAATGGGTGAGATGATGGCGCAGCAGAGGCCTGGCTCCTGGAAGGCCCAGAAGGTCTATTCAGAAGCTGGGGGACATGGATAAGAAGGGGGAGAATGTGATCGCTGTGTGAGGTGGATTAAAGGCTCCCAGACCGGGGCCAGGAAGTTGTATCGTGGTGCACCAGGAGAGACACAACGAGGTCTGAACCCGAGCAGTAGCTGTGAGGATGGGGAGGACGAATGCATTTGAGATTTTAGGCTGGAGTGCCAGGGCTCGATGACTAATTTGATGTGGTAGAAGGTGGAGTGGAGAGTAGTAGATGAGTCCCCTAATTCAAACCACAAACATGAGAAGAAGAACAACTTTGAAGAAGTCGGAAGAGAAGATCTAGATCGGTTCTCCTTTAAACACGTTCAGTTTGAGGATCCCTTGGGACTTCAGGGAGCAAACAGTTTTCTATTAGGGTCTAGAGCTCAAGAGACAATTCAGAGCAGGAGGTATAGGTTTGGGTTCCTGGACATTTGTGTGAAAGTTGAGATCATAAAGATGAACAAGACTGCTGGAGAGAGGGTGTGGAGTAGAACCAGAAGAAGTCTGAACATACAACCCTCAGGGAAGTAAAAATTCAAGGGGCCTTCAGAAAGGGGACCCGGGAGAGGACACCAAGAAAGAGTGGCAGAAGAGCGGGAGAAACAGCAGAGGGAGTGTCATGGAAACTTCTGCAAGGACTCAGGATTGTCTAAGCAACACAAGTCCCTCTATCCTCCTTGACATAAGCACGTGGGCCTTCCTGCTCCAGAGACTGGATCATGATGGTGGAAGCCAGGAGTGGTAACCACATTCCCCTCATTAGTGATTAGCTTAGGAATCAACATGTGATCCATTCTGACCAATGAAACATGAGTGGAAGAGTTCTAAAGGGTTTCTGGAAAAACTTTATATTCTTAAGACAGAAGCAAGGATGAGATGGTTCTCTTTTACCTTTGAACTTTGTTGAGTCTGCAGGTGATACCTGGAACAGTTGCAGTTCTCTTGTGACCATAAGGAAAAGCAGTCTAGGGATCAAGTCAACACACCAAAGCTGACAGAGAGGAGAAATAGAAAGAATTGGGGTCTTTGATGACATTGGTCTACTTGTAGCAACCATCCCTGGATTCTACTCCTCCACTGAGCCCTTTCCTACGTGATTATAATGAAATGTATTTTTGTTTTAGCCAGTTTGGATCAGGTTTTCTGTTACCTTCTATTAGAGTAGCCAAGGAAAGAAAATTTTTCAGCAGAGTCACACTCCTCAGAAATTCCGTTATGAAAAAAATCTAATAGTGTTGATTGGATTTGGCAATATGGTGGTCACAGGACACATTCAGTAGAGAGATGGGCTAGAAGGCTGACTGAAGAGACTGAGGGTGAATGTGATGTGCGGAAGTAAAGACCAGAAGTGCAGACAATTCTTTTAAGAAGCTTGGTTGAGAAAGGATAATGGAAAAACACCTAGTCAGAAGACCTCGATGTTCAGTCAGTTAACTGACTTTGCTGTGCTAACAAACAGACACCAAATCTCAGTGGCTCAACATACACAAGTTTTATATTTTGTTTTTGTTTTCTCACTTGGATGCAGTCCTCTGAGGATCAGACGGCTCCTTTCTAGTGATGACTCAGGGATCTGGGTTGTTTTGTATTGTGGTTATGCCATCTCAGTGTGAGACCTTCACGGTCACCATGGCAAGTGAAGGGGGAGCTAAGGAAACTTGCAGAGGTTCTTCCCTGCCTTATCCTCCTAGTGACACTTGGCACTTTGGCTCTGAGTCCATTGGCCAGACTGGTCACAGACTGGATCGTCAAATATATCTAGTTCTTAAATCCCTGGAACCTCTGATGGTCACCTTATGTGGCAAAAAAAAAAAAAAAGGACGTTGCTATCACCCAGACGAGATTAAGTTAAATTTAATCTGGATGTGGTTAAGGATCTCAAGATGGAAAGGTTATCCTGGATTATCCTAGTGGGTCCTAAATGCAATCACACGTATTCTTAGAGAGACAGAGAAAGACTGAATACAGGGAAAAGAGGGGGCGCCTGGCTGGCTCAGTCGGTAGAGCATGCAACGCTTGATCTCAGGGTCATGAGTTCAAGGCCCGCTTTGGGTGTGGTGTCTACTTAAAAAAAAATTAATTAAAAAAAAACAGAAGAGGAGAAGGCAATATGACCACAGGTACAGATACTGGAGTGATGTGGCCACAAGCCAAGGAACGCCCCTAGCCACCAGAAGTTGGAGGAGGCAAAGAATGGATTCTTCCCTTCCCGAGAGCCTCTGGAGGGTGTGTGACCCTCCCAATTCCTTAATTTCAGCCTAGAGATACTGATTTCAGACTTCTGGCTTCCAGAACTGTGAGAGAATAAATTTTTGTCGTTTGTAGTGAGCCAATTTATGGTAATTTGTTATGGGGGCCACAGGGAACTGATACACCAGGTTTCGGGGGCTGGCCCAGGAACACCTCAGTCTGCAGTCCTCTGACCTTTCCCAACTGGGAGGTTAAGAAGGGGTTCCTATGGGCCCCTGTGCCCGTGGCAGGACTGGAGGAAGAAGCTGAGCTGCACTGGTGTTGGACTGAAAGAAGAGCTGTAGGAAATGGTCTAGAGACATCCAGGAATCCTTGTTATGCACCTGCTATGTGGCAGACCTGCTGGGAATACAGATATAATAAGACTTGGAAGTGGGTGTGGATGGATTCCTGTTGTCCAGGCTGAGGCTGCTCTGTCCCGAGGCTGCGCTGCGGGCTGGAGCTGTTGGAGCACAGGACTTCCCAGGCCCATCCTGCTGGCCTTGCTAAGCAGTCAGGCGCCTGGGCCGGAAGGGACTGACATCTGAAATGTCCTCCACCCCGAAGCAGATGTGAGGAGGGTGCTGGTCCCAAGGACACATGTTTGGCGCAGGTCTCTCCAGGAGTCAGGACCAGGGTGGTCGAGTCCTGCCGGACCTGCAAGGAAGTTCATGGGGTGAAGTGTGGAGCTGCCAAACCCTGGGGGACCTGGGAGGCCTGCAGCCCAGTCCAGAGGGCTGCCAGCCACAGGAGCTTACAGCAGCTCTCTCCAGGGGCAGAGGTAGGGCTCAATGGGAACTGTGGTTTGCAGGCCCTTTTGTGCCTGGTTGACCCGAAGGAAGGGATGGATGTCCCTGGAGGACAGAGGGGCCTCCGGCCTTTCTACTGCTGGTGGGACTCTGGGCAACCCTGACCTTGGGCCTGAGGGCTTCTGGACCTCGGTTTTCATGTGACACTCCACCGGGGCGATGGGGACGTATGTGAGGCCATCCCCGGGCACACTGAACCAAAGAGCAGTACCTGCCTGACTCGCTGAGTCAGCTGATAGGGGACCATGGCATCTTTCCTTCAACTTTATGGAAGAGACAGAGTTCAGGGAAGAGGGAGTGGTCCTGTCAAGTCAGGGAGAGAATGACCTAGGGAAGTTAGCCAGGAATGGGAGCTGGGGATGCTGGTCAGCACCCGGCAACCAGAACATTCCAGCATTTCCTGAAAAGAGGATGACCCACCTTAGAGGGAGAAGTCAGTATTCCATTCATTTTTTTGAGGGGGCAGGGCACTTTGGGTATCTGACATGGTGAAGACGGTGGCAGCTTCTGTCGCTGTCTCTCTCCTCTCTCCATTTCTCTGTCTTCCCTTCCCATCTCCTGTCCTGGCTGCTCTTTTCTCTCTCCATCCCTTGTTTTGTCTCTGTACGTCTCCTTGACTCTTCCTGGATCTCTGTCTGTCCACTGCTGGTGTCTGCCTCTGTGACACACCCCCCCACCACGCCCCCACCCACACCCTGGCTCGATCCGCATCACTTCGGCTGAAGGGCCAGGACGTGACAGGAAGCACCTGTGTTCTGACTCGGCCCAAGCACATTTCTTTTCCCCTCATTTATACTTCCTCATTCATCCTTTCCTTTATGAATACTTGCTCACAATGTCATCTGTGACTTTCTGGGTCCCCTCACATATCTTCATCTGTTTCTATCAGCAAACAGCCAGACATCTTCCTGGTGTCCCCCAATCCCCAACCCTTTGGCCTGGACCAGCCCGGCAGAGAAGTCTCAGCTCCCTGGGGCCCAGGTTAGGCCAGGAGCCTGCTGCAGGGTAGGCTGCAAGCAGGCATGTCCAGAGAGGTCTGGCTCCTCACCTGGACTCTTGGGAAGCCACTCAAATAGGAGGAAGAGAATACAGCCTCCCCTCAGCTCTTAGCCCCCTGGGGCTGCTCCCCCAGGACAGCAGAAGAGCACCTATGTGAGGGCTGCAGAGCTTTGCATTAGCATATGACTTAGAGCTGAGATACCAGACCTCTGGTGACCTCTGGCAAGTCGCATAATCCCTTGGAGCCTCAGTATTTTTAATCTGGAAAATGGGTATTTTATTATCACAGGTGCCTTCATGTATAAAGTCACTTAATTCTTTTTTTGTTTTTGTTTTGTTTTTATTATTAACATATAATGTATTATTTGTTTCAGAGGTAGAGGTCTGTGATTCAACAGTCTTACACAATTCACAGCGCTCACCCTCCCCAATGTCCATCACCCAGCCACCCTATCCCTCCCACCCAGCTCCACTCCAGCCACCCTCAGTTTGTTTCCTGAGATTAAGTCTCTTATGGTTTGTCTCCCTCTCTGGTTTCATCTTGTTTCATTTTTCCCTCCCTTCCCCTATGATCCTGTCTTGTTTCTCAAATTCCTCATATCAGTGAGATCATATGATAATTGTCTTTCTCTGATTGTAAAGTCACTTAATTCTACCACAACCTTATGGTAGGTACTATCATTATCTCTGCTTCACAGGCGAGAAAATGGAAGTACAGAGAGGTTAAGCTACTTGTCTAAGGTTGCACAGCTGGTGAGGAGCTGAGCTGGGATTCACACCCAGCAGTCTGGTCCTGACCTCACACCCTGATGAGTGAGTGTTTTCCTGATGGCCTGGGAAACACTCTTCCTTTCCTACACTTCAATGGCCTGGGAGAACACTGGTGGTGCCCTCTCTCGGGAGCCCTAACAAACTCTATATACAGGCCTGGCTCTGTGGACAAATGCCCAGGGAGAGGTGACCCAGTCTGCAGAAGTGATTGTCCAGGGCATGTGGCCATCTCCACCTTGGCCTTGTGAGGGATGTGGGGGGCGACTGGGAGGAAGGCAGGGACTGCTCCAAGCCTTCAGTAACCAGCTGTGTTTTTCAGCAAGGTTTCTTCAGGCTTTGTCATCACAATACATTTATTTTTGGAGAATTACTATTCCCAGCTTGGCCCACCAGGCCTCTTATTTGTCAGCCACATTCCTTCTGGTTTCTGTGTAAGTGTGTTGTGAATCAGCTCTGCTGCTGCTAACTTAGCATCTCTTCTAAAAACAGCATTTGTGTGGGAAGCACTGTACATTCAGTCGCTTCAACAAACATGATTTCTGTGTACGGGACACCACGGTGGTTGCTCAGGGACATCAAAGATGAGATCAGTGTGGCCTTTGCCCTCAAGAATCTTACAGTCCACTCGCAACAACATAACCTGCACGGGGTCCCAATAATGGCACGTGGATGTTGTACGGGCACGGCCTCCAAAGTCACGGCAGGACATCGGACAGAGCTCTCAGGGAAGCTTCCACGGAGGAGACAGTACATAAACAAGTCATGGTGCAGAGATCCCAAGACACTGTCACTTATACAGGTCAATCTGAAGATGTAATTTTATTTCTCTCTCCTACAACAGTGCAGATGTAGGTGGCAGTCTAGGCTGGAGGGACAGCTCAGCTCCACGAGGTCATTCAGGGACCCAGTTCTGCTCTATCCCATTGCTTTGCTCCACTGTCCTGTTGGGTATTGTCTTCAACTATATGGTTAAAGCTTGGTCATTCATTGCCACGTGAATGTTCCAGCTTGTGGGAAGGGCAAAGAGAGGATGGAAGAACACGCAACAGATGCCTTGAAGCATAGACCCAGAAGTGGCTCACATAACCTGGTGGCCACAACGTGGTCATTTGGTTGCATCTAGTTACAAAGGATGCTGGGAAATGTAGTCTATAGCCAAGTAGACAGCCCAAAGTGTAATGTGGAATAAAGGGACAATAGGAGGATAATCTCTATCACAATGGCGTGGGCCTTGGCATATAGATAGGGTATGTTGGGTAGAAATTAGAGGGGGGTGGTATTCCAGGCAGAGAAGATGGCAGGAGTGTGGGAAGGTGCAGGATGGATATGGGACAAGTGAGTAGCAAGCATAACTGGAGTGTGGGGTTTAGGTAGAAGAGGTGGTGGCCCACCTGTGGGTGGAGCTGGGGCAGGTTCATCCCTTTAACAGGCTGCTCAGTCTTCCCATAGAAGGTGACCCCTGTCCCCTGCTATCCAAAAACGAATCTTCTTTGATCAACCACACAGGATGTGTGCACTTTTGGCCCGACTCAGGAAATTTAATCTTGAACTGATAGTGATCTAGATCCTATCAATGGGGCACCTGGGTGGCTCAGTCAGTTAAGTGTCTGACTCTTGATTTTGGCTCAGGTCATGATCTCAGGGTCGTGAGATGGGCGCGGCTCCATGCTTGGTGGAGTCGGCTTAAGACTCTCTCTCCCTCTGCCCCCCCCCCCACCCATGTGAGCTCGTGCACGCGCACGCGCGCTCTCTCTCTCTCTCTCTCTCTCTCTCTCTCAGATAAATAAAGGTGCCTGGGTGGCTCAGTTGGTTAAGCATCTGCCTTTGGCTCAAGTCATGATCCAGGGGTCCTGGGTTCCAGTCCCACAATCGGGCTTCTTGCTGGTCTGCTTCTCCCTCTGACCTCCCCCCTGCTTGTGCTCTTTTCTCTCTCTTACAGTCTCTCTCTTTCTCTCTAAAATAAATTTAAAAATCTTTATAAATACATACATACATACATACTTAAAAAACAAATCTTGGCTGACCAAGGTTGTGCTTCTTTCAGCAGTAATTATATTAGATGCTGATCCCTATTTAATACAAGTTCTGTGAAGAACTACATTAGCCCAGTCGCCTAGCACAATACCTTTACTGTGTTGGATTTTGTGTTAACCCCTTGGAAGAAATGGCCACATGAAGGACACTTAGGTATATTTCAATAAAACATTAAGGATGTGCCCCACTGTCTTGTTCATTGTCTAATATGGTATTTTTCTTTGTATGAGAATCAACCAGTTATATGTCAATCATAGCTCAACAGAACTGGAAAAACAAATTTAAATGTATTTCTAGAGACCCTATGTACATACAGACCATATTTGGGATTTCTTGTTGAGCTTTTGTCTTGGTTTTGGTGTTGGAATACATGTATTTTAATAATGATGTTATTGTTTTAGCTCAAACCTTGTTTTTTGTCTTGCTTTCCCAAAATGGCCACGCTGCCTTTCAGAGTTTTCATGATTTCTGGATTTTTGTGTGATTTACTAAACGAAGGATTTTTTTCCATGCATAGATACCCTCCTTCCAATATGAAATGCCAAAAGCAAACAAACAAAAATCATGAAAAAAAAATCATCAACCTGGTATGTCTCTTAATATCATGCTGTTCTGTCCTTGGCATGTGACACTTCAACAAATGCTTGTTAAGGTGCTCTTGGCAGGTACGGCGCCAGGTGCTGGAAATACAGAGAAGAGTCACAGGCCCCAGTTCCAGGGAGCTCACGGGCTGGGGCAGGCTGCAGGGCTGTGTGGCGTGTGGAGTAGATAGAGAAATAATAGGTATCTAGGATATCATCTGCAAATGTTGCAAGAGCCACAGGACAAGACGGTATGGGAGCCCGAGAGAGAGGGCTGAAGGGGCCTCGGAAGGGGCTGAGTCTCGAAGATTGATAATGCGAGGAATGAATAAAAGAATGTTCCCAGTGAAGGGAACAGCTTATGCAAAGGCGTGGAGAAATGAGAGCGGGTGGGGCAGATGTGGTTGGGGAACTGCAAGTAGCTCCACGGGGCTCTGGCTCAGGGAACCAGGGGTGTTGGGCTGGGGAAGCAGCTGGTGCTGTCCACACGGGCCTTGCAGCCATGCTGAGCAGGTGGGTCTCAGGCCCAAAGGCTCTGTGCAGTCCTGCCCGCGATTAGATCTGTGTCTTAGAAACATCAGCCTTGTCAACATGAACTGGGGAAGGAAGAGACTGAGGAAGGAAGCTGTTGCATTACTTCAGGTGAGACACAATGTGGCTTTCAATGTGTGCGGACGAGGTAGACATAGAGAGGCCGAGAGAGATCTGGGGGATATCAAGAAAGAAGCACCTCTAGCATTTGGTGACTGGTGTGGAGAAAAGGAGTGGTGCCTGTAGATGTTTGGATGGGGCGGCTGCTCACAGAGATGAAATTACAGGAGGAGGAGCAGGTGAGGAGTGGACGGTGTGGTTTGACCGAGGCCGCTTTGAGATAGGGGCAGGCAGTCAGATACACAAGAGGAAGTTAGAGGGGGGAGGTACCTCTGGGCAGATGCTGGTTGAAGAGAGGGGTGTGTTTAAACCTGGTGAACACTGAATGATGCACATTCTATTAAACAAAAGCTTATGGCATGCCCACTGTGGGCCTGGAAACTTCTTATAAACTTATAAACTATAAACTTCTGCATAAGCCTGCAAGGAAGGATTTGTGTACTGCTCCCTGGCCTAGCTGGAGCGAGGATTTAAGTCTTCGGGTACTGGTAGCAGTTCGATTTTACAGAGAGGTGCTGGGAAGGGCAATGAGCGGCTCAAGATCAGACAACACAGAAGGTAGCAGAGGGGATTGGGAGCAGGTCTTGTGCAGCCTGGTCTTTATCACAACTGCTTTTCATGCTGTGGGTGAACTTGGAGTGGGAGGTGCTTAGGTTGGGGTGGAACGTGGTGCCCACAACGGATTGCATGAGTAGGTGGGATGAGGGCAACCTGAGCCCGGCCTTGACTCCCGTTCATGTACGGGCTCTGCATCAAGCATGCCCGGGGAAGACAGCACAGCGATCTGGTAACCTTCGCAGTTTGGCACTCATTGTATTATCCTTGCTGGAGCAGAAGGCTTTCTGCCTCTCAGGCCTCCGCACCCCTGCCATCCTGGCTGCTGGAGGGGAGGCTGCAACGAGCCCGAACTGACACCAGGGCAGGCCTGCCTCTGGTGGGAGGAGACGTTCCCTAGCACTAGGTTTGAAAAGGTTTGCACAAGGGGGTGGGAGGTGGGGAACAAAGTGGGAGGAGGTATTTAATCACTGACATTATTTAGTACAAGGCTGGTGTTGTGGGTTGAGTTGTGTCCCCCAGCCCCCATAAATATGTCCAAGTCCTAACCCCTGATACCTGTGAATGTGTCCTTCTTTGGAAAAGGGGTCTTGGCAGATGTAATTAAGTTACTGAGCTTGAGATGAGATCATCCTGGATTCAGGGTGGATACTAAATCCACGGACTGGTGTCCTCATAAAAGAAAGGGGAGGGGATCTAACACACAGGAAGAGGGCCATGGGAAGCTGGAGGCAGAGAGTGGAGGTCTGCTGGGGCCACCGCAAGCCGCAGTAGATGAGGAAGGATTCTTCCAAGAGCATTTGGAGGGAGCATGGCCCTACCGACACCTTGACTTTGACCCAGTGAGACTACTTACAGACTTCTGGCTTCCAGAACCGTGAGAGAATAAATTTCTGTTGTTGTAAGCCACCCAGTTTGTGGTCATTGGTTGTAGTAGCCCCAGGAAAGTAAGACAGCCTCAGACATGGGGCAGGCAAGTGCCCCCCATGCCCGAGGCAGACATCAATAGTCACTCTCAGCATTCTTTCCCATGGCAGCTGACACCACCCCATCCCGTCCAGCTGCGACCCCATGACTGGAACTGGCAAGCCCCACGAGACCTGTTGGCATCCTTGATTTGGTGCCTACCACTGCGTGAGACACTGGCAGTTCAGGAAAGGGCCTGTTCTCAAGGGGCTCGGAGTCTTCACTGGTGCGGGGTGCAGGGGTAGGGGGGTGCGGGTATCGCCCCTGCAGCATTAACAGCTCTTGTTAGTGTTTGCACATCTGCTCAGGCCCACCTGGTCTCTGCTCAGCAGCTGGGCCTCCTCCAGCTCCCTGGCTGTCCAGCGCAGCTCAGCAGACGGCAGCCTAGGAGTGGTGGCTTACCCCCCGCAAGGTGAATAAGTCATCCACCAAGCATTCAGCAGTGAAAACCACCCCTTGGGCCGATATGATAAATAAAATGCACCAGTGCCGAGATTTAAGGGCTATGAAATTCCCAAGGAAGCCTCCTTAACTCGGTCTGGAGCCACAGAGAGAGACAGCACAGAGGAGGCGTGACCTGGGAGCTGGGTCTTGAAGGAGGAGTAGAAATTGATCTAGATATGGAGAAGGGTACAAGACATCATGGAGGATGCAGCCTTCCCTACCCACCATGGGGGGCATTTCTTATCCTGTCAAAGGCTGATTGCTCACTCAGGGCACCTTCCTTCCTCCCTCCTTCCCTTCCATCCTTCCTTCCTTCTCCCTCCTTCTTTCCTTTCTCCCCCTCCTCCTTTTTTTCAGCATATTGATGAAGCATTACTTTCATCAGAATCACTAGTTATATTTATGAAAATGGAGATTCCTGGGCTGCATCCCAGACATTAAGAGTTCGAATCCCAGGGCACCTGGGTGGCTCAGTCGTTAAGTGTCTGCCTTCGGCTCAGGTCATGATCCCAGAGTCCTGGGATCGAGCCCCACATCGGGCTCCCTGCTCCGCGGGAAGCCTGCTTCTCCCTCTCCCACTCCCTCTGCTTGTGTTCCCTCTCTCGCTGTGTCTCTCTCTGTCAAATAAATAAATAAAATCTTACAAAAAAAAAAAAAGGAAAAGAAAAAAGAGTTCGAATCTCTAAGGATAGGACTTAAAGATCTTAGGTATCTGCATTTTTAACCCTCTTTGCAGATTATTCTGATGCACCATCAGCTGGGAATTATTGACCTAAAGGTACTTCCAACGCAGCCCACCGTTGCTGGATTGATACAAAGCAGGTGTGTGGGCCTTTGGGCCGAGTCCCATTCTCTTCTTGGGAAACTGGTCATGGGATATGGAGGCCCCTTGGTTCAGAACAACCCTGAGCTGTGGGCCAGTCTGGGCCGGGGTGTAGCACTTAGTGGCTAGCCTGGGATTCAGTGAAAAAGGCCTTGCTACTTATTACCTGGGTGGTCTTAAGCAAGCGGGTTCACTTCTATCTCAGTTTTCACATCTGTAAAGTGGGGCTACCCTTAGAACCAACCTCCAAGGGCTGTTGAGAAGACAAATGAGGGCGTGTACGTAAAGTGCCTCACCTACTACATTGTGCAGTTTAATAGAGCAGTTTTGTTTGTGCTTGTTTTTAAACAATGGTGATGAAGAAAAGTAAGTTATGTCTTATCTAGAAGAGAGAAAACTTGATTGAAATCATCATTACAAAGCCTAGTTGAAACTTAGCTGTTGAGGAGCTAATGATCAAATTGGTGAAAATAGGGTCAGGTATGCCTGAGAGTAAGCAATGATTCTCAATAGACTGCACGTCAGACCCGCTGTGTTCAAAAACAGCAGTCTAGACTTGGCCCTGCCACACCCATCCTGTTGAACTGTAATCTCTAGTGAGGCATCTGCATTTAAAAAAAGAAAAAGAGGGGCGCCTGGGTGGCTCAGTCGGTTAACTGACTCTTGATCTCAGCTCAGGTCTTGATCTCAGTGTCGTGAGTTTGAGCCCGGAGTTGGGCTCCTCGCTGGGCGTGGAGCCTACCTAAAAAGAAAATAAATAGATAAATAGATAGACAGATAGATAGATAGATAGATGGATAGGAAGAAAGAGAACACTTTCCTATGATAAGAATCAAGTGAGGGCACTTGTTGAAGTTACATCTTTTCTGACCTGTCCTGGAAATTTTGTTTCAGGGCATTGGGGATGGGTGCTGGAATTCGCATTTTTAAACAGGGGCTTCTTTAGAGAAGTTAGGGAAGCACTGGTTGAAAGCAAGTCTGACCTTCTGTAGCGGAGACTTTTGGCGTCATCTGACTAGTCAGAAGCCTCCTCCTTGACTACCCACGCTTCTTTGTGATTGTCCTTCCCCCAGCCAGGACTCCGGAAGGTGGTCATGGCGGGGAGGCCGAAGAGTTGTCTGGAGGTTACAAAGCAGAAAACCTTAGTCAGTGTGCATATGTGTTTGTACAAATCCGTGCACAAACCCCCTTTCGAAAACTACCTAAGGTGACGGTAGAAAAAGGAATTGGCTAAAATC
This sequence comes from Phoca vitulina, assembly GCF_004348235.1. Lineage (NCBI taxonomy): Eukaryota > Metazoa > Chordata > Mammalia > Carnivora > Phocidae > Phoca > Phoca vitulina. Next base: position 41,614,699 of record NW_022589728.1, read on the forward strand.
ATTGAATTTGGGCGCACAGACTGTGCTCAGAGCAATATTATCTCTAATTTTAGAAACAAAAGGAAGCAGGGATATTCCCATGGATAGTTGGGGGGAATTTGGGTCTCAGTCCTGAATGGAGGGTCTTGCCACTGAAACCCAACAGTCTCCACCTCTGTCACCTTCCAGGATGGTGCAGCTTCACCAACTGTTTCCTCCTGGGAATTCTGGGAGGGCTAACACCTGTGTGCTTTATGCTAGAAAATGCTAGAACCTGGCCTACTACTAATGGTGGAACAGGGAAAGGCCCTCTTAGCCAACCTCAGTGAGATAGGAGCCAGGAGAGGCTTAGGCTCTCGCTCCCTGCCTCCCCATCGTAGAGGCCACTCTTAGGTAACAGGCTTGAGCAACAGAATCCAGAGCAAGGCAAAAGGGACCACAGTGACCACTGAGCTGAATGCAAACAGGCTCACTGAGCAACCGACTTCTAAATAACCATAGGCCTTAACTAACCAACAGGCTACTTATAACTGGTAATCCTAAGATTACCAAAATAGGGAAAATTCCATACATCCCCATACTCCCTCACTATGGCCCCTCAGCACCACGTCATGGCCCACAATCTCTCCTTTGCTGTCCTGCCCGCAGCTCCCTGGCCATGGATTCGGTAAACATCTATCTCTTTTGTTCTGCCATGGGTGAATTCTCTCACCGCCTGTGCTGCTGGCTCCCAACCCATCACAGCACTCCACACCCACCTCTTTCTAGAGAAGACTCTCCCCAGTCTAGACTCTCCTGTTTGTCTCCTCCCTGGGGCCGGCTGCCAAGGGGATGGCTTTGCTTGCTGAAGCCCATGCTGCTGGTATCTGAACAGGAACCAGGCACCAGTAGATTATCCCTCTTAACAGGAACTTGAAAATAGTATTTTGAACATGTTATGCTCAACTAGTCCCATTTGAGGGACCATCCATACCAAGCGTGTTGAAGTTTGGGATGAGCCAGTGCTAGATTAATAGACCAGACCAAGAACCACCAGACATGGCCTGGAAAATGGTTTACGAGAACAAAACAACAAAAATGAGAATATGCGGCTCTGTGAATGTACTAAAAGCCATCGAGTTGTACACCGTAAATGGGTGAATTATGTGATATGTGAATTATACCTCAATAAAACTGCTACCCTCTCACCCCCCAACAAAGAATTAAATAGTGAGGAGTAGATAATTTCCTGGAAAGGTAGTTTCTCATTTTAAGACATAATGACCAGCCTATGTGAGGCTTGGTTTTCTCTCCCATCCTATCCTGTTTAGAATACCAGCCTGTGTCATCCATCAGCACCGTAGAACCTGACCCATGCCCACCCCCACAAACCATGTCACTATTTAAGAGGGTGAGATTTGACAAATCCCAAACAGCCAAAAGGCTAACCATGACTTTTCAGGTTTGGGTTTACAAGCTGAATCCTGACTACTGCTACTACCAACCGGCACTCAGTGAAGAGTTCCTACAGGCCGGGCACTGGACCCTATAAGGTAGTGCTGGCCGGATCTGCATTTCACACCGGAGAAAACTGAAGCACGGTTTCCGGAAATGGCCCAGAGTCACTCAAGCTGCTAAGTGGCTGGCCACAGTTCAACCTCAGGTTCTAACTTTGGTTGCACATGGGAAACATCTGGAGAGCTTTATAATCTACTGGTGCCTGGTTCCTGCCCCTGGAGATTCTAATTTTATTGATTTGGGGTGTGGCCTGAGCATCAGGCTTTTTTTGGTTTTGGTTATAGCACACCAGGTGATTCTAACGAGAACCTATCTCCAGAGTCCAAGGTCTACAAGATCAAGGCTATTCACTCCTGGCTGGCGCCTCACCCATGACTTGAGTAGCTGTTTCTGACAGCATGGCTAAATTCCTCCACTTGGGGTTAATACAGGGAAGAAGAACAGAAGTTTCAGGACAGTGGCCCTGGCTGCAGGCCTCTGCAGGATTTGTCAGGCCTTTGTTAGCCTCCCCTCCCCACAGCTGGAGACCATGATCTCACCGCCAAGTCCAGCCCCACCCCACTCCAAGCCCTCGGCCCAAGTATCGCCCTGGGTGGGGCTGGGTGGGGCAGGGTGGGGGGCGGGCAACTCTTCAGCTCAATAGTGTGTGTCAACAGCAAGAATTCTTGATTGTTAACCCATCTAACCCAGTGCTAAGTTCCTATAACCAGCTTCTGGACTTGGCCCTGGGTTGGCCCTTGTAAACCTGGCCAAGGTGACTCTGCATCTGCCCAGCTTCTTGCAAAGTTCTCATTAGGAACGCTGCTCCTGTATACATGTGTAGCTCCTGAGTCTCTCGTCAGTCTTTGAGCCCAGAACTGCCCCTTTATAATAACCATCCCAAATCCCTATCCTGCCACCGTTCCCGCGTGGCTCTTCCTCTGTCTAGTTTTGCACTGGCTTCCTTTCGAGTCCTGGCAGGCTGCTGCCTATTAAATGGTCCCCTTAAAGACCCACACACTTGCCCAGGATTTACACTTTCAATTGTTTATCAGTCTGCCCTCCAAAAATAGAGATGTAGAGTCCTCTGAAGTTAATATGGAAATTAGGTTGGAAACACGCAATTAAAATACTCAAGAAGACAAAGTGGGAAATGAGCCTGAGAAGATGATGGCCCACCCTCAGGACCTCTCTGCTGGGGCCTGAGGGGGCTCCTCTTCCCACCGCACCCCCAAGGCTGGGCTGGCCCTGCCTGCAGCCTCCGTGCCCTGCCCTCCCAAACTCGGGCTGGCTTCCTGCCCCCCCCTCCCCCCCCCCCCGCCATTAGGAGGCACGCGCCCGCGCGACCCGTACCCGCCCCCCCCCCCCCCACCCACAGCGGCAGATTGGCTAAACTCGATTGAAAAATGTGAGACCCATGGGCGCCTGGGTGGCTCAGTTGGTTGAGCGACTGCCTTCGGCTCAGGTCATGATCCTGGAGTCCCGGGATCGAGTCCCGCATCGGGCTCCCTGCTCAGCAGGGAGTCTGCTTCTCCCTCTGACCCTCCCCCCTCTCATGTGCTCTCTCTCTCTCTCTCTCTCAAATAAATAAATAAAATCTTTAAAAAAAAAAAAAAATGTGAGACCCTTGACTCTCACTGTTAACCTCTGACCTGAATACGGACCCCTCCCATGGTCCAGCACAGGATGCCCAGACCTGCAGGCTCCCAGCACATCTTCTCGCTGCTGAGCTCCCCCCCTCAAGGCTTTCAGGTTTGACTTTTTAGAAACACTTCCGGTACGGACACCCTCCCCCACACCTGCCTAGAGCCCTTGTGAGTGGAGGCTGTTTGTTCTTACACCTCCAGTTTACCTTAGGCCTAGAAGCCACTGTTGACATTCTTGTAGCTTCTTCTTGCTGTTTATAGGCAAATACGTGCTCACCCTCCTTTGAAATCTGTGCCATCCTCCTACACCATCTGTAATATTGAGGCTTAGTTCCTCTACTGACAGAAAACCTAAAGTAACAGAGTCTCAACCACATAAGATTTTTATTTTTTAAGTCCAAGAAGTCTCAGAGGTAGACAGTCCAGGCAAGTGAGTTGGCTTTGTGAGATCCTCAGGGACCCAGGCTTCTTTCTGCTCACTTCTCTGCCATTGCTAGGTTGTGACCCTCATCCTCATGGCCCAAGATGCAGCTCAAGCTTCAGTCATTACATGGGACCTTCAGGTCGGCCATAGATGGAAGGAGACAAGAAGGCTTCCAGAAGTACCAGAGAGCAGTCACATGGCCACCCGAGCTGCCAGCTAGGCTGGCAACGTGTTTAAAAAGCCTGGGTGACAGTAGTTCCAGCTAAAAAATCAAATTCCTTATTGCAGAGGAAGAAGGGGCAGGTGGGTATTTGGCGGCAACTTTCCGTCTCTTCTGTGCCCTTCTCTGCCAGTCTTGTTGTGCCCTCCACCTACAGCTTGGTTCTTCTTCACAAGCTCTGAGGACTTTAGCGCTTGCATCATCTGGGGAGTCCTCAGCACCCCTGACCCACTCTGTGACCTTCCCATGCCAACAGTCGTGACCTCCCTCCAGCCTCCCATCCTCGTGGCGACAGCATGGAGCTTGTCGGTCCACCTCGGGGAAGGGTGCGGTGTCCTCTGACCACAACCTCTTACCCTTCGAGCTCTCTCCTCCCTCCCACCAATTCTATTCTGGGACCTCATTAGGATCTTGAGTTCCCTGACTCTGCATTTAGCATCTTCAATTTACTCCCCAGGGCCACATGGTGTCCAGCCTTTCTCTTGCCCACACTCCCAGCTCCCTCCCTCCCTGACGAACCCAGCCCCTGCCTCTGTCTGCGGAGCCTGCTCCTACAGACACTACACAGTCCAGACTCATGATGTCCAACGGCAGCTGCCTCCGCATGCTGCTTGCAAAGCCTCTGCCATGGACTTTGTCAGTTCCTTCTCCCAATTCCCTTTGCGGAGATTTCAAACCCTAATGACTCCCTTAAGCCCTCCCTTCCCTGCACCCCCATCCTAGGAATGACCCTGCTTCTTCTCTTTTATTTTTTTAAAGATTTTATTTGAGAGGTTGGGGGTAGTTGGTAGGGGCAGAGGGAGAGACAGAATCTGAAGCAGACTTCTAGCTGAGTGTGGAGCCCAATGCGGGGCTTGATCTCACAACCCTGAGATCATGACCTGCGCCAAAATCAAGAGATGAACATTTGACTGACTGAGCCATCCAGGCGCCCCGCTGCTTCCTATCTTTTAGAAAAGGGGTCCTCCGGTATGGTCTCCTCCACCCCCCCCCCCGCCCCCCACCACCTGCAAGTTTCTTCAATCCAGCTTTTCCTTCTGCTCCCATCTCCAGGGAGGAGGGGTCTCCTCACCGAGCCGAGGCTGAACCAGCTACAGGCAGTTACACTTCTCATCTTCCTTTGAGTAGCCCCTCCATTTCTTGTACCTTCAATCTCTTTGTCTTCCTTGGCTTCTTCCTTCCTGAATAGAAATATGAGGCTCTCTTCCAAACTGAAAAAGCCCTGGTTTATCTCACTCTACTGTCCTATAGAGATCCTTCTGCAGTCCAGTTTGTGGATAAGTTGCCTACCCTCCCTTTCTCCACTTCCTCACTCCCCTCAGACTTCCCCCCTTTCCTATCTGGCTCCTGCTCTTACTATTTCCTGGAAACTGGGCCAAGGTGCCCACTGACAAGGCTTTTTCGGGCCTCTCCTTGGTGGCTTCCCTGGGGCAGGACTCACTATCAGCCCCTCCCTCCCTCCTCGGAAATTCTCCGCCCTCTCTCGGCTTCCTGGGCACCACCCTTTCTCTCGTCGCCCCTTCACGGTCTCCTGTGCTAGCTCCTTTTCCTCTGGGCCTTGATACGGGCAATTCGTCCATCCCAGGAAATGGAGGCTGCCCCCATGGCCTGGGCCACATCACAAGTCTACATCAGCTGAGCTTACGGAAACGCCTCACTGTCAAGGAAATGCAACATGCAAACTCAGCTTTCGCTTACCTTTCCCTAGAAAACAGGACCTGCTGGCCTTCTAAGGAAAGCCCTGACCTTCCAGCCATCCATGCCCCCAGTTCTTGCCTCTAAAGCTGGTATAACGCACACTCCCTCCGGAGAGTGCCCTGCTGCTCAAGAGGTACTGAGTTCCCCAATCCGGGGATTGTTTTCCCTTGAACAAAGCACATCAAGCTCCTTACCAATTGTTTTATTTTTGTCACTTGACAGTATCTTGAGAACGTTGGGTTCTCCCAGCGCTCCTCAGCCCCACTGCTCTTCTCAGGGTCCATATCCCGTGATGAAGGAGAGCTGGAAGAAAGGCAGGCAGGGACAAGGGGCCCCCCTGCCCTGAGAAACCACCCTTGAAAGGATTTTACACCAACCTGGAAGGAGCCCTCTACCCTTTCCCATGTGATAGATAGATGACAAAAACCTGATGGGGTGACAGGTGCAGGGAGGGTTAATCAGATTAAAACAGCCCACTAACAAGCTCATAAAAACCCCTAGACTTAGAAACTCTGGTGGCAACCCTCTCGGGTCCCCTCCCTCTTTGGGGGCTTTTTACTATCGCTCAATAAACTTTGCTTTGCTGCCCACCACTCTTCCTCTGGCCTACCTCTTCAGTCTTCAAAGCAGCGTGACCAAGAATGGGCCCGGAAGGAAAAAAAAAATCCTCTAACACCTGGGGATCTCTTTCATACCCGGGGTTCCGACTCCTCCCTATGTCCCGGCAGGACTCTCTGGTTTGAACTGAGCTAAGTCGCCCAGTTCTCAGGCATGTTTGGGCATGTCTGGGGGCCCGCTGCTTGGGATCCGCTTGGGTCTGTTTACGAGTGGACCAGATGTCTCCTGGGGAAGAACATGGCTGTTGTTTCAATTCCCTCCATCGCAGATCAACCGACTGAGCAGAGTTAATCCAACAACATTAACAAGCATTCTGGCACTGGGAGGTGGGGGTCAGCAGAGAAGAAAAAAGACAAAATCCTGTCTTCATGGAGACATGCATAAACAGCAAAATCAGGAAGATACGTTGTGAGAAGTGCTAAGGAGAAAAATTACACAGGGTGAAGGGATAGGAAGTGTGTGAGGCTGTTGACATTTGAGGAGGCATAATCACTGAGATGGTGCGCTGAGACTGAAGGGTGATGTGCGGCCGTGTGTAGGGGCGAGTACTCCAGGTGGAGGGGGCAGCAAGTGCAAAGGTCCTGAGAGGACAGAAAAGGTCCTTTGCTTGAGGACTGAAGGGAGCCGAGTGAATGAGGAACAGCAGCCTAGAGATAAGGTCAGAGCATCATGAGTGGTGTGTGTGTGTGGGGTGTGTGTGTGTGTGGGGGGGTGATTGTGTTAAGGCTGATAGCACAGGGCTTTGTAAAGACTTGGGTTTAATTGTGAGGTGGGAGGACAGGGCAGGGTTTTGAGCAGAGGAGTGACATGGTCTGGCGGATTTTAAAGGTTCACTCAGGCTGCTGTGTTAATAAGAATAGGCTAAAGGGCAGAAACAGGAAGACTAGTTAGGAGGCTGTTGCGCTAATCCAGGCAAGATATAATGGTGGCTGGGGCTGGGCTGGGAACAACGGAGGTGGTAAGCGGTTAGAATTTGCATGGATTTTGAGGGTAGTGCCAACAGAATTTGCTAATGGTGGACCCAGAGATGATATTATTTAAGGATGAATGATCCAGACTCTGGGTACTGATTCTTGCCTACACGGGCTATGCCTTCAGATTGCACCACATGGATGGGGTTAGGTTCTTTTTTTCTCCCCTGAAGCAGATTGATGGTTCCAACATCAGTCATTGTGGAAAGATGCTAATCCTGGGGCAGGAAGGCAGGCAGGCTTGGCCTGGGGTCAGGGTGTGGAGATGCTAGGGACATTCCTGGTGATGGTGGTGGTGGTCTTGGTGTTGGCAGCAGTGTGGGCCCTGTGAGCTAGCCCCGACCTGGGCGGGCTTGGCCTGCTAAGGGAGTAGGGTATAGCTGGGTTCTGTTGGTTTTCAGAGAAACCACTTCTCATCTAGGTCATGCCTCATTTGCTTGTTGCACATTTGCTCTTTTCAATGCAGACATGAGTGCCCTTGCTGGCGGGTACTGGCCCCAGTGGGTCAGGGCTGGTGTCATGGCTGTTGGAGGGCCCCAGGCATGGCTGAGCCCAGGGGGCCCACAGTGAGCAGAACGGGGAGGGGGAAACCATGGATACCATGTGGCAGCAGAGGTCTAGTTCATGAAGTAAGTTCATGTAGGTACCCCCCCCCCACACACCCCCACCCAGGGGATTTCCCTGGGATGTGTGTGAGAGGCGCTGGAGTTTCCTAGGAGCAGGAGGAGATCCAGGCAGAGAAAGATCATCCTGGGTGACTCACTGTCATGCTATTTTCCACACCAGGCTCCTGTTGTCTGGGAAATGTGCCTTCTCCTAGTTGGCTGACTCCTGGTCTCTCCCTCCAAGCTAGCTTTCCCTCCTGATATCCATACCTCCTGGGCATCTTCTGATATTCAAGATTGCAAGCCCAACACGTCCCCACAGTGAGCTCTTCTTCCCCTGCCAACCTCTCTCCCTCCTCTCAGCCTCCAGAACAATACCATCACCCAGCCAGCTGCTGGCCAGAACCCTGCAGTGAAACTTGACTCCCTCTTTCCTTTTGTCTGTCACACCCACTTAATCATCTGGCTCAATGTGCCACCTCCCAAACACCTCTTGATTCCTTTTTTCCATCCTTGCTGCCCAGGCAGAGTTCTGGGGTGACCCCTTGCAGGTTACCCTCCCATCCTCTTCACCCCCACAGCTCCCAGAGTGGCCTTCCTGGTGCTATCACCATCCTGCTCACCAGTCTTCAGTGGCTCCCCATCACCTTCAGGAAGAAAGCCCCCCCCGCTGCACAGCATGGAGACCTTGAGTGTGGCTGGTGTGTGCCCACCCGTTCAGCCTTAGGCACCCCGCTCTGTAGCACTTCCTGGGGCAGCCACTCCGAGCGCTGTGGGGCTGGGGTGGGCTGGGGTGGGCTGGGGTGGGGGGCAGTTATTCCCAAGGTCTTCTGTTTCTTTAGACTGGAAGGAATTTCAGACTCCCCAGGGGGAAGAGTATAGAGGAAAAAGCTCCTCCCTCTGCTCCCCTGGGGCTGGGGTGGGCTATTTGTTGACTTGGGAGAAAAAACCAGCACTTTCAGCCAGGTATCTTCCTCTTCCTGTCCTGCAGAAAGATGCATATGGGCCTGTTTTCCAATGTTTGTTGACTGGGGTGGGCTTTGCTCTGGGAAGGGAGAGGTCTGTGGTTTTGGGTGAGAGGAATTCAATTTATGGGGGACTCTTCGAAAGCCCACTCCCTCCAGAGTGCTATTTATTATTCCCCTAAAACTCTTGCAAAACGGGGCCTCTTTCAAACCCTCATGCTTCAGCTTCTGCTCTTTCATCCCTGAAAGGTCGTAGCCATTGTAGTGAATTTCTTTCTTGTGTCCAATCTCAGGTTCTGCATGAGCTGTGGTGGTCACACCAACCCCTTTCTCCAGGCCGACTCCTGGGCTCCTTCCTCGTGTCTCCACCATACTTTGTTAATCCTTCCATCTTTCCAAGTCCCTAATTCTACTGCAATGTCAGTATGTTTAATGCAGGGTTTTTTTGTTTGTTTTGTTTTCTTTGTTACCTGTTTTTCATCTTTGTAGCTCTTGTTCTTAACACCAGGTCTGACACATAGTATTTTGCTTGGTAAAAGTCTGCTGAATAATTTAGTTCAGCATAGTGTATTCAGCATAGATTACGTACTGGGCACTCTAAGCACTGAGATACAAGAATGAATAAGATGGGGACCCCTGGATGTGTATGGTCTAGTGGAAAAGGCATGCACAGTTGCAATTAAATAATTATCAAATAATATGCTAAATTCTACAACTAGATCTACGAAAGATGCAGCTCTTAGGTGGTTAAGTCCTGGATCTGGAGTTAGGACCCAGGTGTAAATCCTAGCTCCGCAACCCACTGGCCTCATTTTCACAGCTGTGAAATGGGAGGAGCAGTACCTGTCTCAATAGGTTAAGGATAAAAGGAGATGAAGTATGCAAAAGCATCTGGCGTGGTTACTGGGCACATAATATATGCCTGATTCAAGTTTGCAGAACTGTCTGTGCTGCATCGTGTGGGAGCCTAGGGCCTTTGATTTTTGCCTGGGGCAGTTGGGCAGATTACATGGAGGAGGGACACTAGCTCGAGATTCAGAGACAGGGGCTCTAAATGGCATTTCTGGAGAGAAGTCTCTCTGTGGGGGGTCTGTAACCCTGTGATGCCTCAGGCAAGGCAGCATCCAGGGGAGAAGTGAGCTCACAGGAACAGCAATGAGATCTAGGGTAATGTGTCCCCAACCTGCCTCTGAAGCTGCTGAGTCAGACCGAGGCCCAAAAGGCTCTGTTTTGTTCCGAAGGAGCTTGTGGCTGAAGGACAGGCCTGGACAGGGCCTGGGTGCTGGAACTTTGTGCCCAGTTATTTCATGGGAGCAGCTCAAAGCCCTGCCCTGCTGGGCCCCTCCCATTTCCTCCACCCCTGCAGGCAGGCCCCAGGAGCCTCAGCCCAGATTCCTGAAGTGGGTTCCAGCCTGGATTTACAGAGGGGATGTTTTTGGCTTGGGGCTTTGTTCTAGATGCAGCCCCCAAAGCAAAGAATTCCTGCCTCAAGAGGCAAGTTTCAGCCTGGGGTGAAATCCCAGCTCTTGGAGTCCGTAGCCTTGAGCAAAGTGGTCTCACTTCCTTAAACCTAGACCGTTCGTTCGTCTGTAAAATGGACAGAGCATCACCAAGCTCCCGCGATTGTTACCAGAATGAAGTAGGAAAAGGTGTGTTTTCTTTCTTTGCATCAAGACCTTCATACCTAATGTGTATTATTCTCAGGGGTCGTGCGGGAGAGGGAAAGAAATGAACTAGAGACTCACCTCTGATTTAATCAGTCTTGGAGTTGCCCGGAAATCAGTGCTTCCCAAACGTTTGCATTGCCCAGGGATCTGCAGGATAGATTCTGACCCAGCAGGCCTGGGGTGGTGGCTGCGAGTCCGCATTCCCTACAAACCCCGAGCTGAGCTGACGCCTGCACCATCCTGTTACCACCACACATGGGCCGCGCGGCTGCAGGTGCTTCTCCTCCTCGCCTCCCTCAGGGTTCCCCGCCCTGAGGGGAAAAGTTTCTCGGGTGGGAAAAGTCTTAGCAGGTGCCTGGAATCGCCGGCCGACTGGCAGTGAGGAGCACCTGCTCTGGGAAGGAGGCCAGATGAAAGGCCCAGAGCCAATCCTTTTTGCCCCCTCTCTGCTCAGCTCCAGTGTCTGGGGGGAAGAGGGGAAGGCTTGGTTTAGTCTGTCAGCCTTTTAGGAACATATGCACAGGGATTCACACACAATTTTGGGAGGGAGCCATAGAAAATGCAACTTCTTCAGGGTCACATGTATGGGAAGGTGGAGAAAACAGATCCCTGTGCATATGTTCAATTCCTTCTTGAAAGAGCTGGTGGCCATCTCCCTCATGTGCTTGGAGATACTCTGGAGAAAAGGGGAAAGTGGGCAGACGGGTGCTGGGGGATAGGGTAGGTGTCCCAGTTGAGTGGCTCCCAGCATCGCCAGGGGCTGGACCCCACACGAATCTTCCCCTCAGTGGAGAAGACTTCCCTCGTTCTCTGACAGCCGTAGTGTCCGCCAACAAGAATCGTGCTGTCTTCACGTGGTTCTAATGTCAAGAAATAGAAAATTGAGATTTAGTAAATTGGACAAGACTGAAGGAGTTGCTGTTTGTGCGCCTGGGGGAGTCTGGAGTTGTAGCCAAAGATTCTGCCCCCAGGGGTTGGAGGGGTTGATCTGTAAGGTCAGATTCTAAGAGCAGATCCGGAGAAACGCAATTTTCTAGCTGACGAATGAGAAAATGCAGTTGGCAATTATGGTACATAAGCCGCATTCAGGACATTGGGGCCCCCTTGAGGCTTTATGCACGTTTTTGGTCTCCTTGCATACAAGAGATGATTGGCGTGAGCCTGGCGGGTGTGTTAGCTAAACACAGATGGGCGCTTGCAGCTGCAGCTAGACTTGTCCGGCCGGCAGGAAGAAATTGTGTGCTGTGCAGGGGTGAGCGACGGACCGAACAGGGGAAGCTGGCCGCCCACCACTATGATGGCCTAGACATACGTTAAGGAAATGCTTTCAAACATGGGAGGGCCCAGAGTTAATCTAGCAAATTACTTGAAACCTATGGTGACTCTGTGGAATTAAAAAAAAAAAAACAACACTTTCCCAATATTCTTCTTTCATTTATTTATTAATCTACTTCCAGAGCCTGGGTGGCTCAGTTGTTAAGCGTCTGCCTTCGGCTCGGGTCACGGTCCCAGGGTCCTGGGATCGAGCCCCGAATCAGGCTCCCTGCTCAGCGGGAAGCCTGCTTCTCCCTCTCCCGCTCCCCCTGCTTGTGTTCCCTCTCTCTCTGTCAAATAAATAAATAAAATCTTAAAAAAAAAAAACTACTTCCAGAAAGTAATGGAGGCAACTTACAATTAAAAACACATATATAAACTGGGCAGCTTAGATATAAGTCAGAAAGGTCAAAAGCCGGAGAGGAAGCAGGGAGAAAATTCTGCCCAGAACTTAAGGTAAGAGGTATTAGGCATTAAATGTAATCCTGACCCTCCCTTGTCTTGTTTTCTCCACCTTCCCGTACATGTGACCCTGAAGAAGTTGCATTTTCTATGGCTCCCTCCCGAAAGAAGTTAACGAAAAATTTCTCAAGGAGTTCAAAGCTGGAGTCTGGATCAGCTCTCAGCAGCTTTCAGAGCCCGGGAACCACCCTTTTTGAGCCTGTGGCCCCCTGCTATGTGCTCCTTGCCCTGAGAGGTCACTGCTCAGCCCCCATGTTTGTTCTTGACCCCAGACCCTGTGAAAGCCTCTGTCCTGGCCTCAGCTCACAAGGTGGGTGTCCAGTGGATAGACAGCTGTGGTGAGTACGGGGAGGCCAGGTGCTGCCCCCACAGCAGGGGCCGAGGTCTTTGGCTGGTGTCAGCACATGGACCCATTCCCCTCCGAATGCTCATCTGAGTGGGGGGTGTGGCACCAGCAGTGCAGGGACAAGCCAAGGGTGGGAGAGACAGGAGGCTGGAGAGTGGACAGGGCTCTGAAGGCCATGTTGAAACTGGGACTCTGTGTTTTAAGCAGGGAAGGGACCTGGTCAGATTTGATCCTCGTCCTCACCTAGCGCTCAGTCCCCAGCTACTGTGGCAGGTGATACTCAACACTCCCTTGGTCTCTGCCATTCCTCAGGCCTGCTCTCTGAGCTCCAGTCACACTGCAGATCTTTAAGTTCCTCCAAAGGGCTGGTTCTCTCCCGTCTCTGGGCCTTCCCGTGAGTTTTCCCTTCTAGGATTATGAACCCACAACCTCCACTTGGCTGATGCCTGCTCCTTCCTTAGGGAGCACGTCCCTGCTGCCTCCCCCTGGGGCAGGTGACTGATGGCCCCTTGTAGTTCCCCTTTGAAATATTCTCCTTACTTGTAATTACATGGATGGGGCGGATAGTCCCTATTTTTGTGGCCTAGGAGCCTATTTTGTATGTATAGCTACTGTACCTATGTTTTATTTGGGGTACAACCCCTCCTTCACTCTCAACCTATGTGCTGTGGGTAAAGTTGACCCCTATCCTGGAGGAGCATGTGACCTAGTCTACACTAATCACTAGAGTCTATCTCCCTTGGCTTCAGTAATTGGCTCAGGAATGGGCAGGTGGTCTAAATAAGCCAATCAGGGCTAAGGGCACTCAATCTGTGAATATTTGTTTGAGTTTTTGGGATCATTGACTCACTCACTTTTAATGGCCTAAGTTGGTAATGATATGAACTGCAGGCTGCCTGGGTCACCATGACTTGCCTGAAAATTGAACCAAGAGGGAGCAAAGGAAGAGATGGTTCCTAGTGACAGCATTTGAGCTTTGAATCAAGCTGTTCCTAAAGCCAACTCTATCCTTGCAGGCTGCAGTTATAGGAGCCAGTCAATTCTCTTTTTATTTTTTATTTATTTAAAGACTTTATTTATTATTTGATGGGGGGGGGCATGCACAAGCAGGGGGAGCTGCCCGATTCCAGACTCCATCCCAGGACCCTGGGATCTTGACCTGAGCTGAAGGCAGACGCTCAACTGACTGAGCCACCCAGGCACCCTCAATTCTCTTTTTTAAAAAAATTTTTTATTGTTATGTTAATCACCATACATTACATCATTAGTTTTTGATGTAGTGTTCCATGATTCATTGTTTGTGCATTCAATTCTCTTTTTACACATAGACCTGTTTGGGTTGGATTTGCTGTCAGTTGCAGTTGCAATAATATAAATGATAACCTTGGTCTATGTTGTCTTCCTTTTGCCATGAAGGCAGGGACTATGTCTGTGTCCCCAGAGCCTGGTTCAGTGCCTGGCCCATAGGAGTGTTTAACAAATGAATCAAGACATGAAGAAAGGGGTCTCAGAGCTTCTCCAATCCCACCCCTTCGTCCTTTCAGACTTGAAAATGAAGCAGTGGGTTGCAGTTCTTTGTGGGTGATGATCTTGTTACAGAGTCCCATTGGAACTAATTTTCATTAGAGCAGGGAACCCAGACTACAAGAAACCAGCCCCTTACAAGTCATTGCCAAAAGGGGCTCTGGGAAAGACCTGTTGCCCAGTGAGATTTTTAGAGTGCCTGAGTTCTACTGTCAAGATTTCTTGGGTGCCTGGGTGGCTCAGTTGGTTAAGCGACTGCCTTTGGCTCAGGTCATGATCCTGGAGTCCCGGGGTCAAGTCCCGCATTGGGCTCCCTGCTCAGTGGGGAGTCTGCTTCTCCCTCTGACCCTACCACCTCTTGTGCTCCCTCTCTCAAATAAATAAAAAAATTTTTTTTTAAAAAAAGATTTCTTTGGCTTACAGTTCTGAGAACTCTTAAGAATTCTCTGTGAATATATATATCTGTATCTGCTTATGTGAGTATAAAGAAACTCTAAAAAGATAGACAAGAAACTAATAAAAATGATTACCTGTGGAGTTGGGATGGGGATTGGTTCAATGAAAGGCAGGTGGAGGAATGAGGATTTTTATATTGTTTGAATTTTGAGCCATATGAATTGAGCCTTTTCAAAAATTAAGTTAAAAAAAGAATATCCATGAGTGCAGAACCACTAGGAACCATTATCAGCTTTTAACAGCTGGGGTGGGGGAGGATTATTTATCAGCTTGTTTTTCAACTTGGGGAGCTGGTTTCAGTGGGGGAGTCCATGAGAGTGTGGACAGGAGTGGTTTGTCTTGGTTGAGGGAGGGGAGGTGGAAAGAGGGGACCATCTGGAGAGTTCCGGCCTGGGCAGGTCACACATCTGACAAGGTGAGAGTTAAGAGAATTAGGCCAAAGGCAGGGGTAGGGCATGGAAGATACTCTTTCGATGTATCTTCGAAGTATCTTTGATGCTCTTTCGATGTATCATCGAAGTATCTTCGATGCTCTTTCCTAGGGGCCCATCTGCCTCTGGCTGGACTTGATAATTTCCAAGACTCCTCTCATCTAAAAAAGTTCCTGAAACCATTATCTGTGTGTCTGTAGGCATGTCAACTTTCTGAGCCTGTTGACTTATCTATAAAATGAAGGGGCTGGATTAATGATCTTGTCTGACGTTCTTTCCAATTCGGATGCTCTCATTTTAAGATGCTGTCTTCTCTCCTTGCAACCTGTCCTAAAGCCCTGCCCCTGTCCAGAAAAGACACAGGTTATAATAACCAGGGAACAATACATGTACCTTCAGGACATTAACCACTGAAGAGAGCTTGGGATTTAGAGTATCTAGCAAGGACAGTCACAGGTCCTTCCTGTGTGTCGCTGTTGCTCATGGAGGTTAAGTGGACGAGCCAGCACGTGACGATTTAGCTAACTGTGCTGTGACATGCTTCCTGCCACGCTCACTCTGCACTTCTGGGGCTCCCTGGCAGACCCTCTCATGCCCTCCCGATGCAGCAGAGTCCTTCATGGCCGGTGGACACCTGCAGAGCTGAAAACCTGTGCTGGTGACCATGACCCTAGGGAGGCTGCAGTCCTTCACCTCTGAGAGAACAGGGAAGGCCCTCACCTTAGAAGCATAGTCGTGGTAGTTTCTGTGGTTATGTCAGTGGCCAGGGGCAGCAAAGGGGGTACAGGTAGCATTTGGGGATGACTGGAAGAACCTAGGCTAATGTGTGGGGCTGGATGATGGACGTGGACCCTTGGGCACAGGGTCTGCTAAGGAATGGGAAGACAGGAAGCCCGGGGGAACATTCACCAAGGGCTCAGGTTTAGATTTTGATATTATAGCAATAAATATAGGCACAGGGATACAGGGACAGGACTGAAAGGCGCCCTGTCCCTTAAAACTGGCAGCTCCTGGCCTGCAGTTCTTATGGTAGGTCAAAAACAGCGGCAGCAGCTCACAGGTAGAACAGCACGGGGCTGAAGATGCTCTTCAAGCCCTGTAGAACCTACTGCTTTTAATGCCCTGTTTAAAAAAATATATATACATATGTATGTATATATATATACATACAATTTATAGAACCTACAGTGCTTATAATACACTGTAAAAATATACACATATATACATACAATATATATATTACACATTACATATATGTATTACATATCATATGTATGTAATTAAATTCTGTAATCTCATGTGGCTTATACTTTTCTGTTCATATAGTAATTTGCTCAATGTAATAGTTTAAATGCTATGAGAATTTTGGTGATCATGTTTTGAGCGTTCATTTTCTGACTCACTGTGAGGCACAGCCCATGGGGATGGAGGCCGGGCTGGCTCTTCTTTGCCAGCAGGCCCTGTGAGGAGATCGCTGGCCCCTCGGAGCCCTCCTCTGCAGATGCTGGGCTTGAGGTTGCCCAGGCAGCCGGCAGGACTCCATCTTTTTCTTTGTTAAGAAAAAAAAAAAATTCAGTAAATGTCTCATTCACCCATCCCGAAGGGTGGGCGCCAAATGAACAGTGTTTGCCTCTTGGGATAGTGGAAGGACTTCTGCCTTTTTATAGATCGTGGTGTTTCAATGCACAAAAAAATGAGAGTTATGAAATGATTTTTTTCTTTTGTGTCTTTCTGCACCTTTAAATAAACAAAATTAAAAATAAAACCCAATCACTGTATTCTGGGAATATTTGTGCTGACTAATCATGCTCGAAGGTCATGGAGATACGGTTTCCCGGTCTCAGAAAGCCTGTCAGCACAAACTCACTCACCCCTGTGGCTTCCCCAATTGCCTCTGCCAAGCCCGGCACCCTGATTTCCCATCTTTTGTAGGAGGTGAGGAGTCCTTTCATGGCTTTAGGTCCACTTAGATTCCCTGAAGTACTTGAGGAGTCAATTTTTGGAAGGGAGTTATTGAACTTGCTCCGATTTTCTTCCAGAGGCGGGGCCACAAGCTCCAGATGACAAGGGCCTCCGTGTGGAGAGGGTTGTTCCGCATCCCTGGTAAACCGGATCTAGTGCTTGGTGCCTCTCCTTTTCTCCTAAAAACAGACAGATGGTTTAGACTACGGAGGGTTTCTATTTTTGGCCGGAGAAGAAACACGGAATTCCACCACTGCAGGATGTCGTTAACAACAGGAGGCGGACTGACGGAAAATGGAAACGGATGATGTTTTACAACAGTGTTATGCGTGCTGTTCCCAGACCACAGCCCAACAAAGACATTTTATCCGGTCCTCAGTGCGGGTCTGCCCCCTATGGGCCAGATTCTCAATTTATTAGTTTCATCAAGTCTGGTAGGGCTCAGAATGATGGTCTTTTTTTTGTTTATTTTTATTTTATTTTAGTTAGTTAGTTTATTTATTTATTTTTGAAAATGGGCCTTTTTAAATCCCTAAGTCCTCAGGGCAATTCTTCTCCACTCTAATTAGCTGTAGCTCTGTGAAGAGTTCTTCAGGCCTCAGGGATGGTGGAGTTGGGCTCAGAATGACTCAACAGCTGACCTGAAATTACAGTAAGAATTTTTAAACTGTAAAAGGGGAAGTTAAGGCAAAATCCTTTCCTGACTCTCTGTCTGGGAGAAGTATGTTTCTAGCGCAAGTACCGACACATAAGATGAGCAGTTTCCATTTTGGTCACGTTATAACCAAAGATGAGCAAATGCAGGGTGTCCTGTGTTGAATTTCACTGGGTTGTGAAGAGCCTAAATGTACTGATTCTGCCTGTAGATGTCTGTATTTTGACGTTTGGTATTCACCAGAGTCAGACACGTCATGTAAAAGACTGATTATTATTATAGTTCCTTAAGAAATAACCCACGTTTTATCAACTCTACTCCTGTGTGATGACCAGCGACTCTGCGCCTGCTGGCCACACACAGAGCAAGGCCAGGCAGGCACTTTAAGTGAAATACACCTGAGATTTGAAGCGCCCTTTAAATGGCTCATTTTGGGTCTGCATATAACATGAAGCTTAGTGGTGGTGAAATACGTTTACGGCAAAACAGGAAGAATGCCAAAGGAGAAAACCAATCTAGGATTGTGGCAGGAAGTTGTCTTTAAGGTATGCACTTTTATATTGACAGAACTTAGCAGAGAATTCACACTTCCTAAGTAGGTACTATGAGCCAGGTATCATGCTAAATGCTTTCCACGGATTATTTCATTCGTTTCCTCCCACCAATTCTGTGAAGTAGGCGTTCTTACAATCTCTGTTCCACTGGTGGGCGAGAAGAGGCTCAGGTAAGAGAAGTGACCTGTGGAACATCACGTGCCCTCAAGTTGTAGGGTCAGGATTCAAATCCAGGCAGTCTGACTCCAGGTCTGTGCTCCTAACCTCACCTACGATAGCAGCTTATTTAGGGCTCAATCTTGCTGATCATCAGGGGCAAAAGCAATGAGGGGCTTGGGGCTCCTTCCCTGAGGACACGGTGCTGAGCTTCATTAGTGTACACATCTATGCCTTTGCAGGTGGGGTCATGAAAATCCCTTCCTTCTTAGTCCCTGGGTTTATCACTAGAGCTGGTAATTTGATTAAATATCCAATGTTCTTCCATAAAAGCTGAGTGCAGAGAAGCCCCAGTAGTCTTGAGTGCATAGTATGCAGCGGAAGGAAACCTAGGCCAGATAGAAGGGACTTGGAAGGTGTTGCTGGGTCCTTCCAGGCACCAGATGTTGAGGGGGAAGACGATTGTAATATGATATGCCTCAATCTGCTGGGGAAAAATCTTGTTTAATCTCCCATCCCTCAATAAAAAATGTAAAAAAAAAAAAAAGCATTAAATTCTTTGAGAGTAAATCTTTTATAATTTTCCCTACACATCTTGTGGATGTCAATTAAAAACAATCTTTGTGGTGCCTAGGGGGCTCAGTCGGTTAAGCGTCTGACTCTTGGTTTTGGCGCAGGTCATGATCTCATGGGTTGTGAGATTGAGCGCCACGTCAAGCTCCCCGCTCAGAGGGGCATCTGCTTGAAGATTCTCTCCCTCTGCTGCCCCCCCTTAAATAAATAAATCTTTAGAAAAATCTTTAATATAAGAACTTACAATGGCTCCTAAGTAATGTACAATATCTCTATTGACTTAAAATTGTTTTCAATCTACTTTCTGGAGTCCTGATTTCTACTTGATATTATTAGTAAGTGCTTCTCTTTGCAGTGGAAGATGGTGCCAGTACTTTGTGGAGAGCCACATGCTCTGAGATGCTTCTCCTAGTGGGAAGGATTTGCATCGTTTACATTTGGAGGTTGCAATTCTTTCCCATGTAAGGTGAGTAGGTTATGATGGGACTCAAACCTTAACACCAGCATCGACACTAAGAGAAACACTAATGATGATATATTCTGAACCCTAAATGAAATACTCATTTTAGAATGATTACATCATGAAAAAGACTCATGAAAGTGTTTAATCCTAGAAGGGACATTAAACATCACCAATTGTAAGCTCATATTTTTATACTGGCAGTAAGAGCTTTTAACAAATAACTATTTCTTTTTTGAAACAGATGAGGACAATAAGCCCAAAGAGGAATGTGATGTGCCCAAGATCCTATTGCTACTAGTAGATATCGATCCTGACTGCACACTGGAATAACTGAGGTTTTTTTTGTTTTGTTTTATTTTTTATTTTTTTAATTTTATTATGTTATGTTAGTAACCATACAATACATCATTAGTTTTTGATATAGTGTTCCATGATTCATTGTTTTCCTATAACACCCAGTGCTCCATGCAGTACGTGCCCTCCTTAATACCCATCACCAGGCTAACCCATCCCCCCTCCCCTCTAAAATCCTGTTTGTTTGGAATAACTGAGTTTTTAAAAAATATTGATGCTCGGGCCACATCGCAGACGGACTAATCAGAATTTCTGGCCTTGGGCCTGGGTACTAGCACTTTTTAAAGCTCCCAGGTAACTCGCTCTGAAGCCAGAGTTGAGAACCACTGAGTTAGATATCTTGTCTTGGGTCATCAAATCCACCGTAGTCTCTCATTCCTCATCCCTGAGCCCATGGCAGACTTGACTAGTAGATTATGGAATGCTTTCCTGTTGTGCCTAACCTGGCCTCCTCCTCATATTGTTCCTGGAAGCTACCACCTGTCCATCAGCATTGGGTGACAACCTGAAACTTAGCTATACCTGGGCACTCACTGTACCTTGCTTCCTCTAAACAAAATTATAGAAAATATCTGTAAGTATTATTCTGGTAAAACTGGGATCATACATTCTCATAGTCTGGGGTTTTCATCTCTTAGTCCATTAGGGCTCTACTGGGGAATACTGGGGTGAAAGCCCTGGATTACTCAACTGAGGTTCTGCTCTAGCTCATCCTGCGGAAAGCAACTTCTCCTTTCCCTCTACACAGATGCAGTTGGGCTGATCTAAGTTTGCATCCTAATCTGCTATTTACAACCTATGTGACTTTGGACAAGTTCTTTGTGCCTCAGTTTCCTTAGCCGTAAGTAAGAATAATGATGAAACTATCTCATGTGTTCATTCTTCTTGCCTTTCTTCTGGTATTGATCTCTAGCAAACTGAAGCCTTCTTTATCCGAATCCTCTTGGCTCTCTGATAACAACTTGTTCTAATGAACAAATTCTTTTTTTTTTTCTTTTTTAAAGATTTTATTTGACACAGAGAGAGAACATGTGCACAAGCAGGGGGAAAGGCAGGCAGAGGGAGAGGGAGAGGCAGGCTCCCCGCTGAGCAGGGAGCCCCATGCAGGGCTCGATCCCAGAACCCTGGGATCATGACCTGAGCCAAACGCAGACGCCCAACCAACTGAGCCACCCAGGTGCCCTAATGAACAAATTCTTTTTTTTTTTTTTTTTAAAGATTTTATTTATTTATTCGAGAGAGAGAGAATGAGAGAGAGCACATGAGAGGGGGGAGGGTCAGAGGGAGAAGCAGACTCCCCGCCGAGCAGGGAGCCTGATGCGGGACTCGATCCAGGGACTCCAGGATCATGACCTGAGCCGAAGGCAGTCGCTTAACCAACTGAGCCACCCAGGCGCCCCATGAACAAATTCTTGATAGAAAGGGTTGGTCCTTAGGTCTTACTCACTAGTATTCAGAGGGCCTATAATGGCCTTCTGAAGACAATGACTACATTTCAACACATTTTTTTCTTGGGTACTTTGTACTTCCCTAGCCAGAGATAAGCTTTGAAGTTTCCTAACAATCTGGATTTTATTAGAATCAATTCTATTCAAAACTGAGAGCAAAGGGTGTAGACTGCTGACCCAGATGCAGCAAAGAGTCCAACAGCCTGGGTCACCACTCAGGGCCATGAGACTATGTCATGCATGGAAACCACCTTGTTTCTAGTTGGAACCAGAGTTTCAGTTAGATCCAATCCCCCAGAGCTCTGATCCCTATTGTTTTTTGGTTGAAATGTAAGTTCCTTCCAAGCTCTCATCTCAATACTGCTCCATTCTTCTTAGCCATCTCTTGCCATCTCCTGCTTCCCCATCTTCTCTCTTGGCCAACTTTGTTCACCATGCCTTCTGGAATACCTGTTCTATGGTGAACTCCACATGCCCTCCCTCTGCCTTAACTGAACATGGCTTTCTTGGGAATGCCTCCTTGAGGTCCTTTCATTCTCAGAGTGTGGGATGTCATTCTTAATCCCCTGAGTTCAACAGGTGAGGATATTCGGTCCTCCTGGAGGTAGGAGAAAGTAATTGTGAACAGTAGCACCACACACATTCATGTCACTCAGAGAAAGTGTTTGTCAGTCTTCTCTCTCAACTGCTTCTTCCTGTTTGCTCAATTTCTATTCTAAGGGATATATGGGACGGGTTTCCTAATTCAACCCTACTTGCCTGGGCATCCTCATATCTTACCACTCCATTCCTCCACATTCACTATAGAAAAGCAAGCCCCATCAATTTACTTGTCATTCTTCTAAAACATTAAGACAACTTAAGAATCATCTTCTACAAGGAGGAAGAACCCTCTTCTCTCCCAACCTGATTTAGATGCCTGTCCCCTGTAAGGACCTTGTTTACTTCTGAGAGCACTCATGGTCGCAGTAGTAAGTGTTTCACTTCTTTCCCCCACTGACTGAAAGCTCTAAGAGGATGCAGATGTTGTCTTTTTGAAACCCAGGTCTCTCTGACCCCAAAATCTGGGCTCTTCCCCATGACAAGTACCTTACCTCTCAGTGTATGGATGTACAACACTGGGTCCACAAGTTCTTTTAAGAGGAACAGTATTCAATACCATTTCTGGGGCGCTTGGGTGGCTCAGTTGTTAAGTGTCTGCCTTCGGCTCAGGTCATGGTCCCAGGGTCCTGGGATCAAGCCCCACACTGAGCCCCACATCGGGCTCCCTGCTCAGTGGGAAGCCTGCTTCTCCCTCTTCCTCTGCTTGTGTTCCCTCTCTTGCTGTGTCTATGTCAAATAAATGATAAAATCTTAAAAAAAAAATACCATATCCTAGTTAGAGGGAAACATGTGATTAAATCCAACTCTCATTTTATACATGGGCCCAAAGACACAGTGGCTTACCCATAGTGCCTGAGGAAGTTAGTGGCACAGCTGTCCCAGACAGTTCCCCCTAAACCACTGAGAGATCAGTCAAGACTTTAGAGCTTGAAATCTAAGCTTCAAGATGAATATACTAAACACACAAATAATTGTAATACAAGGTATTCTATGAGAAGTAGAAAGTTTGAAATCAGATGAAAGGGGGAAAATCACATCTTCAGGCCAGGGTGGCATGTGTGTAGGGAAGGTACCAAGGATTTGCATAACAGTTCTCGACCTTTGTGGTCTCAAGACCCTTTTACACTCTTAAAAATTATGTGAACCCCAAAGAGCTTGGTTTTTGCAGTTCTATCTATTGATATTTATCATATTAGAAATTAAAACAGAGAACATTATTTAAGACTATTAAAAATAATAAACCCATTACATGTTGTCACATTTTTATAAAAATGATTATTTTCCAAAACAAAGGTAGTGGGAAGAGTGGCATTTTATGGTTCTGCCAATCTCTTTAATCTCTGACTTAACAGAAGATATCTAGATTCTTATACTACTGCTGTATTCGCTCTTCAGATCTTGTTTTGGGTGAAGCCTTAGAAGAAAATTCAGCCTCATGCAGACATGTAGTTGGGAAAGGGAAGAGTATTTTAA
Organism: Phoca vitulina; assembly: GCF_004348235.1. NCBI lineage: Eukaryota > Metazoa > Chordata > Mammalia > Carnivora > Phocidae > Phoca > Phoca vitulina. The sequence goes on from NW_022589728.1 coordinate 41,637,742, forward strand.
TAGTCTTTGCAGATACCTGTGGCTCTTCTTCAATACTACATCAAAACTTGGAAAGTGCTAGTTTCTTAAAAGTTAGTTGCACTGTGGAAACTGAAATCATATCAATGAACATTAGTATTCTGTTTCATTAAAATCCATTGGTCTATCTTGCATTTTAAATGCATAGTTTTGTAATATCATGCATTGGTCATTTAGCAATGCTGATCTGTTGAATTATACAGATCTTCCAAATATTTTCACATTTCATTATATAATAGAATGGAAAAAAAATCACTGGTTCATATCACCACTAGTCTCGTCAGGGAAGTCTTTTAAGTACTGGGGAGGATGTCATACTCAAAGTGGTTGATACATTTTCCAGAATTCTTATTTTTGCTTGAAGACTTGAATTTTTATCATTGGCAAAAACACTGTCAGTTATTTTCCTGGATGTGACTCACTTAATTTTCGAGAAAATGGATGCCAAATATTCAAGTCTGAATATGTATAGTTTGTTCTTCTTTCATGCAAAAATGAATTCCATGAAAAAAGTGGTTTGTTCAGCTCACAACTCCATTGCACAAGTGCTTTTTGTGTAGTCCCCATTTAGTCACACAGCATACGAGAAAGATATGTTCTTGAAGGCCCTGATTAATAGTAATTTTTACTATCTTTTTCAAGGATATTCTTAAGTAAAAGTGGCTTTTTCTACTGCCAAGTGCCCGTGCCACTACTTTGAATCAAGTTCAGTAAGGTGCCAGCAGGTGGATCCACATTTGCACTGTCAGAATCAATGTCAACACAGTGAAAAAGGAAGTTGATGTCTTAGCGTTATGCAAATAGGTTTGACCATGTGGACCCTCTTTTGTGGGGACTCCCCTGAGAGTGGACAATGCTCTGACAACTATCCAAGGTACAGGCTTTGAAAAATGAGTCAGATTTTGATAGGCTAAGATGAGGGAGAGTAGGAACATCAAGAAGGCAGTAAAACGTGAGGCGTATCTAAGGAACAATGGGTAGGATATACATCTGGTTGGAAGAGGAGGGAAGCAGAGGCAGATAAGCTGAGAAGATACCTGGAAAGGCCCAGATGCCGTCATGACCATCAATTAGGTTTAAACCAGACAGGAAGAGGAAGCTAGGGTGAGTGGTTTTTTGTCTTGTTTTCAGTTTTTGAAAGCTTTAGTTTCAAGTTATAAAAAATAAAGCTGGCCATGTTTACATTTACTAGTTATAAAATAAAAATGAGAGCATAGCTGCTTTCCTCATAAGTAATGTTTAGGGAATGAAAAAATAAACACGTTGTCAAATGCTTTGTTGTACCAAATATGCTGCACTATTTGATTTAGACAGTATTATTTTCAGAAGGAAGAAGAATGAGAACATTTATTAAGCACTTATTGTGAACTAAACACTATGATAGTCACTTTTCATATAATGTAATGCTTACACAAGCTTATAAAAGAGATATCACCATTCATACAAATGAGGCAAATGAAGCCCAAAAAGTTAAGTAACTTTCCAAGGGACGTGACTGAACTCTGATTTGGTAACATTTCATATTGTCACCTATTATCTCAAGGCATTTGGGGGGAAGTCTGAAAACAAATTTAATTATCAACCGCATATATATCTATATATCCATATATCCTAGCAACCTTTTAAAATAGGGCACAAAATATTGCCACAAACCCAAATAAATATATCAAATCTCTAAAAAGAGACTGCATATTTTGATTTGTTTCCTTCAAGGACTATTTTAAACAATATGTAAAGCTGATTACTAGTAGTAAGTTGACTGACAGAATTTTGTTAAAATATAACAACTGAAGGATGCCTGGCTGGCTCAGTTGGTAGAGCATGCGACTCTTGATCTCTGGGTTGTGAGTTTGAGCTCCACGTTGGATGCAGAGATTACTTAAAAATAAAATCTTAAAAAAAAAAAAATGTAACAACTGAGAAAAGTCAGCATTTGAATGTTACTGCTAAGCTCATTGCAGTACTTATTGGATATAAACACCTTTTTACTGCATATTTTAAAATACCAGATCATGAAGAAAAGGAGGGAAAGCAATTCAAAATCATAGTCTGATGGCATCTTCTCTGACCCAAGAGAAACAAGGTGCCAAGTTTACTGACATCAATATACAGGGTCTGGATGTAAACCGCCATATCTCCAGGGCTCATTCTTCCTGCACTTGGACTTGCTCCTTTGAACAGCAATGCTCCAGAAGCTCCCCGCACAGTGTGCTTGTGTTTGCAGGCTGCGTGAGGAGGCACTTTGGAACTAGTCCCCTGGTAAGCCGCACGCAGAAACCTGGAACCAGTGGAGCCCACTCATAACCCGGAGCCCAGAAGCTGAGAAGACGGTACCATTGCCTCGGTGGCAGACTGCTGCCTATGAATGTCTTTCCTCCCTCATTTGAAGCCCTCTCCCACGGGAATCCCAGCACTCCCATCAGGGATCTGACCCCCATGGTTTCCTGACTCGCCTCCACCTGTGCCTGTAGGGGCCTCAGCGACTCCTGTACCAAGGAGCATTACGGCTGCCGCTCCACCCGTCTTAGCAGCCACTGTGTCTATGGTTGGAAAGCATCTGGGAACAAGAAAGAATCATCCAGCCTTAAAGACTAAGGAAAATGATGAAAATTGTTGTCCTAACACTACTTTTGTCGGTGACATTTCTGAGAAAGCTTCAGACATGCTTATAAGATAACTCCTTGCTAAATGTGGCTTGGTTTTGAGCTGGAAGAGTACAAGGTGCATCTGGAAAACTTCAAGCCTTCGGATTCTATGGGTACAAGGAGCCTGAATTTACCCCTGTGCACTCAGGTTATGGCACGACCTGAAGATTGGAGAGCAGAAGCTACTTGTTAAAGTTGATGCAAGGACAAAGGCACAACTGGGTGAATTTGGAAAGAAAAGAAGAAAGCTTCTAATGGGAATGCCAGGCCAGGAACTGTCACTAATGATAAGAAGCCTCAGAAGAAGAAACAAAAGAGATCAGATGATCAAAGGAGCCTTTGAAATTTTAATACATGAATACTCCAGTGGACTCAATGCCCCCCTCACAAGAATCTGACTCTCACCCCAGGAAGAAGGAGAAAAGAAGGAGGACAGTTTCCACACACTTCTAGTGGCTCCACTGATCAATTATCCACTTACCACTAAGGAGGATATAATGGCTATAGAAATGGAAGAACACAAAAGAGACCTGATATCCCGAGAAATCAGGAAATTCAGAGACACACACAAGAAACTGGGAGAAAGGCAACAAGGAAATGGAAAAAGAGACAGGATATTGATTAAGGACAGAGAGGAAGAGAGAAGGGATGGAAATGGGAACAAGAAAGGTGAGAATGGGAATGGGAAAGGGAGAGAACATGAACCAAAGAAGGAATGGGAGCAAGAAGGGCAATGGGACAGGGATCATGACTGCTATTGGGAAAGGAGCTCAAATCGGAATAAGGATGGCAGTTGATTGAGAGGAAAGAGCAGAGATCATGAAAGGGAATGAGGACAAGAAAGAATGTGAATGGGGGGCAGAGAAGACAAGAAGCAGGACTATGAAGAGGATGAAGAAGATACAGATGAACAAAGAAAACCTGAACGAAAACTCTGAGAGAAAGAAGCTTCTTACCAAGAGTGCCTTCAGAACTGGGAAAGCAGAGACCAGAAGAAAACTTGGGAGTATGAGAAAGAGGCTGAAAGAGAAGAGAGAAGAGAAATGGCAAAAGAAGCTAAATGACTAAAATAATTCTTAGATTATGAAGACATAGATGACCCCAAATATCACAGAGGAAGTGTTCTTCAGCAAAGGGGGCATGATAGGGAAAAGGAAATGGAAGCAGATGAATGGGACTGAGGAGAGAGAAGGAAGAACTAGAGATCAGGTAGCACTTCTGGATCCAGATGCAGAGCTCCAGAGGCTGGAACAAGAGGCTGAGAGGATGCAGACAAGTACATGTAAAGCAAGAACCAGAACCAGAGGATGAGGAAGAAGAAAAGCAAGAAAAATGAGAGGAACCCATGGAAGAGGAAGAGCCAGAGCGAAGGCCTGTCTCAAACCAACTCTGAGGCCATCGGCTCTGCCCCATCCGTGTCCTCTGCCGGTGGCAATGCAACCCCCAACGCTCTTGGGGAAGAGTCTCCCTGTGGTATTATTATTCCTCATGAAAATTCTCCAGACCAACAACAACCTGAAGCACAGATACCAAAAATAGCACTAAGTCTTAAATGGGGTGCTTCCAACAGTCCTGGTCAGCCTCATTCTGTGAAGGGAAAGAAACTTCCGGTAGATAGTGTTTTTAACAAATGTGAGGATGAAGCAGTGATGATACACCATGAAAGAGGAAACTGATTCCCCTGGATTACTGTGAGGATGATAAAAACGCTGCCAAAGGCACTGTAAACACTGAAGAGAAGCATAAACACGTTAAGAGTCTCATTGAGAAAATCCCTACAGCCAAACCCAAGCTCTTTGCTTATCTCTTGCATTGGTCTATTGACAGAATGATGGACTAGAACATGGATTAATAAGAAAATCAGAGAATACACAGGTGAAAAAGGAGGTACATTCATTCATTTCATGTGTTCTAAGGTTATGGCTCACAGTTCACTTCAAATAATTTTAGATGATGTTGCCATGGTACTTGATAAAGAAGCAGAAGTTCTTATAGTCAAAATGTGGAGATTATTGACATATGAAACAGAAGAAAATTGGTCTTGTGAAATAAAACTCTTTATACATTTGGAAAAAAACACCAATGCTCTTTTATACATGCATGTACACGCACATTTAAACTTACGGCATGTTTCTCCTCTCCAATGTAAATAAATAAATTCTCTGTTCAACTGGATGGTCTGAAACTCTTTTGTTGACATTTTAAAAGAAATTACCAAAATTATTTCAAACTAATCCCCATAAGAATATTTTACTATAAAAATAAAAAAGTAACTAAATACAGAATAAAGCTATTTATTACTTATTCATTTCTAGGCAGGATAAGGGTCTGAGAGTATAATACAGTTCAAAGAAAGTAGCTACCTGGCTTGACAAAAAATAGATAATTGCTAAAGTAGAAAATTATTATAAATATTAAAAACAAATAGGCAAAACCTCTTGAAAGTTTTATAGACTTTACATTTTAAAATTATAGTTCATCAGAAACTATGATTTTCTTCTGCATTGTTACTAAAATAGTTTCATTTTGGCTTAAATTTCCACTGGTAATAATTTATCCATTTGTATATAAACATAATATTCTTTCTACATTTTAGATTAAAAATTATACAATATTAAAAAGCTTATAAAGTAAATTGCTAACAAAAATGTGAACTCATATGTACATTTCTGACACTGGGGAATTATGTTATGGAATGCCAAACATGAGCAATGTATCCAAGATATAGGATAGTAATGAAATAATAAAAGAGAAAAACATATTTTCAAATTAATGATTTAGTAAATTTGCTCATTTGAATAAAGAGAAAACATCACCATTGTGCCTAATGGTCTCTCAATCAAATCCCCTTGTTTCTCATACAATTACACAGAGATAAAATTTTAGGGAGTAAAAAATTTTTATTCAAAGATAAAATCTGTAAACATTGTCAATACAAAAATGTAAGCATCTGCCACTGTGAGTTCACTATGGGTTTTGTTGCAATGCTAGACTTACTAGAGTCAGTTTTACAGGTAAGCAAATGTGTCACGCCTAGGAAAAGGATTTTAATGGCCGGTCTTTCTTCTTACTTAAGTGGTGTGACTGGAATGGATTCAGCATAAGACTAAGCAATCACAACTTCACTTCAATTACTCCCTTTCAGCATGCCTTGTGTCATACATTTGAACTATATCTTAGACACATGCAATAAAGAGCTTATGGCAGATTGGAAAGCCCCCAGAATTTTTCCATGGTGCTGGGAACTGATAATTTTGAGGTAACTGATTTCCTGAATGTGCTGCTATTGTAGGGTTCCTCCAGCCTCAGAGATGTCAAGGAGGAGCACAACAGATTACCTGTTGGTTCCACTATGCTTTATTTCTTTTCTCATGCACTCGTCTAACAATCAACATGTCAACCTGATCCTACCAGAAAATCAACAGGCTGCCTGAGAAAATATTTTACTTGCTGTTCACTTGATGGGATTTTAGCCACTGAAGGCTAGAGAACTACTTGGAAAAAATCCAATAATGATCTATCTATATTAGGATTTTTCCTTATGATTATAGGTACACCAACAAATTTTTTTATATATAAATGAATACTTACTAAACTAGCAAACTAACTTTTGATATCTAAATGAACATAAGGAGAAGAAATAAGCTAAAACTAGAATATATACTTATCATTATTGTGCATAATATCATTTGGAGTTACTGAGGTAAGGTCAATACAGGCAGTGTTTTCATTTACAATAAACCTGTGCTCCCCAAATCCTTCAGTTAGCCACTGCTCACATGGTTTCTGCCATGTCTAAATTCTGATCTTTGGCAACAACAGATCTGACCAGAGGAGATGCAGGAGTGACCTCTCTGCACTGGCTGGCTTTATCCCCTTTAAATGTTGTAAATGAGGAATATTTAGCTAAGTGTATTAGCAGTGACTAATATTGCAGTTGCTAATGAATGGCTATATATTTGTATGAAACTCCATAATAAAACTTCCATTTAACAGGAGATAGGCTAGCAAAGAATTAGGATAACTTGCTACCTTACTTACTAAGTGAAATGCCCATACATCAAAAAGAGATAATTCCAAAATGTTAAAGCACATTATCTTCTCAAGTCCATTAGGTCTTTGAAAATCTATACTATATAGTCATTAAATGAAATTTCCTGTCTTTTTCCAAAGGGCATGATACTGCTTCGTACCTCTTTCTAAATATGTTGATAATTACTGGAGACTGCTCTCATTGTATACATTTGTCTGAATACGAAAAGTCTGCATTCTTAATGTTTACCACAAACCCAACGAAGCTGATGATCGGTCTGAAGGTCAGTCAGATCTTCAATAGTTCTCCAGCTACACTGGCAGGCATATGCCCGTGTTCCTTTCTTCTTTACCAACTTTGTTCTTAACTTGTGGAACTCTGGCATGTTGTTCCTGTTAATAAAAAATGAAGAGTGGCTTTGCTCAGAGCTGAATGACTTAAAAAAAAAAAGTTCTCATTGCTTTATTTTCCTATCTTTACAACATCTGAACACTAAACAACCTTGGTTTTCTCACCCAAACAACAGAAGATAGGCTTCTGTGTTCTTTCTGATGGTATTTCCTTGGTATCCAGTGCTTTTGAATGGCAATCCTCTAGGCCTGTTTATTAAAGCTGTCGTAATAGAACACAATGAACTAAAAGGCTGAATGAAGAATTACTGATTTGTCCTGTCAGAGATGACACGATATGAGAAGAGAGTGAGAGGTATGGTGGTACATTTCCTACCTCAGATACTCACCTATACCATATTCTAAAAGCCCGCAATATGGCCAATGGAGGGCGTATAAGAGGCATAAATAGGCTTCTGATGGGTTAACTATAGCATTTTTCATTAGAGAAAAAGTGCCTGTTATTTCTATTTGTTGAACTAATATTGTATCTTTCATTTGTTTCAATGATATACTTATTGGCAAGATATACTATTAGCAACAGAATAAACGTCTATCCTGCGTTAAATGTCAATAATGTTAAAATAATTAAATCAATGGGCAGGACATCATAAAAAATGATAACCATCTGACTTGATGCTACTACAAAAAAAGACTACAGAAGTTAATTTAAGTTTAATGAACTGAAAATCAATTATGATTTTCATGATAATCCATGAACTGAATTTATGTAACTATTCTGTGACAGGAAAAAAAGTGAAAAATTCAAAATGAAATGATGAATAAATACAACGCAAAATGATGAAATACAGTATGAATATTAAAAAAAGAGACACAAAGTGCTGTCACTGCAACAGAAGGCAGGCTACAAAGTGCCCTCTGGTGGCTGATGGGCACCACACTCAGTACTGTATTGTACAAAATAAGGCATAATTTAGGTTTGAGCCTAACAAAACCTAGATTTTCCAGGCCAACTGTTTGATTTCAGTAAACCAGGGGAAGAGATGGATCATCTAAGCTTTATCAGAAAGAAAAAAACCCCACAAAATGAATACTAAATGTTCTTTATTCAATCTGCAATATATCGTGACAGATTTAACATTTGATACTTGACTGAATCCTTAGAGATTTTATGAGTAGGAATCATGAATAGCCAGGAAACTAATTAATGCATTTCGAATTGTTTTTAGGAAGCACATATCTTAAAAGCTTAGAAAAATAATTTTCCATAAACAAAATGATTTAGTAGGAAAATAAAAGCAACTTATTTAGCTACTATGGCAGGATGATCAAGTATAGCTTATACTTCTTTTTGAAAATTCTAGAACTTGTCAAAGCTAGGATACACATTTCCCTCATTTATAAGATAAGGACAATAAAACAAGCCTATGTGCAGACTGATACCACTAAAAATAAATGGCTCCCCATGTTCTGCCAGGCAATTAATGGCACCCTGCAAGTCTTTTGACTTGCCTTCTTTGGTGACCACCTACTTGTACTTTCCTTCGGCTATTACTCCCCACCCTCCTCAAGTGTTTCATCTTCTCCCCACTCCTTTACTTTCAGCAGCTCACAACCTAATTCACACAGCCATGCTATCAGATGTGAAAATCTTCCATTTCCTAGCTTTCCCCTGAATACATCACTATTTTACCTCCTTCAACCCAGTCACAGAGAGCTCACTACAGCATTGACATTACATGCATTCTATAGAAAACTATACTAGTTTTCTAAAAATTGATGGTTCATATTGGTGACATAGGGGGTTACTGACCACTCATTACATTAACCAGAGCAGAGGACTGAGAAAAGTCAGAAATGGCAAAACATACCTGAAATTAAAAGTTAACTTTTCCAACTCTGGGATTAAAAGTGGGCTAACCTGATCAGGGATTTTGGGACTGCACTAGGCTTAATTTGGGTTGGGAAACGTGAAACCTCTCAAATTGTAATTTTTCTCTGAATTTGCGTATTTGAATTTTTGTGTACGTGCAGAGAGGATTCAAAGTTTTCATAAGATTTTCACACTGGTTTGATGTGGAAGAGTTTAAAAAACAATTCAAGTAAAGGAGACTCCTATGGATTTACAGGAGAATGGCTGCCAGAAGAGGTGTGGAAGAAAGACTCTCACCTTTTTCTTTATTAGAGAGAGATAGAATATATTCTGATTACTTGTGTCAGAAAATATAATTCTTGTTTAGGCCCAGGTTTGGGGTGGCGGATAAAAATGCATGATGTATGCACTTCATTAATTTTTAGTGCTTAATTTTTATTTGAAAATGTAATGTATAATTCACAGCCTAATTTTATTTATTTATTTATTTATTTATTTATTTATTTATTTATTTATTTAGTTTGTTAAGCAGGCTCCACGCCCAGCACAGAGCCCAACGCGGGGCTTGAACTTAGGACCCTGAGATCAAGATCTGAGCTGAAATCAAGGGTCAGATGCTTAACCAACTGAGCCACCCAGGTGCCCCACGTGATGTATAATTCAGATACATTTTTATAACTTACAATATCTTAAAAACAGTAGTTATGGCTTAAGTGTATAAGAATGTATAAACTGCAGAAACATGAGTCAGACACTATCCTGACCCCAAGGAGGGAGGCAGACGTATACCAACCGAAGATTTTCAATCTTCTATTCCAGGGAGTGCTAGAATAGGTACAAAGTGCTGTGGACACATAGGAAAAGATGGATTTACTTCCAAGTTGATGGAGTGGTGAGGGAATCATGAAGGATGTGCAATGAACTGTACCCTTAGGGACAGGTCAGGTTTAGGTAAATAAAGGGTGGGATGGTGGGAAGGCTGCACCAGGAAGGGAAGAGCCTGCATTATCACAGGGAATGGCGGCAGTACTGAGTACTCGGATGCAGCTATAATCTTGTGAAGATGAATGAAGGGGGGGAATCGGAGGGGGAGACGAACTATGAGAGACTATGCACTCTGAGAAACAAACTGAGGGCTCTAGAGGGGAGGGGGGTGGGGGGATGGGTTAGCCTGCTGATGGGTATTAAAGAGGGCACGTACTGCATGGAGCACTGGGTGTTATATGCAAATAATGAATCATGGAACCCTACATCAAAAACTAATGATGTAATGCATGGTGACTAACTACATTAAAAAAAAAAGTAAACTGCAGAAGGACACGCTGGGTGACAGACAGATGGGGGCTGGATGGTGAAGGGTCTTGAATGCTGCACTAAGGAACTTGGACACGACTCCACATGCAGAAGAGTTTTGGGCAAGAGCACGGCACACACAGAGTTATGCGTTAATTCTCAGCAAGGAAAGGGTGGTCTGAAAGAAGTGACTGTAGGCTGAAAAATCAGTGAGAAGGCTATTACTATACTCCTGTCTGGAAGTCACATATCCTCACAGGCTGACAGCAGACAGATGGAGAAGAGGAGATGACAGAAATATGCAAGAGGTGGAGGCCACATGATCTTGCCAAGTCCACCAAGAGACGTTATAGCAAAATAAGAAATATAAAGTTATTGCTTGGTACGTTTTTTCATAGGGTGAAGTTCTTTGGAAACATACCTGAAAAACAGATAATCACATGATTTGTCCCACATATAGTCGTCGTAGCTTACTACCCAGAAATCACATGCTATACAACGCAGATGATCACATGCTCTGTTCAGAGAAAAACAACAGTACATTAAAGATTACTGGTATGTTTAAATATGGAAATCTGGTGATGTATTCATAGGATACACCACATAGTACAGATTACTGAATAAACGACAGAAAAGTAAAGGTTAATGTGATTAAACATTTTTGTATGAAAGGATTATATATCTTTAGGTAAAAATTTTCAGGTTAAATTTCTGCACAAACTTTCAGGTTAAATTTTTGTATAAAGCTTCCTATTTTACTAAGATTTTACACACTGATATGTATATATACACATATGCACACATGCATATCGTATAGATATAAAACAAAGGGATGTGCAGATCTTTTAGTTCAATGGTTTTCAAATTGGGTCTGAGGGAGATGTTCACTTAAGATAACTTTTTTTTTTTTTTAAAGATTTTATTTATTTATTTGACAGAGACACAGCGAGAGAGGGAACACAAGCAGGGGGAGTGGGAGAGGGAGAAGCAGGCTTCCCGCCGAGCAGGGAGCCCGATGCGGGGCTCGATCCCAGGACCCCGGGATCAGGACCTGAGCCGAAGGCAGACGCTTAACAACTGAGGCACCCAGGCGCCCCAAGATAACTTCTTTAAGTTGCTTCCCTTCCTATTGAAAATTTCAGGGGTGCCTCTATCACAGAATTTGCCACATCATATGGAAATCAAACTGTTTCCGCATAAGCTACTTAAATACTGGGACAATATCTTATTTGCTTCTGCTTCCCCAGTATATGGCATTAATGCATTCATTCACTCACTTAAAAGATATTTCCTGAAAGCATACTATGTGCTGGTGAGTTTCTGTCCTCATGGAGCTTATACTCTAGTGAGAGAAGAAATAATCCTCATAATAACTAAATTATATAGTTTGTTAGAAGGTGAAAAGTGTGGGGCGCCTGGGTGGCTCAGGTGTTAAGCATCTGCCTTTGGCTCAGGTCATGATCCCAGGGTCCTGGGATCGGGCCTGCATTGGGCTCCCTGCTCAGCGGGAGGCCTGCTTCTCCCTCTCCCACTCCCCCTGCTTGTGTTCCTCTCTCACTGTGTCTTTCTCTGTCAAATAAATAAATAAAATCTTTAAAAAAAAAAAAAGAAGGTGAAAAGTGGGGCGCCTGGGTGGCTCAGTTGGTTAAGCGTCTGCCTTCAGCTCAGGTCATGATCCCAGGATCCTGGGATCGAGTCCCACATGGGGCTCCCTGCTCAGCGGGGAGCCTGCTTCTTCCTCTCCCTCGGCCTGCTGCTCCCCCTCCTTGTGCTCACTCTCTCTCTCTCAAATAAATAAATAAAATCTTTAAAAAAAAGAAGGTGGGGGTGCTTGGGTGGCTCAGTCGTTAAGCGTCTGCCTTCGGCTCAGGTCATGATCCCAGGGTTCTGGGATCCAGCCCCGCATCGGGCTCCCTGCTCCGCGGGAAGCCTGCTTCTTCCTCTCCTGCTCCCCCTGCTTGTGTTCCCTCTCTCGCTGTCTCTCTCTCTGTCAAATAAATAAAATCTTTAAAAAAAAAAAAAAAATAAATAAAAAAAGAAGCTGAAAAGTGCTTCCAATTTTTGAAATGATAAGTAGAGTAAATAAAATCGGGAGTATCGGGAAAGAGTGGATTGCAATTCATTAGGTAGAGTAGTCTGCACAGGCCTCACTGAGAAGGTACGTACATCTGAGCAGGTTCTTTAAATGGAGTGAGAGGTGGTTAAGAACAGGGGTTAGGAGAAGATTATATTTAAGAAGGGAGGGAAAAAAAGCATATTTTTATGTTGATGGCAAAGCTGCAGTGAAAAGCAAAACACTGATGATACAGGAGAAAGGGGTAGAAGTACTGGAATGACACTTAGCACGTAATAGGTCCTTATTGAATATGTGAGGAAATGAAATGCCACGCAATTCTCAAAACTCATATGCTACATAGTAAATTTAGGAGTAAAATAACAATATATGGAAATACTTACGAACTGCTGTTGCAAACAATTTGATTTATATAATAATTGTGATTTACTTTAAAAAGAAGAAACTTCTTCCATTGTCTGAAGTATTTAAAAACTAGAATCAATATAGATACACATCTGACTATCTAAAAATTAAAAGGAAGAAGGGACTTTTTTTTAAAGATTTATTTCAGAGAGAGTGTGCACCTGTGCACACGCATGTAGGGGTAGTAGGGGCAGAAAACCTTCAAGCAGATTCCCCACTGAGTGCACAGCCTGATGTGGCGCTCAATTTCACGAACCATGAAATCATGACCTGAGCTGAAACGAGGAGTCAGATGCTTAACTGAGCCACCCAGCGGCCCCAATAAGAGATTTTAAGATACTGGGGCGCCTGGGTGGCTCAGTCGTTAAGGGTCTGCCTTCGGCTCAGGTCATGGTCCCAGGGTCCTGGGATCAAGCCCCGCACTGGGCTCCCTGCTCTGCAGGAAGCCTGCTTCTCCCTCTCCCACTCCCCTGCTTGTGTTCCCTCTCTTGCTGTGTCTCTCTCTGTCAAATAAATAAATAAAATCTTAAAAAAAAAAAAAAGAGATTTTAAGATACCAAAAATAAAGAGAAATGACCAGTCAGTGATAGAGTGGAAGAAAATGTTTTCAACACACGGTCAAATACTTACACTATACAAGGAGTGCTTACAAATAACAACAAAACTTAAAAATATATTAGATCTCTCTAATACAGGCATCACAGAATAGTAGTTAAGAGCACATACTGTGGAGACAGATTGCCTAGGTTCAAATGTATTCCAACTATTTACCAGCTGTGTAACTATAGTCAAATAACTTCGCTGTGACTCATTTTCCCCATCTGTAAAATGGGTAATAATAATACTTATATACCTCATAGAATTGTTATGCAGAACTAATAAGTTAACGTTGGTAAAGTGCTTGTAACAGTGCCTGGCACAGGGTTTGTTAGTTAAAATAAAACATAATTAAAATTTAAAGCAACCACGAAATAAATGTTTTAACCAATTAAGTTAGCAAAAATTAGCACTCTCAGACATTCCTGGTGGGTATGTGAATTCCTATAACCTTTTGGGAAAAACCTTAGCACTATTTTAAAATTAAAATTATCCTTAGCTGTTGCTCTAGCAACCCCATTTTTGGGAACCTATTACATATAAATGAAAACATCAGGGCACCTGGGTGGCTCAGATGGTTAAGCGTCTGCCTTCGGCTCAGGTCATGATCCCAGGATCCTGGGATCGAGTCCTGCATCGGGCTCCCTGCTCCTTGGGAGCCTGCTTCTCCCTCTGTCTGTCTCTTTCTCTCTGTGTCTCTCATGAATAAATAAATAAAATCTTAAAAAAACCCAAACACATCAGTCTATAAGCCATTTATCTCAAGAATTTTTACTGCACTGCAAAATTGCTAAAGTGGCAAAAACCAGGATACCACTTGGATACCTATTATAAAGGGAAAAGACTGAATAATATGCAATATATATGGAATATTAGGTAGCCAATAAAGAGAATTAGATTTATCTACTGACCTAGAGGGATGTCCAAAGCAAGGTACAGTTAACATATATAGCAGGAGCCTATTTTTGTTAAAAACAACCAAAAAAATTTCCTGTATAGGTGTTTGTAAGTTTGTAAGAACATGGGGAAAAATGTGGAAGGCTATATACTATACAGTTAACACTGGCTGCCTCAGGGGTAGTGGGAATGGAGGAGAGAAGATTATTATCTTTTTCTTTATACATTTTTAAATTGTTTTATTTTTAAAATAAGCATTCAATACTTCTGCAATAAAAAATAATTTAAAAACCCCATCATTAGATGGTTTTCCACTTATTTCCCTCTAAAATTCAGATATGGTAACTTCAAAATTGCAAGTATTTTTTGGCCTGAAAATTTCTTTGAAAATAAATGCTTTTTATTTTAAAAATTATTATTAATCATAAAAATAACTAAGCACTCAAAATCTATACCAGTTTCATAAACAATTCCATATTTTCTTTCAAACTGTTAGCAATTTATAGAGTTGTATTTGTACATATGGCAATTCAACACAATTACATTTGTACACATTTGAACTTGGATTTTGAATGTACAAGTCAGGAAATGCAAAATGATGGTTCCCAAAGCTGCCATAACTTGCTTTCTTATGCATATGTAGTTTATTACATGATTGCACAGAGTGTTAACTTTAATGCCTTAATACATATGTGCAATTTGGCTAAATTATTGCTGTTGTGGGAACTATAATTTAGAATTTCCTGACGTTGTGTATGTGTAAAATCTCAACCGTAATGTTAAATACAGCTTTTTAATTTAATTTAAAATTTAGTAGTTTATTCAAATCTATTCACACTACCACATTTTCCTACAAACACTGCCCTGTGAGAAAAATAAAACTAACTTGCAGCTAAGAAATCATTCTGCTGCTACGATTCACTCTATTGGATCATAATTAGTAGCAGTCTATGGAATAATCCAGTCTTACAAGTAGTTTAAAAAATAGGAGAGTAAAATTCGATTTGGCTTGAAAATAATGCCTTGATTTTATCTATACTTATCAATGCCACCATGCTTCCTGCTACTACTCTTTCTCCTTTCCACCAACTGGGTAAAAGACTCAAATCTTTACACTCTAAAATCATTCAGCAGTACTCCCAAACCAGAGCTTTATCTAGAAATCAAACAAATAAAACACATGGAAAATAGGCAGAATAGACTCAATTTCCTTTACGCCCTGGGCATGTAAATTAGTGCTTATTTTCAGGGCTTAAATATATTTCTCTTCCATAACTATATACATATAAGAGGATGTCTAAAAAAGGGCATGATTCTAATGAAAGATAAATTGTCAGGATTCTTCTTCCAAGATGTGGAGGAATACAAATATAAACGTGTCACCAACAGCTCTGTCCTTTTGTCCAGCTAATACATAACAACTTTTTACCATTTTTAAGGTGTTCCTGATGGGAATGCCCAAAATACAGCCCAATATAGTCTTCTGCCCAGACTCTGGTTCTCAGTTAAATCCTGTCAGATCTACACAGTGGCCTAGGAAGCCTTGCTGTTTGGACAGTTGGAAAATAACAGTAGCCACAATAGCAAAAACAGCTAAGTTTCTTCCCTCTTGCATATGTTACATGGCCTTCTGTAAATTGGTATACTAGAAAGGATAATGGACCAGGAACAAGTTACATATTTGAGTCCTTGGTTTGTAATAACTTCTGTGATTTTGGCAAGGCACATTACTTGGAAGTCATTCTTGAGAACATTCTCTTTTACTTCCCATAGCCATTTAAACACTGAGTTCTGTCAATTCTAGATTCTAAATGGCACAAATATGACACCTTTTCCCTACAGCTACTGTCACTACTCAGGTCACAGCTACCATCCCCGTCTCTTTCCTGGAGCACTGTAACTACTACCTGCTGACTGTTCTCCCTGTGTCCTCTCCTGTCTTGCCCCTCCAACTTCCAAACCATTTTCCATTCAGCAGCCAAAATGACTTTCTTTAGAAACACAAATACGACTGTCACCCCATCTGCCAAAAACAAAAACCAAAACACCCGCCCAAAACAACTACAGGCTTCCACTGCATATGACACACTTTTCCTAAAATCCTCCAGAGGACTACAGGACCCCAAACCAAATGTGCCTCTACTACCTCTCCGGCCCCATCAAGAGCCATTCGTTCCCCCACTCACTATGCTGCAGCTCATCTGGCTGCCCTCTGCTACTCCAGCTCAGGGATCATCTAACACTGTGTGCCCTCTGGCTCTAATGGTCTCCTCTCTTTGCTAACTCATTTTTCATACTGTAATCTGATTAAATGTTATTTGGTTGGGAAAGCATTCTCTAGCCCTTCATATTAGCTGGGGTGCTAATTATCTATGCTTATCGTACCCTGCACTTTCCCTTCACATTATGTATTATGTAGGACCTAGCAAGCAGGTGGTTAATTAATATGTGTTCAGTGAATTTAACACCAGTGTCTCAATTTCCTCATTTATAAAATGGGGTTAAAAAGTCTTGCTCCAAGGGGCACCTGGGTGGCTCAGTCATTAAGCGTCTGCCTTCGGCTCAGGTCATGATCCCAGAGTCCTGGGATCAAGCCCCACATCGGGCTCCCTGCTCAGTGGGAGGCCTGCTTCTCCCTCTCCCACTCCCCCTGCTTGTATTCCCTCTCTCGCTGTCTCTCGCTCTATCAAATAAATAAATAAAATCTTAAAAAAAAAAAGTCTTGCTCTATTTGCATCTTTTTTTTTTTTTTTTTCCTGTGGAGCTAAACCGATAAGCATATATAAAAAAGTGCTCTGGACAGTATAAAGTACTTCACACATAAAATGTTTTACGTGCACGTGAACAAGTATAGGCTTATCTTTCTGTGAGTGCAGATCTGTGTTAGGAAGAGGTTGGTCCATAAGGGTATCTTTGTAATGGGGTGGAAGAAAAGACCTGTGAATATACACAGTTACCTATGCATATATATGCAAACAGTATGTGTTTCTTCATCTTGTAGCTGTGCAGAAAGTAGGAAGGAGTTTGATGGATACTGGCATGCTCATGGATCAATATTGTGTGAAAGGACCCTCAAGCTATAAAAATAGGTCATTTTTGGGTGCCTGGGTGGCTCAGATGGTTAAGCGTCTGCCTTCGGCTCAGGTCATGATCCCAGGGTCCTGGGATCGAGTCCCGCATCGGGCTCCCTGCTCAGTGGGGAGCCTGCTTCTCCCTCTGCCTCTCTCTCTGTCTCTGATGAATAAATAAAATCTTAAAAAAGCAAAAACAAAAACAAAAATAGGCCATTCTTCTGTCCACTTAAATTCCATCTGGAGCAAGATTCTTCTGTGCTAGAACCAAATCAAAGTACATGTAAAAAATACTATATAAAAGAAAATCCTCATGAAATATTTACTCTTTGAAAGTAAACCAGAATGGATCGTCTTAGAGACCATTTTTATTTATTTATTATTTTTATTTTTTGAGAGAGAGACTGAGAGAGAGTGAGCACACGTGGGGGGTGGGGAGCAGAGGGAGAGGGAGAGATCTTAAGCAGGCTCCTTGGCCCAGCATGGAGCCCAATGCAGGGCTCGATCTCACGACCCTGAGATCATGACCTAAGCAGAAATCAAGAGTCAGATGCTTACCTGACTGCGCCACCCAGGCGCCCTGAGACCATTTTAAAAATTAGAAGACCCGTGTAAGTAAACACTGATACATATTTCCTGAGATAAAATGGAAAAGTAGTAGGAGAATATAGGATTCCGGGCACTGAAAGAGAACACAGTGAGAAGGCAGCACTGACAGATGAGAAAAGACAAATGAATAACTGCAAACTATTACTCAAACTATCTTCGCTGTCTTTTGCACCACAGGCATACTATAATGTATTATTCCATTTAATCCTCCCAGTATCTCCGTGGAGTGTGTTCAGTTTTTACGGGTGAGGAAACCAGTTTCAGAAGACACATACCTTCTCTAAAGGTTTCACATCTCCTCATAAGGGGCACAATGAAAGATCTGAACTTGGGCATTCTGCCATCAGAACTCTTTCTCTTCATGCTCTAGGGTGTCATCATTCACCTCTTTACCACCTCCTCTCCTGGCTAGGGTTTTATTTATTCATTTATTTATTTTTGGTATCTAGTATTTAGCGCAGGGCCTACGACATGCCGGGCATTCAATGAATATTATAAAAAGAAAAGAAAAAAGAAGCAGAAACAGAATGACAAAATAAATTTGTAGATAAGCAGATAAGACAGTGAGGACACACATTAGAGAGGAGGGTCATTCCAGACAGGGAATAAATGTAAAAATACTCAGAAGCAGAAAGATGTAAGTGGAAAGCAGGGGATAGCAAATGTTCTAGTTGGAAGTGGACTATCTGACCTGGGTTCTCACTGGAGGTGAAGGGACCAAGAAGAGAAAGAACGCAATTTGGTAAAGCAAATAACCCTAGAGTTAATGTGAGACAAATAGCAACTCTCATTTTCCCTCTGAATAGGGGAGATGTGCTCAGAAGAATAAGTTAGGGATATTATCCTTCATGCTGTATGTGAGTGAAGCGAGAGAGGAAGTGGATGGTAACAGGGAAACTGGTGCAGTTCCTAGGTGATTGGAAAGAACCTGGGACTGGAGGGGGTATGGTCTGGAAACATGGAGACAAGTCCCAGTGACTCCACCCGGTAAGTCAGGATTGACAGCAACCTGACTATACTCTTCTCTAAGGGCCAGTTTGTGTCTCTGATTCTTTGTTTTTTTTTTTTTTTTTTTATTTATTTATTCATGAGAGTCAGAGAGAGAGAGAGAGAGAGGCAGAGGCAGAGGGAGAAGCAGGCTCCCCGCCTAGCAGGGAGCCCGATGCGGGACTCGATCCCGGGACCCCGGGATCATGACCTGAGCCAAAGGCAGACGCCCAACCATCTGAGCCACCCAGGCGCCCAGTGTCTCTGATTCTTTGTATAGCTAGCCCTCAACACACAACGATTCAAGTGCCGTCAATTGTTACTTAGGGCCCTTACAGCAGGCAGCACCCCAGTGGGCTTCTGTTAGCCTGTCTGCTGCCTGCTGTTCCCGATACAGGCTTCCCCAGACTCTCAGCTTTCCTTTGGCCCCATAGTCTTTCTTCCTAGGCTTCCTAGGATCTAGGCCAGCACCACCACAACCCTCCAACAATGTCTTTTCAGATCCTACTTCTATTATTCAATATAACCGTTATTCCTCCTAAAACATGGTCAACATGCAATCATGTATCTCATTCTTCTCTTTCTTAAAAAATTAACAGAAAATATAAAAGTGTTTTAGAAATAACTAGACAAAATATAATAATTTAGGCAAACAGGCCTCTGCAAAAATAGAATCAACAGCATCAGGACAACAGAAAGGTATGCTTAAAACCAATCTGCTTCCCCACATTAAGACAATGATAATGGAATATGCTAGCAGTATGGAGTAGGTGGTATCGTGACCACAAGACTGCCCTGAAAGGGGTGAGGAGTTAGATAGTGGGTGTATGGGATGGGGAAGCGACAAAGAAAGGAGGATTTCCACATTTTAAATACGTAAAATCAAGCGACTATGCTTGAGAACTTTCTGAGTACTGAAGACCCAGCTTTCTCATACTGGCGGAGATGGTGGGTAATGCATCACATGTCTGCATGGCCACATTGCTTCGCCTGTCTTCTCCACTGGCTTCTACTGCCCAGAAGGCAAAAATGGCGAGGCAGAAGCTCACTCTCTTGGCGTCCTGTGGAAAGCAGGCTGGCACTGGAGTGACCCAGGCATTTCAAGTGGGGCTTAGAAATGGGCATCAACACAATGAACACCATATACCCAATATCACAGCTTTCAAAAGCTATTGCCCAGAATAACAAACATTTCAGTACAGTGTTCTTAGACTGGCTAATAAAACACACGTCTGATTTTGACATAGATGGATGCCAAGAACTACATTTTAACAACAGGGTTATCAACTGCGAAAAACCTAATAAGAAATATAATCTATTTCTTTTTTTTTTAAAGATTTATTTATCTGAGAGAGAAAGAGAGAGTGTATATGCGCACACACACAAGCAGGGGGAGGGGCAGAGGGAGAGGAAGAGAGAGAGAGAGAGAATCCCAAGCAGAACCCCTGCTGAGAGCGGGGCCTGCCATGGGGCTCAGATCTCACAACCCTGAGATCATGGCCTGAGCCGAAAATCAAGTTGGACACTTAACTAATTGAGCTGGCCAGGAGCCTCAAGAAAATCTATTTCTGACATCCTACCTCTGTGAAGTACGTGTCCCGATTCCGCACGGAGCAGTGCTTCCACCGAGGTACACTGGGCTGCAACTAGACAGGTTCAATAGATGGAAGGAAAAAATTACAACAGAAAAATATGAGAAGTTAATTTGGCCTCATTGACTCTATATTCTTGTAATCAAATTGTATATTTTCCTGAGCAGGCCAATTATTTCAAAGAAGAGGCATTTATTCCAGGATCCCTGCATTATTGGATATAACCTATACATTCAGGAACACTCAAGGAGTTAAAATGAGTCACCAAAAAATGTGTTTGCCAAACAATATAAGGGACAAAGTAAAGACTGAAGAGTATAACAGAACATTAATTTTGAGAAACTGTTCACACTTATTTTTTTTTAATACGGCAGAAAATTATTTACAACAGCAATAATCTTCCATTCAAGTTCTTTTACACCAAGGGGTCACAGACCATAAGAACACTGAAGATATTGCTATTGGTCTTTCTCCTGAAAGCCAACCAGTGCTTTGTTGTTCAATGTCACTGTTGTTTAAATGGTAACAAAATCTATAAGGCTTTGCTCATGGTGTTTGCTCACTAGTGTGTGTAATTCACTAAAGCCATCTCAACTTACCTTTTACCAAGGCCTTGAATGGAAGCTCTGACAGATGTGTTACCTGAAGATTTAGATTTTAATTTCTGTTAAAAAACAAAACAAAACAATAAAAGGCCAAGGGTAACTTAGAGAATTCTAACATAAAAACTAATATTCTTTATTTTATAACAAGAATATTTTTTAAATGACTTAAATAAAAATTCTGTATCATTTTAAAGTTTCTGAAATAAAAACAATGATCAAAACCTTTTAAAGGCAAAAGGGAAGTAGACCTCCCTGAGGAATTAGTAAATTACTCGGCTAACTTTTAGTCTAGGAAATTGATATACTGCCATTATTAGCATGCTAAGGTTTAGAGTCACTTTATAACTCTTCAGTTAATACCAAGTTCAGTGATTTAATATGAAGGATCTGCTATTTAAAACTTCATCCTGGAAAAATTCAATTGAGGAAAAAAACCTCAGACTCATTTTTAAAGGCTGTGAATGGTACTCACCTGAACTAAAAATAAACTAACCAAACTGCTGGGTAACTTCAGGAATATTAATTTTGATCAAATAAAATGATATCAACCAACAGACATTCAAGGAAATTGTAGAACTACCTAGTCACAACTATACAGTAGTTCCTATATGGTTACATAACATCATCATCATTAGTAAGCATTTATTAAGTGTTAACTGGTATATGGTACCAAACAGCAGAAACCAACCACATACTAGGACCACCGCCAAGGAAAGGAAGTTGGAGAAAAGGCAATTTAAACTATGCAGAGACATGCCTTCATCTTACCTTGTAGGTGAGGAAATTTAATGGAGGCAAAAATATTTCATTTTACAATTTCTCTTAACTTTCTTATTTGATGTTAAACAGAACTGGAAAAATTTTTGGTGCATGTCTGAAAAAATAACGTGCATCTTTTTTTTTGAGAAAAGTATTTCATGTACCATCCACTTATGGCTTGAAGCTGGCACACTGTGGCATTTGTTGTCCTTCTTGGGCTCTCTTGTGTGGGTCTGAGAGCAGTTCAGAAACTCAACAGAATGAATGCGTGAGTGATGGGGGAGGAAGCAGTACTCTCAAGAGCATAATCTGGTCTGGACAAGGTGGGCATGCACACCTCTTCACAGACACCTCTTTTCCT
Organism: Phoca vitulina; assembly: GCF_004348235.1. Lineage (NCBI taxonomy): Eukaryota > Metazoa > Chordata > Mammalia > Carnivora > Phocidae > Phoca > Phoca vitulina. Next base: position 41,659,911 of record NW_022589728.1, read on the forward strand.
CACCCAGTCCATGTTTGAAACAGACCTGCTGTTCTTCAGAAATTTATTCAGGTTGTTTTTTCCCTTGCAGTCTGGAGAATGGATATAGTAACTAAAAAAAGGGAGCATACAGAAGTACATAGACGTTTACCTCTTCATGATTGTAGGAGTTATTCTTATTTCAAATTGGTGTATTTTAAAGCTAAAGCAGAGAAATATTTCCTTCTCCTTCTGAAATGTCTTGAACTAAAGAGACAGTGCCTCATATATAGATACACACCCTGTAGTACTTAATAATGAATTGTTCAGATGATCCATGAATAACAAGAACATCATGTAGTCTTCTCTATTAATTAAATTAGCATTGCTATTTAGCATTTATGATGCATTCTTGTTTGCAGAGTATTCAACACCATTATTACTATGTTGATGTGTTAATCAACTAGGCCATCAGCTTATTAATTTACCACCTGCTTATGAACTGAAAATGTTAAATTTAGAGAAATAAAGACCTTAAGCTCTGTATCAGTCATTTGATTTTTAGTCTGGCTGACAAAAATAAAAGTGGCTCATATGCATATCCTTACCACCATCACCGCCTAGTGATTTTTAGTCTATCTAGCTTTAATCTTCCCCCTTCAAAAAAAACCTCTTTGGTATTATATTTATTCTTAGATTTTTTTTTTCTTCTTTGTGGTCTCTGTAATATAGACTTCCATTTGGTCTCTTCTTAAATCTCACAAATATATTTTACACCCACCACACTGGTAAAAATTAAAGTATACAGATTTTCATCTACTGCTGGTGAGAAGAATAGAAATGATACAGTCACTCTGGAAAACATTTTGGCAATGGATAGAAAAGTGGAAGATAAAGCACACTTAATGACCTAGCAATTCCTCCCCTAGGTTTGCACATCCTAGAGAAACTCCTGTATGTAGGTAAAAGAACACATGTGAAAATATCTGATGAAACACTGTTTTAAAAGTAACAACTGGGGGGCATCTAGGTGGCTCAGTTCATTAAGCGACTGCCTTTTGCTCAGGTCATGATCCTGGGGGTCCTGGGATCGAGTCCCACATTGGGCCTCCCTTGCTCTGTGGGGAGCCTGCTTCTCCCTCTCCCTCTGCCTGCCACTCTCCCTGTTTGTGCTCTCTGTCAAATAAATAAATAAAATCTAAAAAAAAAAAAAAAAAATAAAAGCAACAACTGGGTACAATCTAAATGTCTATTACCAGGGAAGTGGATAAATAAACTGTGGTAAGTCACATAATGGACTATTGTCAGTTAAAATGGTTTATGATTATAAAAGTATAATTAAAAAATAAAAGGGATGGAAAGGACAGGTTACCTCTGGGAATGAAGGCAGTAGAGTAGGATTTGGAGAGTTCTTAAACTATATCTATAATTTCTATTTCTTTAAAAGAAAAATCCAGAGAAGCAAATACGACAAAACATTAAGATATGTTCACTATGGGTGGTAAATATATAGTTGGCTGTTACACTCTTTTATGAGCTTTTTATAAAGTTGATAGATACAAAAGCATTTAAACATTAAAATACTAACAATTTACTCACTGGTTCATGGGTAACAGCAATGGCATTGCATCTGAGATATCAAGCATATTCCTATAATAAAAGCTGTTTTTGGTCTTTTAGAAAAGTGTTCTTAGAATATACAAATAAAATAACCAACTTCATCTGTGAGCTGACTTCTGCTCTAACAGCTTTTCTAATTTTTCATTCTTGCTAAGAAACGAACAGCAAAACACATGAGAGTTTTTAATATTTTATTTCTTCTACAACTCTAAGTGGAATAATTCCCTTAAAACAACTGTATTTTTCAGAATTCAAAGGACTAGATACTTGTGTATTCTATACATTTGCAGACTATTTTAAACTTGTTTTGAAATAATAAAAAGAATTACTGCACACTTACAATACTTAACTTACAAAGGTTTTTTTGTCAAAGTTGGGTTCTTCAAATATCTCATTAATAAGACTGTCAAGATCATCTTCTTTCTCAAATGTTTCTGCTGATCTGAAAACAAAACAGCTGAAGCTTAAGTACAGATAAAGTCAGTATCAGAAGAATTTTGCTTAAATAGCTTATTATTACAGTTGATAACAGAAGGATAAATGTGATGTTAATTATTTTCCCTCTATGGACATAGTTGAAGACTGTTGAGACAAAGATGTAGTTTATCAGGTACAAATTCACATACATACGTTACTATTTCACACTTAAAATAAGACATTTAAGGGGGCACCTGGGTGGCTCAGCGGTTAAGCGTCTGCCTTCGGCTCAGGTCACGATCCCAGGGTCCTGGGATCGAGCCCCGCATCGGGCCCCCTGCTCAGCCAGGAGCCTGCTTCTCCCTCTCCTGCTCCCCCTGCTTGTATTCCCTCTCTAGCTGTCTCTCTCTCTGTGTCAAATAAATAAAATCTTTAAAAAAAAAGACATTTAAAGCTATACATTATATTCAAGAGAAAGCTGGGCATGCACTTTATAAATTATGGACTTATTTATTTATTTTTTTTATTTTTATTTTTTTTTGGACTTATTTAAAGAACACAAAATATGTACCATTATAAGTAGAACCTGAGAATTATAAACAAAGATAATTTTAATGAGTTTTTTCTAATTTTTTCCCTAAGAGTTCCACTGTAAGTCAAATAATTGTACCTTTTTACTACAGGAGCTGGAGGTTATATAATCAAATGATCAATATAAAAAAAAAAAGAGCAATATTCACCTGACAGAGTATCTCAACTACCTTTCTATTTTGTGCAGGGAAAGCCATCACAGAATTATTGATACAAACCGTTACTCCACAAAACCTCTATTTAATAGCTAACATTTACTGAATACTTACAATATAGGTGAAGAAGCAGGGACTGAGAGATTCAGAAACTCGCCCAAGGTCATACAACTAGTGGGAGGAGAGGCTTGGAATTGAATCTAGGGCAGTCCGGACACCTAACACTAAACAAGATGAACTCTTTTTAGAGTTTATATGTTACAGATGCTTCACATCAACTTTATAACTTCATTAGACCATTAAAATATTTGTTTTAGAAGACAAGTTTTTTAGTCAGATTCTAACTTTAGAAATGTATTTACTCTGAAAATTCTTGCGGATTATACTCCTTCTTTGTTACTGCTTGGAGTAATTAACCCAATGTAAGAAAAACAAGATAGTGCTGCTTAATACCGAATGTCTGATTCCATCTACCTCCAGGCTTTGCCTCTTCATTTGCTCCCTCCCTAACTTTTATCCTTAAAGTCTTCCACCCAGTACTGGCTTGTTCTCTTGTCTTACAAGTATGCACAAGACTTACTCCTTTAAGAAACACTCCAGGGGTGCCTGGGTGGCTCAGTTGGTTAAGCGACTGCCTTCGGCTCAGGTCATGATCCTGGAGTCCCTGGATCGAGTCCCTGGATTGAGTCCCGCATCGGGCTTCCTGCTCAGCAGGGAGTCTGCTTCTTCCTCTGACCCTCTTCCCTTTCGTGCTCTCATTCTATCTCAAATAAATAAATAAAATCTTTAAAAAAAAAAAAAAAAGAAACACTCCAAAAAACTCTATTGAGCTGCTCCCTCTTACTCACTACTGAAGTCGATCTACTGCCTTACAAGTGTATTGGATGGTGATCTGGATGAGGGTTTCTCAACCACTGACATTTGGGGCCACATCATTCTTTAGTGTGTGTATGGTGGAAGAAGTAGGGCTGTTGTGCATTGTACGATGTTTTCCAGTATCCCTAACTTCTACCCACTAGATGCCAGTAGCATGCATATATACCCTTTCCCGGTTGTGACAATTAAAAATGCCAAGACATTGCCAAATGCCCCTTGAGTGGTAAAATCCTCACTGGTTGAGAACTACTGACCTACTTTAAACTCTTTAATCTCTCTGAACCTCAGATATTTTAAATGTAAAAAGGAGATCTAGACAACTATTTATAACTTCTTCCAGGTGTAATATTCTATCTCTGGCCCCTATAACCCTCAACTACAGTAAAACTCTTCTCTCAAAGGTCAATACTGCCCACATCACTAAATTCAATGGCCCTTTTCAGTTCCAATCCTCTTTAACCTTTCAGAAATACCTGACACTGTTAGGTACCAATTCCTTCAATTTCTTTTATGACAGCAGGTTGCTAAGTTGTCCTCTAGAAATTCTCCCCTCCTTTAGTTTTCACAACATACTCTTTGGGTTCTAGTCCCTCACGCAGTTTCACAATTTCAAGAATCAGATACACTCAAACTTTATCAAACCAATAAATACTATTAGGGATCCAAACTTATTAAGATTCTGGTCTGTTATACAATTTCATGATGCATACAACTGCCTATGCTTTATTGTAGAAATGCCATCATTTCAATGAGACCGCATACAAATTTTATTTTATTTTATTTTTTTAAAGATTTTATTTATTTGACAGAGAGGTACATAGTGAGAGGGGAACACAAGCAGGGGGAGTGGGAGAGGGAGAAGCAGGCTTCCCGCCAAGCAGGGAGCCCGATGTGGGGCTCGATCCCAGGACCCTGGGATCAGGACCTGAGCCGAAGGCAGACGCTAAACGACTGAGCCACCCAGCCGCCCCCTGCATACAAATTTTAAAGGACTGTATAATACTTTCTTTTAATCTTTTTTAAAAAGATTTTATTTATTTATTTGAGAGAGACAGCGAGAGAGGGAACACAAGCAGGGGGAGGAGGAGAGGGAGAAGCAGGCTTCCCACTAAGCAGAGAGCCTGATGCGGGCTCAATCCCAGGACCCTGGGATCATGACCTGAGCCGAAGGCAGACGCTTAACGACTGAGCCACCCAGGCGTCCCTCTTTTAATCTTTTGATGCTATAATACAGTAATCTTTTTTTAAAGTTTATTTTTTTAGTAATCTCTACACCAAACGTGGGGCTCAAACTCATGACCTCGAGATCAAGAGTCACATGCTTTTCCAACTAAGCCAGCCAGGTGTCCTTACAATACAGTAACCTTAACCAAAGGTTAATAAACATTTATTGGTTTCCCCCTCAACTTCGCTTCTTTTATTGTAATCTTGATTAAAAATATAGTTTTTGTCAAAAATAAAAGGTATACTCTAAATAAAAAAAATTAAACAGTTGAAACCTACAATTAAATGTGAAAGGTATATATAAAAGCTTAAATCTAGATCTACAATATCCTAGTAGACTTGGAAATATGACCTTGGGCAAGTAACTCTTTTACTAAGTCTTAGTTTGGTCAGTGAAAGGGGGATAATATGATTCACGTCATAGGGTTGGGGACAGTAAATGAAATAACACATACAGAGCACTTAGCATATAGAAAGGACTCAATAAATGTTGGCTATTATTATAACTATTATCTAGGAGGTTATGATATTATCTGTAAATATTCCCATCTGTATCATCCTGAACCACTTTAGTCCTATTGCAGTTCAACTCACAGCATTTTTTTTTAAACTAATCATGTACTTCTCTTTATCATTTTGAACACTTCAACAACTTGTATATGTTTTGATCTCTTACATTAGCAGTTGTTCCTGGTATCCAGATGTTGCATGGTCATTTATTTTATTATTTGCAGACCTATCATTTAATAGACAACTTCAGTATTTTAACTCTTATAAGGGAAAGAGATAACAGCTGCATTGCTATACAATTGGTAGATAGTCTCCTGTTGATAAATTCATAATATAAATCGATTCCTAATTTTTAAATATCAATTTTGGCTCACGATAAAATTTTTATATTTGACATTATATACCATGTAGGGATTGTATTTGGGTATTAGGTTTAGGGCCCTTGCTGCTGTTTTTTTGCATAATTTACAACTACATTACCAAATGAAAAGTTTTAACACACGAATAACAACAGTACTGGCTTGCTACCGCTTTTATAAATGTATTACTGAAAAATCTGATGTAGTAAGGTGAGGTGAGATGCTAGAAACATTATGGATGGATTTCAGTAGTGCAATAAGTGGCTATGGAGAGAGGCATAAAAGGACCTGTTCTTGAAAAGGATCCACCTTAGCAGCCGTTTCCATTTTGAGGAGCCTGCTCCAAGACATCCTATCCCTCTGCACACTAGTTCTCCTAAGATGAACAGGCTTTGGAAGGCTCTTAGATAAATTCTCTCCATCCCGAAAGGAATGAATAAAAAGAACAAAAGAAATTGCAAAGTAACACTGCTGTGGGATGGGGATGGTGGATGTACTGGGAATGAGTACATAAGGACCTCCAGCATACCAGACAATAACATACAAATTAATGAGAGTGATATTTGCATAAACATTCAGTCAAGAAAGCATTAGCCCCTTCAAAGTAGTCATTTTAGTTGGCTCTACACTTGATTTTTAGAATGCTGCCCAGTACTCAACTAATTTTTAGAACTTCCGTTTCTGAACTTCAGAATCTTCTCAATGTTTTTATCTTCCAAGGGTTAATTTTTATAAACAAATGCCATTAGAGGTTAAGTCTGATAAACTGGGTACCAATGTTGTTGGTAAATACTTCTGGGAAATCATGCCCACGAACACCAAGACCAAACAAAACCAAACCACAGATGCAGGCATAAATTGACAAGAATGACTTTCTTGGGTTGTTCCAAAGCTGCCTTTGTGTAATTCCACAAACATTTCCAACAGAGTTACTGCAGAGGCTCCCAAGTCATCACTTTGAAGGACAATATTCATTCTGATGCAACAATTTTGACCTTTTGGGATTGAGGAGAAAATGAGAGGAAAAAGGAAGTCCTTTTATGATTATACGGAATCAAAGAGATTAACAAATTTGAAAGGTAGTTTTTTGGATCAAAACCCAGAATATTTAAGAAATCTCCTCAAATTTCAATTTGGATGCGAGATTCCCTGGGACCTTAACTGGGGGTCACGGGGAGAAGGTAGGTGGTTGGATTAATACAGTGTTCACAATAATTAACCATTTATCATAAATGTAATCTTATTCAATTCTCTGAGTTAAAAAAAAAAAACAATAGCTAATGATGACACAGAAGAGAACGGAATCGTTTTCTCCAACAACCGGCCCAAGGATTATTCTGCTTGGGAATTGGGTCAGAGGCGATAGGCTGAGTTTCTCTTTGGGAACGAACACCTCACGGGGGTGGGGGGGCTGGGATGAGAACCGCCCGGGTTGACAGAGCTGATCAGAGAGGCCCTCTCGGGGCTCAGGGGAGGGCCCCTAAGCTGCACCTCTCTCTCCCCACCTCCATTAGGTCCCCCGGGGCTCCGTCTGGGTGAAAGAGACTGGGTGAGGTCTCTCACGGGCGGGGCTAGCTCACTGGGGCTTGCCCGGGTTGCCGAATTGGGCCTTGGTAAGAGATGCTCAAATCCGCCTGGACAGGGAGTTGAGGTGTGCGCTACCCCGGGGGTGGGGAGCTGAGGATCTGGGCCCGACTAGGGACAGAAGCTGGAGATCGTGGGCAGAGGGCGGCTTCAGGGCGTGGAGCAAGCTTTACCAGGACAGCTCACCCTTCCCGCCTGTTAACCTGAGATTCTCTTTCGCCTCGGCTCGGTTCCGGTCGTTGCTGAGGATGCCGCCGCTGCAGCCTCTGGGCCGCTGCACTATGCCCAGTCTCGGTGGGTCGGGTCTGCAAAATTTGGACTCGACCTCATCCAAGAGCTCGTCCAAGTCCTTCGCCATCTTGAAACGTTACGTCTTTCCCTCGTTCCCGTCGCGACAGCGCCGGTTGGTTTCCAGGGGCAACGCGAGGACCCGCCGAGCGTGCCCGCGCCCGCGCCCGCGCCCGCGCATGCGTTCGCCGTCCCAAGACGGCCCAGGGGTCCGCGAGGCTTTGGGGTTAACGCGCTCGAGCAAAAGGACGCCGTAGGTCCGCGACTTCTGGTGGCGCTGGGCTACCCCCGGGGCCAGAGGTCGGAGCTGTCCCTTTCTGCGTGACCTCGCGACGCTTTGCTTTTTTTCGTCGCAGATTGGCGTGTTTTGTCCCATCTCCCCCTCCTGGGCCCAGGTTGTAACCACAATCACACGACACCGTAGCTCCCTCATGCGCTCCTTTTACGGCCCCCTTGGGGTCCCCGTTGTATTCCAAGCGTTCATAAATTCTTTAAGTAATCTGCGGGAAAAGCTGGGGAGAGCTTTCCAAAAGGAAAGCAAGTATCGGCTGCAAAAAGCTGACCTTTCCGTAGTCGGCAGGATTCGAACCTGCGCGGGGAGACCCCAATGGATTTCTAGTCCATCGCCTTAACCACTCGGCCACGACTACTGCTGCTGTTAATTTTGGCAGTGAGATCTATGTAGACTCTTCACACAAGTGTCTACGGTGTAACAGGTATGTTTTGACGAGGAGAAAAACATTATAAAGCTGTTCGGTCAGTTAAGACCATATTTGAATGTTACGACTCTAATAATTTTAGCTATTCCAGATACTCTCTGAGCATATACCGTCCAAGCCAATCCTTTTCTTTTCTATCAGGAAAAACAGTTCTAGTCAGATTTCTAGTTAGAGTCAGAAAACAGGAGGGAGGAAGGAAAGCCTGGTACTACCGCACACTTGCTTTCTCAGTAATGGAGCCATTTCCAGGAGGGAATCTGGAACGTAGGGGTGTCTGGCCAGCTCTAGGCTTCCTTGCCTGGCTCTTAGTTCCATCCCTCCGCCTCTCTCTTGCACAAACAGCTCCCAGGACTCTCTTTTCATGGACAAGGCACTAAAATGCTATTATTACCCACCGATTTAAATTGACTAGGCAGGATCGGACTGTCCCATCGTGCTCTAAAGCCCTACTTTGAAAAGTGTAATGTTGTGATACAAATGCAAGGTGTTGTTATTTGATGATATTCCTGTAAATACCACAAACCGTGTAACCTGAACTTTGAGTATTTCTAAAGTGGGGTAGTGAAGAGGTTGGCCGCCCTGGAAACCCTGAAAATAGTTCGATCCAAGTGATTTAGTAGCTTCGTTTATTTGGTTTGTTGCGTGTTCAAAATGTTTTTAATGTCCCTGAAGAGCAAAGTGCAGTGGTGTGCTGGAACCAATGATACCTGCTCACTAGAGCCCACCTTTACATTTTTATGCATTTTGGAAGTCAATTGTTAAATGCAACCATTAATTAAGACTAAATTATATAAACTTACAATTAAACTAATGACATTAAAAAAAGTAATACTCAAAATTCACCGTAGTCTAGTGATTTCCCCACATTTTATTATAATTTATGCAGTCGAGATTAGTTATAATCTATTGTGTCTGAAATACTATAGAATGGGTTGTTACTGTGAATCTCTTCTTAACTTCCCATTCAGGGATGTCACTTGGGTAGTTTGAAGTCAGCCTTCCTGGGTGTATTTACACCAGGGACATTGCAAATGCTACAAAACATGGTTTTTTCTCCATATGAGCTGGTTGTCAAGCATCTACCAGCAACCGCTAATGTTACTATTAGACCAACCTTGAATATTCTCAGGAAGGCAACACTCCTCTTATCTGTAGGGCTGTTCTGTTTTAGCCTGCAGCTTCGTTTTAGCCATATGAATCCTGACATACTGTCTGATTTGCTACTCAATTTTTAAAAGATATTATTATTATTTTTCCCCTCCAAGTTGCCTTGCTGGGTGATTGTACTTTGAACTGACCTCCAGCAGAAAGACAGGAATAAGCCATTTGATATTGAAGTTGCCCTTGCAACATCGGTTCCGGGGGGAGTAATGCATAGTTACCATCCAGTTTAACAGGCTTAAATTAATAATTTGATTTTTCTCTAGAAATGGTGAAATCTGAGGTGGTATGGCTAGTAGTTGAGAGAATCTATTCGCATGTAGAGGATTTGCATGAAGGACTGAAAAGATAAAAGCAGAAATGCTTGTAGTTGTGTGTTTTGTTTGTATGATTATAAGAAAATATTGGAGCTTGTTTCCTTCTTCTTCCACTCCATCCTCATTTTAATAAAATACCATGTATAGATAGATCATCCAGGGGTTGGTGCTTTGAGAATTTTGCTTACAGCTCATTCAACTCTTCATTGGGCCTCTTGACATTGGTGGTGGTGTCTTTCTGGTTTGCCTTAGAGAGAGAAAACAAGTTCAGTGTCTACAAGGAGAAATGTCACATATCACATATGTACATGATGACTGTGTATACATTCCTGCAGATCACAGAAGATTTAAAAAAAATTCTATTATATATTCCTTTGGTATTTTCTTTTTGTTTTCCAAGGTGAGGAATCTTATTTATTATCTCTATAGTTGCGAATATGTGTAGACAGTGTAGTAAGTTCCTTGTCCCCCTAAGTCTTTCACAGTTTTGGAAAGCATGCCTCGTGTCAGTTGTTTCATAAAGGAGAATAGCCAAGTGTTTTCAGATGAGACAATTATTATTATTATTATTTTTAAAGATTTTATTTATTTATTTGAGAGAGGATGAGAGGAGAGAGAGAGCACATGAGAGGGGGGAGGGTCAGAGGGAGAAGCAGACTCCCTGCTGAGCAGGGAGCCTGATGCAGGACTCGATCCCGGGACTCCAGGATCATGACCTGAGCTGAAGGCAGTTGCTCAACCAACTGAGCCACCCAGGCACCCACAGATGAGACAATTATTAAACATGGTAAAAGGAGCATGCTGTGTATTATTATGTTACTTCGTATTCTAAGGAAGTATTTTAGGAAAAAGTGTCCAGAATAAGAAAATAAAGCCCTGTTGGCTTTTCCAAGTAACTGCAGAAAGCTCCGAGCCTGCCTTCTTGCTAGCACCATTCTAAATGAGTTAGGGGTGGTGATACAGCTGGTTCTGTTGTCCCGCACAGCTCCAGGCCAACCCCTTCAGTTACAAGGTGTTTTATAATCCTCCTGGCTATTCACATAATGAATTGCAAGGCCTCTTTAAATTCCCATGTACTTGGGTTCAATTTTCCCAGCCCTGCTTTACTCCCACGCATCCCAGACCTTCTAAAATGAACATCCACTGCTGGGCAGTGATGGTGGTGTGAGGGGAGGCATCCTTCCAGAAAAATTGCCAGCCCCCCAGCAGCTGATGCTGTGGCAGAAACAGAATAGCACTGAGGCAGCTCCGGTTCTTTTAAGTGGTCCCTCAGTTAGGCCTCGATGTCATGTAGGTAAATTCAGTCCAGAACATGCAGAATCTTTATTGGAATTTGTGCGTTCATCTCTCACAGCTGTGGAGAGTTTAGACTAATCACAACCCTCCCTGGGATACTATCATCTTTGTAATTTGAAAAAGGATCAGGAGCCTGCAGGCTTGGAACGTCTTGAGAAAACTCTGGCCCCGAAATACATCATCACACGTGGGGGACACCACTTGCAGCATCATTGCAGAGAGCTTAAGAATGCTGAAATCAAGTATTTCTCTGGCGTGATTTCAAATGGCCTGAGAAATCTGAGAACTGCTTTTTTTTAAAAAATCTTTTTTTTTTTTACTGCAAAACAGATTCTTTCCTCTTCCATCAACCCCGTTGCTGTCAATGTGTCCGATGTTAGGTGCCAGAAATGAGCATAACCTTTTAATGATAACAATGCCTAGGTTAACATGGCCGCCAGGGGCTCTCCAAGAATCTGTTAGGGTGTATTTTGATCCACAGACACGTTCCGAAGGCATCCACCTCCTTAGTCTTTCCAGTCTCAGTACATTTCTCTTCAGCAGCCTGGATAAAACCTGTCACTTTTTGCCAGACCTTCTCATGCTTGGAGGCCCCTTGGACACTATTTTTCATTGACCCCCCTGTGTCCATATGGAAGAGCTAGGTTCAAAGTTGGGATTTGGGAAGCAGCCTCTGACAGCACAGAAGCCTAGTGAACTATGGTCATTTGTTCAGGAGGTCAGTATTCACAGATGTGCTCTAAGAGTGTAATACAATTTTTGGCCCCACCCAACTAGGTATTTTATTACCATCCATATAGCAACTAACAAACAGATCGGCCTGAGGAGGCAAGTGCTAATGTATGTGGTTCAAACCCGTCAAGCCTCTGAAGAGTCAGTAGTCCAGCTTTTCTTTTGAGGCTTGAGCATTAAAATGTGCCTTTCAATTCTACAGTTCTGGGAATACAGCTCCCTCGTCCCTCCTTGTTTCATATTAGTTTTTGCTTTATGATTTTCAACCTTCAGAAAGTTAATCTTGATTCAGGAGAAAGAAAAAAGGATCGATAATGAGAACTCTGTGGGACGGGGAGTAGGAATTGCAGCTAGGTGTTAGAATGAAAGCAAAGGTAGCATTGACATCTTCACAATATTTGTTCTTCCAATCCATGAGCATGGAACGTTTTTCCATTTCTTTGTGTCTTCCTCAATTTCTTTCATGAGTATTTTATAGTTTTCTGAGTACAGATCCTTTGCCTCTTTGGTTAGATTTATTCCTAGGTATCTTATGGTTTTGGGTGCAGTTGTAAACGGGATCGACTCCTTAATTCCTCTTTCTTCTGTCTTGTTGTTGGTGTATAGGAATGCCACTGATTTCTGTGCATTGATTTTATATCCTGCCACTTTACTGAATTCCTGTATGAGTTCTAGCAGTTTTGGGGTGGAGTCCTTTGGGTTTTCCACATAAAGTATCATATGGTCTGCAAAGAGTGAGAGTTTGACTTTTTCTTTGCCGATTTGGATGCCTTTTATTTCTTTTTGTTGTCTGATTGCTGTGGCTAGGACTTCTAGTACTATGTTGAATAGCAGTGGTGAGAGTGGACATCCCTGCCGCATTCCTAACCTTAGGGGGAAAGCTCTCAGTTTTTCCCCATTGAGAATGATATTCACTGTGGGTTTTTCATAGATGGCTTTTATGATATTGAGGTATGTACCCTCTATCCCTATACTCTGAAGAGTTTTGATCAAGAAAGGATGCTCTAGTTTGTCAAATGCCTTTTCTGCATCTATTGAGAGGATCATATGGTTCTTGTTCTTTCTTTTATTAATGTATTGTATCACATTGATTTGCGGATGTTGAACCAACCTTGCAGCCCAGGGATAAATCCCACTTGGTCGTGGTGGATAATCCTTTTAATGTACTGTTGGATCCTATTGGCTAGTATTTTGGTGAGAATTTTTGCATCCATGTTCATCAAGGATATTGGTCTGTAATTCTCCTTTTTGATGGGGTCTTTGTCTGGTTTTGGGATCAAGGTAATGGTGGCCTCATAAAATGAGTTTGGAAATTTTCCTTCCATTTCTATTTTTTGGAACAGTTTCCGAAGAATAGGTATTAATTCTTCTTGAAATGTTTGGTAGAATTCCCCTGGGAAGCCATCTGGCCCTGGGCTTTTGTTTGTTGGGAGATTTTTGATGACTGCTTCAATTTCCTTAGTGGTTATAGGTCTGTTCAGGTTTTGTATTTCTTTCTGATTCAGTTTTGGTAGTTTATACAGCTCTAGGAATGCATCCATTTCTTCCAGATTATCTAATTTGCTGGCATCTAGTTGCTCATAATATGTTCTTATAATTGTTTATATTTCTTTGGTGTTGGTTATGATCTCTCCTCTTTCATTCATGATTTTATTTATTTGGGTCATTTCTCTTTTCTTTTTAATAAGTCTGGCCAGGGGTTTATCAATCTTATTAATTCCTTCAAAGAACCAGCTCCATAAGATACCTAGGAATAAATCTAACCAAAGAGGCAAAGAATCTGTACTCCGAAAACTGTAAAATAGTCATGAAAGAAATTGAGGAAGACACAAGGAAATGGAAAAACGTTCCATGCTCATGGATTGGAAGAACAAATATTGTGAAGATGTCAATGCTACCTAGAGCAGTCTACACATTTATTTATTTATTTATTTTTAAAGATTTTATTTATTTGACAGAGAGAGACACATTTAATGCAATCCCTATCAAAATACCATCAACTTTTTTCAAAGAAATGGAACAAATAATCCTAAAATTTGTATGGAACCAGAAAAGACCCCGAATAGCCAGAGGAATGTTGAAAAAGAAAAGCAAAGCTGGTGGCATCACAATTCCAGACTTCAAGCTCTATTGCAAAGCTGTCATCATCAAGACAGTATGGTACTGGCACAAAAACAGACACATAGATTAATGGAACAGAATAGAGAGCCCAGAAATGGACCCTCAACTCTATGATCAACTAATCTTCGACCAAGCAGGAAAGAATGTCCAATGGAAAAAAGACAGTCTCTTCAACAAATGGTGTTGGGAAAATTGGACAGCCATATGCAGAAGAATGAAACTGGACCATTTCCTTACACCACACACAAAAATAGACTCAAAATGGTTGAAAGACCTAAATGTGGGACAGGAATCCATCAAAATCCTAAAGGAGAACACAGGCAGCAACCTCTTCGACCTCAGCCGCAGCAACTTCTTCCTAGAAACATCACCAAAGGCAAGGGAAGCAAGGGCAAAAATGAACTATTGGGACTTCATCAAGATAAAAAGCTTTTGCACAGCAAAAGAAACAGTCCACAAAACCAAAAGACAACCGACAGAATGGGAGAAGATATTTGCAAATGACATATCAGATAAAGGGCTAGTATCCAAAATCTATAAAGAACTTATCAAACTCAACACCCAAAGAACAAATGATCCAATCAAGAAATGGGCAGAAGACATGAACAGACATTTTTCCAAAGAAGACATCCAAATGGCCAACAGACACATGAAAAAGTGCTCAACATTGCTCGGCATCAGGGAAATCCAAATCAAAACCTCAATGAGATACCACCTCACACCAGTCAGAATGGCTAAAATTAACAACTCAGGAAACGACAGATGTTGGCGGGGATGCTTAGAAAGGGGAACCCTCCTACACTGTTGGTGGGAAGGCAAGCTGGTACAGCCACTCTGGAAAACAGTACGGAGGTTCCTCAAAAAGTTGAAAATAGAGCTACCCTACGACCCAGCAATTGCACTACTGGGTGTTTACCCCAAAGATACAAATGTAGGGATCCGAAGGGGTATGCATACCCCGATGTTTATAGCAGCAATGTCCACAATAGCCAAACTATGGAAAGAGCCAAGATGTCCATCGACAGATGAATGGATAAAGAAGATACGGTATACACACACACACACACACACACACACACACACACACACACACACAGAAATATTATGCAGCCATCAAAAGGAATGAAATCTTGCCATTTGCAATGATGTGGATGGAACTGGAGGGTATTATGCTGAGCGAAATAAGTCAGTCAGAGAAAGACATGTATCATATAATCTCACTGATATGAGGAATTCTTAATCTCAGGAAACAAACTGAGGGTTGCTGGAGTGGTGGGGGGTGGTAGGGATGGGGTGGCTGGGTGATAGACATTGGGGAGGATATGTGCAATGGTGAGCGCTGTGAATTGTGTGAGACTGATGAATCACAGACTGTACCTCTGAAACAAATAATACATTACATGTTAAAAAAAAAAAAAGAAGATAGCAGGAAGGGGAAAATGAAGAGGGGGAAATCGGAGGGGAAGACGAACCATGAGAGACTATGGACTCTGAGAAACAAACTGAGGGTTCTAGAGGGGAGGGGGGTGTGGGGATGGATTAGCCTGGTGATGGGTATTAAAGAGGGCACGTAGTAAATGGAGCACTGGGTGTTATATGCAAACAATGAATCTTGGAACACTACATCAAAAACTAATGATGTAATGTATGGTTATTAACATAACATAATAAAAAAACTTAAAAAAATAGTACATGGTGAATAAAAAGTGCTTAATGCATGTCAGATATTATTATTATTTGCCAGAAAGGCTAGGTTTTGAGTGCTGGCTTTGTGGTCATTGAGACTAAGGAGTCTTTTAAATTTTCCCTTTCTAAAGCAATAAACAGAAATCATGACACTTGCCTTGAGGAGATGTTAAATGCTATTGAGAACTGGTGAGATGAGATTTTTAAAATGGTACCAGCCTCTTTAACATCCAGCAGCAGCCTTGGAGCAGATTTTTATTATAATAGGAAAAGTCACGTGAATGCCTCCCTGAGTTGTAAAAATGTAAGGCCAGTAGACACCTCTTGCCCCTGGGTAATATTATTAAGGGATTTTTGTTTATGGTTTGACAAAGGAAGCCCCTTGACCATAGCCCTTGGTATATATAGAACTGGTCTTGAGTAGAAGTCGGTAATTTTGCCAGTGTTTGCTATGCCCATGAGGTAACCACCAAAGCAATGGTACTGGTGAGCTGATAAAACTTTCTCGTTACTTCTCTCATCTGGCATTTGGAAGTATGATTGACCCGTTAGAACTGAAAAAGGCTCTAGGATGTCGGACTGTATAGGGATGGAGGAATGGGAAAGGCCTTAAGGAAGGCTTTCCAGACTTCCTGCTGGTAAGGTCTTTGGGTCTCAAGCAATTCACTAGAATAATAAAATAAATGAAACACTGTTTGTATTTTTTTTTTTTTTGAAGGCCACTGACTTTATTGATTTAAAAAACTTTACAAGGACAGTGACTATTCTGCCAAAAAAGGAGCCAAATAGCATAAAACAGACCAGTGGGGGCAGGGGGTGGAGGAAGGGCCAGTAATCCACTCGGAAAAGCTGATAATTGTTGACACGAAACTGGGAGGGGAAGAAGGGAGATACATGCAAGAGCGAGAATTTCAAAAAAGTTGAAATGGTGAGGGGAGAGAACTCCCAAAAGACCTTGAAGTACATCAGAAGTGAGTACAACAACAGCAGTCTCTTCCTTTGTAGAGGACAGGGGAGGAGTCCCCGTGCGGCTGCAAACTCTGGAGACTCAATGCTGGGGCTAGGGACTGGGGGCTCCCCAAGAGAGCCTCACAAGAAGGCGTCGCACCACTCTTGAAGGCACCCAAAGCAGTCCCGGGACTGCTTGGCATTGGCACCACATGTGTCCTTCAGCCATTCCCGGAAGAGATCTTCATTTTTCTTTAGCACCAGAAACTGGCCAAGGACCACATAGGCCTTGCCAAAGCCCCTTTCCTCCAGCTTCTTGCCCAAGACTTCACCAATCCTGGCCAGGCTCCCCACTGGCTTTTCCCCCATGGGCTCTGCCACGAAGTCTCGGTGCTTTTGGGAAGTTGTCATCTTGATCAGCTTAATCGGCAGCTCCGGCTCCTGTAACGGCTCCTCCCGCCACCCGGCTGCTCCCACCGATACCTCAACCCACTAGAACTTTCTTCCACTTCCGCTCTGAAACACTGTTTGTATTCTAAGCTAGTAAACATACATCCTGGTTAATGATAATAGCTGTAATAATAGCTGTCATTTATTGGGCACTTACTATGTGTCCAGCATGGAGACTTATCTTTGTTCACCAAAACTTGTCCTCTTCTCCTTCCTAGACATGTAAGTAGACTAGATTTCTCAACATCCTTTGAGTTAGATGTGATCCTGTGACTAATTTCAGAGCAGCAATATTGCATAGTACTGGTGTTAGACCTCAGGGCAATCAAAGGTTCTCCTCCAGCGCTCTCTTCCCCTGCTGCCGTTTGGACCCGTAGTAATCCAGGCAGTAGTTAGCAATGTCCTAGGGAGGACAGAGCAACATAAAAGAAAGAACCTGGGTCACTGAATGACTCTGTGGAGTTAGGCTTCCCTGCTACTCTGCACTGTTAGCACCGGAACTGTTATGAGAGTAAAAATAAGCTTCCTTGTTTTTTGAACTTGCATTTCTCAGCTTTAATGGGCACAAGAATCACTTGGGGATCTTGTTGAGATGCAAATCCTGATTCAGTGGGTCTTGAATGGGGCTTGAGTGGAGCTTGAAATTCTGCATTTCTAATGAGTTCCTAGGTGATATTAGTGATATTGATGTTGGTATTCCCCCAGGAATTTTGATTTAATTAGCTGGGGTAGGGTTCAGGGACATATGGTACTAATCACCCCCCAAAAAACCTCTCCCCATGTGATTCTAATCTACAGACAGGATTAAAATCCACTGGATGGGAGGAATATTTTCTGAGGGTGCAGGAATCCTGAGATTATTCCTTCTAGCTCTTCTAAAGAACCTTGTCATTCTGTCTTCTTATTAACCACTTATTGGGTAATGCTTCTGGTTACTTGTCTGCACTGCTGGGAGTACTTGTCTTCCTAAACTTCATTTCAGCCAGAAACTTCTTTTTTTTGACATCTTCTTGTTTGACATCTTGTTTTGGATGCTGAGCTTTGTCTTTGAACAAAATTATTCAAGATGATGATGTACAGAGAAGCTGATTGTTAGCTTTTCCCAAAACCTGCCTTTAGGAACCTCATATTGAGCACGAAGTCTTAAACCCTGCAGCAACAGTCTAACCTGAGATCTCAGTGCTGAGACAGACAGACACTCTCCATTACTGAGATGGATAATGTAATAATTAAACTACTATTTTGCGCAATCATTTTCACCTGAAGGTTCCAAAGCCTTAAGAACATCTGCTGGCAATTTGTAGTTAACACAACATTATTTTGCATTTATTAAGTGTTGATAATGCACTAGGTGTTGTTACAGAATACAGTCCCTGTTCAGAGGTCAAGACAGAGGGCAAATATATCCCAAAAGAAAGGAGGTGAGGCTTATAGTAGTTAAGGACTTTTCCTAAAAAACCCTCTATCTAGGTTAGTTGAAACTTTATAATTTTGAGAAAGGCTGCCATTTGTATACATTTTCTGCAGTTTATAACATGTTTTTACATAGATATCTAATTTAATCTCCACTCTAGCCTTACCACATCATGGTTTAGTCAGCAGCAAGCAACTGAAAGCCTGACTCAAACTGCATTAAAACAATAAGGAAAGTTATAATTGTCTCAACTGTAAATCCAGAGGTGTGGTGATCTCATGGTTGTTACCCCATCAGGTTGGTGAGGATTCATTTAATTCTCTCTTTCCACTCTCTCATCCAGGGCATTAGCTCCAGCCAAGGCTACTTTTCCTCATGGTAATAAGAACTCTGTCAGTAGCAACTGGAGTTACCCATTTCGTTATTCATGTCTAGCTGAAAAGAAGAAAAATCTCTCACCCAACCATGGAAGAGAAGTCATTCTCTTCTGATTAGCCAGCGTAGGTAATGTGTCCATTGCATAAGACAGTAGGGGAATGGAGGGATGACCTACAGCGACTGGCTTGGGTGCCTGAACCAATTACTGGCAAGGAAGGGTGGGATTACTATGATTGGCATAGACCAGTCAGGATCCAGTCTTGGAGCTGGATGTGGAGTCCATTACCCTTGGGTCACATAGAGGAAGGAGGTGAACAAAGTCCGGTTACTGTTAGGAAATAAGCAGAAGGAAACGGATGGTGGTAGCACTCAGTGGGGTTTAGTTCAAGTATTTGGTGCCAATTTACAGAGGAAAAATACTGGGGGTTATGGAAGTTGAGTGACTGTCCAAGTTAGGTGGGTGGCAGAACAGAGTCTTGTCATTACAAATCTGTTGTCCACCTTAGTGGTCGAGCCAACCCAAGGTAGTCCTCAAAGCAGAGGTTTGTCTGCAGTGCCTCCCTTTCCTCCTTCGCCTCCTCTCTCAACCTGTTTCCCTTACAGTTTAGGGGAAAAAAAGCATTTACTGGCATTGTTGTGTCGTCCCAGCCTATACAGTGATGCTCTCAGCTAAAAATGCTTGTGGCACCTGCCAGGCCCAGCTGGTATTATTTGTAGGGAGCCCCTGCAGACGTTTCCCCAGCCTGGGCCAATGTCGCGGCTGCACTGGCCCTTGTAGTTTTTATTCTGATCGCGGGACCCACTTTAGCAAAACCGTCAGGGAATTTTGAGGATCAGGGTTTATTACTCATGAATCCTGAAGGGTATACGGCACACCCAAAGCCCACACAGTGAAGTCAAAATCAAGAGGGTGAGGTGGAGAGAGAGAGAAGGAGAGGGAGGGAGGGAGGGAGAGAATGAACCTGGAATTCTGCTTTCATTAGGGACTGAGGGTAGGATGTCTAAGGTTTCCAAGTTTACTCTTTATTGGCTAATTTAAAGCATAAGAGCAGGAATTAGGGTGTGGGAAGGGAGAAGCAGGGTCACTCAGGTGGTCAGTTATTTGGGTTACCCAGGGCTTTCTGAAGCCGGGCGGGGAGGGGGGGAAGCCTAATTCCTTATCTCGCTGTTTTGCTGGTAGCTTTGTCACACAGCTGAAAATATGTTTATTTAAGATGGATGCCTTTTGAAATGGATGCCTTGGCAATCAAAAACTTAATGTTAGGCACTTACAAATACTGGCATGAAGATACCAGTTTCTGCATTGTTATGAACCCTGAACTTTGGGCACATTATTTTGTTTCTTTGGGCTTCCATTCTTCAAGGAGGGCATTAGAACTATTGTGGCATTTGCAGAGAATTCTAATTTTTATGAATTTTACAATTCTTTCCTCCCCTCTCCCCCATTTCCCCTGAAGCCTCTACTTACCAGTGGTTTCAAAGTTTTTTGGTAAATATACATGGTAAGATGTGGTATTTTATATAAAGACCCAGTGCATGTGTGCACACACACATACACACAAACACCCCTGAATTAAAAATTTCATTGCACAATATTTATTCTTAGTACAGAATGTAATTCACTCTTATAGTTTATTTTATATCTTATCCTATCTTAGCCTGTTCTGTTCTATCCTGTTTTATTTTTTTTTTTAATTCTGGAGAAAAATGGACTACATTGATTTCATGAATCCTTCCATGGATCTCAACCCTTAGTAAATCTTTCAGGGTCAAAACCTTTGACTCCTTGGGCCTTAAACTTGACAAGTCTGTATTCCCTCAATTTCCCCATCCAGTACCTGACACCTGACACCAAATTTCTCAATCTTACATTTTATTTCCTTGCCATCCTGGCTCCCACTTTGCGCTGTGGACAATTCATTAGTTAGATACACTGGCATTTAACACACCAGTGGGCTAACAATCTTTATTCTGCCCAACTCTCTCTGACCCAAACTATTATGGAAGCTACTGGTTAGATCTAGTTGGGTCTCTCTTGACTTCTGATACCTCGAAGTCATAAATGAGACAGAAACTATTCTTTTCTAGAACAGAGAAAAAGACTAGACCAGAGCATTCAAAAAAAAAAGGGAGCCCTTCTTTCCTCAGATTTCTGTATAATCAGCCTCTCTTTCTACTTCTCTCTTTCCACTTCTCCCTCCCCTCCATCTCCTCCTCTCCTGAGAGTGAGGTGCTCAGGTCTGAGACTTAGTAGTGGTTGGTCCCACATAAATCCTGAAGCTCATCACCACGAAAGTCTGATGTTCGGTCTGCCTGTAGAACTGTGGCTCTGCCCAGAATTCCTACAGAAATGCTGGATTCGTGCAGGTTCACCTGCAACTTTCACCCCCAGAAATCAAGTCCAGTCTAGCAGCTATTCATAAGTACATAAATCATTTTAGGGGAGGTGAAAGTTCATCTGGCCCAATATTTCTCCTCTGTTTTTGGTTTATCTTAATCCCGTTTTGCTATTTTTTCACCACGCCCTCAATCTTCTCTGTCTCCAAAAGAAGCATAGCCGCCTCTCCTCAACTTTTAGAAACTCTGTTCGAGCCACTTTCTTCAATAACTTATTCCATATGTTGCATACATGAGTTCCATCAGGATCCTCCCTGCCCCCCTCTGCTTCTTCATTTTTGTATGGCATCCCTCAGTGTTTGAATCATTACAAGGAAGAGGAGAAAATACTCTCCAATCCCACAGCAATGGGACCTTTCTCTTTGGTGTGTTCAGTGTGTTCTGTCATTTAAAAGGTTTTGTGGAAGTTTTTCTAACCCAGTGAGAAACAGCTGGTTTGCCGTCACTGTCCTCCTTCTTCCATTAAAAGCCCCATGTGGCTTGGGTGGTGCTGCCCTTCCCTGCTCGGGACACTCTGCTTCCGAGGATAAAGGACAGAATAGGCCTCCATCTTCCTTACAGGGGTCCAATGAGAACTCTGAGCAGACACCTCTCTGGTTTTCCAGTCAATAGCTTTTGCAAATACACTTTCACATTTCAGCTGTTTTAAAATGCAACTGGGTATAGGTCTGATGGTTTTTTAAAATAGATTTTTTTTCCTCTTTCTAAATAACTGCACTTATCTCCATTTTGGTTCTTTTTTGACTGTTCCTGAGGGACATACTCATTGTTTCTCTGCTCCCAGAGTATTCCATTATTCGCTAATACTAATTACTTTTCCCTTTCAGGTGGACATAGCTTTTCCTTGTGATGAGATCTTTTCCATGCACAACAGGCTTTATCACCCTTTACCTCCTTCCAAAAATCTCTCTGAAATCGGAGAGGGGGCCTTGCCCGCCTCGCCCTGGGCCCCACAGGTGCTAGGAGCTGCAAACAGTTCACAGGGCCTGGCAGGGCTGCAGGCGGGCAGTTGCCCTTCATTATTGTTGATTTGTAAGTCTGACCTTCCTTCTACGCTGCCAGGAAGCTACTTTACAATCTCTGCCATGCCTCAGAGGCATGGAACCCTGTGGATGTGGTCAGCCTGTGGGGGCTGTGCCAAGGTTTATGAAAGGGAGAGTGATGTGTGGTGTTTTTTCACAATACCAACTTCTTCCTAACTTTCCCCCTTCCCAGTCTTTTAAAGATGTCATTGGGTTTGCTCCAGTGGTCCAAATGACTGCCTCTTTGCAAACGCTGGCCTCCTTGTTGGAGGCACTTCAAAGGCAAAGGGGACTTGATAGATTCCTTTGTTTCTCATTTGACCCCATAGTGCATTATTTAAGGGGGTTCTTTTGTTTGGCCCTATAATATAGTATTCAAGTAAATACACTCCGACGCCATACTGCCTAGATAAAATATCCCAGCTCTCCTACTTATTCACTGGGGATCTTGGGGAAGTTACTTAATCTTTCCATACCTCAGTTTCCTCATCTGTAAAGTGGAGCTGATTACACTACTCTCCTGAGAAATAAAGCAGTTAATGTCTAAGAGTGCCTGGCACGTAGTAAGCACCCAGCATATCTTGGCTGTTATTTGGCACTTCTGTGTTCTAGCTCCATTCTCTAACCTACCCCTCAAACCCCCGACACATTCATGAATGGACAGTTAGGATGAGTTCTATTAGGTCACATTGATCCCTGGAAATGTATTCTTTTTTTCTATCTCTGGTTTTCTTTTGCCAACTTCTGAGGTTCTAGATCTGGACATAGGACTTTTGCATTTGTGACTCCCAGTGGGGAAAACAGAAGAGATTTTCAGCCATGTCTGTGTCACTCCACGGAGGCAGCTGTACCACTTTCCCAGTTGCCTTAAGGGAATCAGTCCCATCCAGGTGTCCCTGCCTAATTACCCTATTATCTGCTCTGACTCAGCTGTTACTTTGGTATTTATTAATTATGCTGTGACTGGCCTCTAAGGTATGTCTTTTGTTTATGCAACTTAGCCAGAATCACATTTTGGGGCAATAATGATATGGCAGCTGCTATAACTTGACTTGGCTTTCTAAGCTCTTTCCATACCTAATTTTTGTTTGTATTGGTAATTTTATGAAATGATGTAATCACTGAACCTTTGTATCTTTCCCTGGGTGAACTGCCATTTTAATTTTTTTGGCAAGTGAGCAACAGGTAAAATCTGTGATTATAGAAAAATATGTTGAATACTTCTTACTGAATTGAACATGAACTGAATCTTTTACTAAATTGGCAAGTTAACTGGATGAATGATTGATTTATTAGTTTCTTCAGTCAACTTTCTTGAATAGTTGGTCTGTTATCATATAGACAGAGCCTGCAACAGTGTCACTTCCCTTAGCCCCATGTCAACACAAATAGTGATTCACTGTAGTTCTTTCTCAAGCAGTATTTATTCTCAAAACCCTGCTATGGGAGATATTCTCAGATACTATTACATGGATTGTCCTTGGAACTCTTATGTGTGTGAATCAGTTCATCAGAATAACAGATTTGTCTGAACTACCAGATCATTTCTCTGCCTTGAATCACTTGCCAAGTGGTTTTTGACCTTGAAGGGCAAAACTTAGCATTGGTTTGTGTCTTTATCACCAAGCAGACCAACTACCAATTCTATAGGGACTTGGGGGCAAGGGAAGTCTCTGAAGCTGGCTTATTTCTCAGCTTGGGGCTGCTGTTGTATCAGTTTGGGGGTAACTCAGTTCTTATGGTTATAGGGTCTGCCTTCTAGTTTTACGGGCCTCAACATTTATTTTCTTAATTTCCAGGCAGTAATAATAATGGCGACATAACCCTTCCTGTGTGTGGGCACAGCTCTAAGTACTTTAGATGTGTTCCTCTGTTAAATGCTTTTAGTAGCCCTATGAGGTAAATTCTGTTATTATGCCCACTTTACAGATGAGGAAACAAAAAGTGCTTCAGAGAAATGAGATTCTTGCCTGAGGTCCCGTAGCAAGTATGTGGTAATATCCAAGGTCTCCGAGCTGGTGGGAGCAGTGCCAGTATTAAACTCAAGCAGCCTGGCTCTGGGGTCATACGTATTATACTGAGGGACTGACTTAAGTCCTGCTGAAACCAGAATGGAAATTGATGTATTTGCAAAAAGAGATGTAATAACTGTGATAATAAATGGTTATTTTCTCTGGTTACTGCCTTCCAGTGAGAAAATCCACTTGAAAGTCCACGTCATGATCAGTTGTTGGTGGATGAGCATAAAACCAGAACAAAAACATTAAAAAAATGATTTGGATTGGGTGGATAGGGAACAAGTCCTTCTGGACTCCAGGTCACATGGCCTCAGTCTTCTTTTTCAGAAACACATCAGTGTTTGTTGTTGAGAGGTGATGTCTGGGTCTTGTTCCACAAAGTCTTAGGTCAGTACCAAGAGTCTGGGGCACTGTTACCAGCTGCACCCTGGGAAACAAGAGGGAGCCAAGGTGAGAAGCCAAGAGAACTGAGAACCATGTGTGATGTGTGAGAAGGCTCCAAGCAGGCTATGCGGAGGGATTCTGGAAGAATTTCCTGAGGCGGAGTCCAGTGTTTGCCATGGCTTTTTATGTGTGCCACTGGTGTGGGCATCCTGGGAAGAGTTAAAGGAGCTGCCAAGGAGGAGACTTGATTTCTAGGACTCTGAGGAAGCTGCATGGATCACCCTTCCTCCTTCTAGGGATATGCTTAGAAGTCTGATGATTTTCCCAGAATCAGATCACCTTCTATCTTAGGTGGATCAGACTCACAGTAACACTCCTTTTCTCAAATACCTTTTCAAAAAACTTTTTATTTTGAAATAATTTTAGATTCATAGGAAGTTGTAAAAATAGCACAGAGAGGTCCTTCACTCAGTTTTCCCCAGTGGTAACATCTTACCTAACTAGAGTACAATATCAACCAGGAAGTTGACACCGGTACAATCCACAGATCTTTTTCAGATTTTACCAGTTTTCCATGCACTTATTTTTGTGTGCGAGTAATTCTTTACCATGGGAGGCACTCAATAAACATTTCTGAAATGAATTAACTCTGTCCTGATTCTTATTACTAATGCTTTTAGTGAGGGGTCCTCCCTCAACCCTATATAGTTCTGTCCCAGCACCTTGGTTGATTGACCCTGATTTTGGGTCTGATTCAATCCTACAACTTTTACTGCATGCTATTTTAATGGATTCTTTTCTCTTATGGACTACACGTACTTTTAACAAAATTTTAATACATTTTTTATAAAATTAAAGAAATGTTAAATCAAATTGCAGTTGAAAATTGTTAAGCTTAGAGTAAATGTGCTCAACAAATATTAATGGGCGCTGCTCATGCCTGCCCGTCTCCCTCCTCACCTGCCTGCTATCCTGTTTCTTGTCACAGCTCTTCATTTCACTGGGCTAAAACGTGTACCAATTCCATGACACTCATGCTCCTCTACCGTATAAGTCCGGATGAACAATCTCATTAGCAGAGAGGTGGAGCAAATTACATGTTTTTGAGTTCCAACTGTTTGAGTTTCATGATCCGTGCTGCATGGCTCCTGTTAAGGTACACACGTCCAGTCACTGGACACATGGATCAGAACTTGTTTTCATGACTGGACTAGGGTTATTTCATAGTTATTGAGTGTCCCAGGGAGAGTGACTGCTAGTTGCAAAGGTGAAAGGTGGTATGAGGGGAGGTGGAATGAGGAGAGGTGAAAGACCAGAATGGAAAATCACTAAGTTGGAGGGCAAAGATATTCTTTATCTACTGAGATAGATACCTGACTTCTCTCACTGATATTGAAAATTCAGGCAATTTGTTCAGGTGTCAACAAGGTGCAGGCCTGGGATATGCAAATGGACGTTGGCTAAACCTACCCATCAGGCTAGCTTTTCTTTCTGGTGTTCTCAGTTTGGACAGAGGCTTTTTTTTTTTCCTGCTCTGATTTTGATATCTGGTTGAAATTCTCTGTTTTGTATATTAATTCCCATTGGTTTTTCCTCTGACACTGCCTTCATCTAATGTCTGGACTCTTGAAACTGTATGTCTAATGGTATTCTGACTTCAGAAACCCCTCTCTGCTTTCATACCCATAGGTACCGCCATTATTTACAGTTTAACCTTTAAAAAACCCAGCGTTAATCAAGAGCCTATGGCTGCCCATTGAACCAAGTCAAATCAAAACTCCTGTCACTCATTGCTCTCCTCTTTAACCTGACTCCCTACCTTGTGTCCCTGAGGTCTGTATGCTCCTTTGATGGCCCTCTTCACACAATATCTAACTGCTATTAACATACATAACAAGGAGATGCATAATAGGTAGTGGTTAAACATATAGTATTATTTCCTAGGACTGCTATAACAAATCACCCAAACTTGGTGGCTTATAACAAAACAGATGGATTCTTTCACAGTTCTGGAGGCCAGAGGTCCAAAATCAAGGTATCTGGAGGATTGTATTCCCTCTGAAGGCTCTAGGGGAGACTCCTTCCTTCCCTCTTTCAGTTTCTGGTGGCTACATGCTTTCTGTGACTTCTGGCTGCATTACTCTAATCTCTGCCTCCGTCTTCACATGGCCCTCTCTTCTCTCTGTCTCCCCTGGGTGTCTTTTATAAGGACACTTGTCATTAAATATAGAGCCCCCTCCAACCAGGTAATCCATCATGATTTCATCTTGAGATCCTTACAAATTAATTATATCTGCAAAGCCCCCTTTTTTTCAAATAAGGTCACATGCACATGTTCCAGGGGTTAGGATGGGAACATATCTTTTTGGGCACTGCTATTCAACTGGCTACGATAATTAAACACAAAGAGCATTGATTCTGAAGTATCAACCAATGCTATGAAAATATTAGTAATGATTTGGACAACAATATAAAACATGCTTATTAAATTTGTGGTTAAGATGAAGCTGGGGTGGGTAGTTATACACTTGAAAACAGAAGTTTCCCTAGTTACAATTTTTGTAGGTTATAAGAATTAGTCAAAATTAACAAAAAGGACTTTGACTTTGTACTTACCTCTATTACATTATTTCTCACATGGTTTTGCTCACCCACCTGACTGGAAGTTCCTTGACTGTATGTCTCGCACTTAGCATATCTATTAAATAATGAATAAAGGAAGAAATGGGAAGTTTCAAACTGGGCTCAAATAATTAACTGTACAGGTATGGACTAGGGGGAAATCCAGCCTTTTAGGAATTTACATGGAGAATTATTGAGTACACTTCAAGCTTAAAATAAATAATGTGATATGGCTGCTAAAAAATGTCACACAATCTTAGGGTGCATTATTTGAAGTCCAGAGTCCAGCTCATAGAGGTAATAATTATTTAAAATTTACAGACTAGAAGACATGTAAAAAATGTCCAGACCCACAAGTGATAAGGACCCTTTGTAGCTTTTTATAAGCTGATAGTCCCTTTTAGAGAAGGTGAAGATTCTTAATGTCTTCTTATTATGGTGATTTATGAACACCTAGGGAAAGGAAACGCAATGATGAAAGTTGAAGGAGGCAGACTTCATGACTTAGTCACACTGACCCCTATTGTCATCAGTGCTTAGGTAAAGACATGTCGATCTACCGTTTGCTCTGGTTGAACATAAAAGGGAAGGTGCGAGCTCTGGGCTCTATTACTAAGTCAAACAACCTCAGTGGTTGCAGTGGTCAGTTTTACGTGATTTATGTATCAAACTTGAATCTCGGTATTGCTCTGGAGGTGTTTTGTGGATTAAAGCCCATATCAGTTGACTCTAAGGGAGATTATCCCAGATAATCTGAGTGGGCCTGATTTAATCCATTGAAGGGTCTTCAAGGCCAAGCTGAGGCTTCCCTAAGAGAAGAAATTTTGCCTGGGACAGCACCTTCAGCTGTGTAGCCTTCTCTTCCTGATGGCCTGTCCTATGGACTTAGGACTTGCCTAATTAGCCCAACAATCTTGGAAGCCAATTCCTTGCAATACATCTCTTCACATCTTTTTACCAATTTTTGTCTCTGGTTGAAATTGATACAGTGATTTCCAGGATCCCTGGCAATGGGCTGAGCAGCTGGAGAGGAACTGGGAGGCGGTAAAGTGTTTATCCGTCCGTGTTCCTTGAACTTTAAAGCGATATGAATCACCTGGGGATCTTGTGAGTCAATAGGCCTGAGTAGACCCAGGTGATGTTGGTGCTGATGGCGGACTGTGATTTGAGTGGTAAGGGTGTGTCTATAGTTCTCAACCCAGGCTACACATTAGAATCATCTGAAGGGCTTTTGAAAAATACTAATGTCTGGTCTCAACCTCTAATGATTATGATTTAATTGGCCTGTGCTAAATGCAGACAGCAGGAGAGAAGCAAGAGTATAGGTGCATGGTTCTCAGAGTGTGGTCCCAAGACATCAGCATCACTTGGGAACTTGTTAGAAATGCAAACGATCAGCCCTCATGCCAGGCCTGCTCAATCTGAAACTCCGGGATTGGGCCCCAGCAAGCTCATGATTCCCTGCAGGTGATTCTGATGCCCACTATTGTTTGAGAACCACTGGTTCAGGTGATGAGATTCTGGGTTAGATAGTCAGGCTTCCTTCTTGGGCAGGCAGTTCAAGCTCGCTGTACCTGGTTTTCACATCTATAAAACAGGCTCTTCTGTGTTGCTGGAGCTGAGAGATCATGGTTGGGGAGGCTGAGGTTTGAATGCCAGGAGAGCATAGGTAAGTGCTAAACTTGGAGAGGTAGAAGCCAGGGATAGAGGCAAGGTTTACAGTGAGTGAGAGAAAACAGTTTGGGCCTCCTACTGGAGTATAGGGCTGAGGGAAAGAAACCAGGCTCTGGCAGGACAAAGGTGGGAGGACTAGAAAGTGAGCGAGTCTGGGGTTTGCTTTTTGGAACCAACAGGAGGGAAATGCCTGGACCCAGGTTCCAGAACGTGGATGTGGCAGACAAGCCCACCAGCTCAAATTCTGGCCCTTCTGAGGCTTACCTGGTGTCAGAGCTGTTCTGAGGTCCTAAGCAAAGCCAGGGATGGAACTGTTGTCTGTTTTCTGAGGGTCACCGGTGGGAAGGCAGTAGTGGAGGCAACATCAGTGAACCCTGCCTCTCCATTTCCCCCACCCCATGGCATTTTTAAAGTTGCAGATGATTTCTGGGCTCCCCTCTTGGACCAAAAATTGGCTGTAAGCACATTGTGAGTCTTCAGTTCTCTGCTAAGAAGGGGTTGGTGTAAGTAAGAAGGAAGTAGCTGTATCTGGAGTGGTTGCCATGATAAGGGAATAGGTAGGGGTGAGGCTCCGGGCCATGAAGCAAGGGGCTGCCAGGAAGTGAAGGTTAGTTTCTCTTGTGACGTGTGAAGGGCAAGGAGAGAAGCTGCTGTTCCATCCACCTGAGCTTGGTACCCCAGGAGAATGGATGAGTGTTAAACCTCCTTCCTGCCTCGAAATTTTTATCTTTCTGTATTACTGCACTAGGCTGTTTCTACTTTTCTTTCTTTTTTGTCCTTTCCTTCCTCTTCTTCCATCTTTTTGAGGAAAGAGAAGGGGGAGCTGGCCAATAATCTGAATTAATAAAATCTGCCATGCTATTTGAGAAAATGTGAATGCTGTATCCCAGACCTAAGTAATTAAAAATCATTTGTAGCTTTAAAGTATTTGTTATGGAAATAATATGTGTGGGGATTTGTTAGTGTGAAAAAACCCTATTTCAGCTTTGAGGAACAATCAAAGCTTACTGTGGGTTGGGGATGAATACAGCACACTGGAAGTCCTATGTGTCTTTGTAGTGAAGTGATCCGGAGATGGAGAAGCAGGCTCTGAGGAACCGTGATATGATGTAGCGGTCCAGAGCTTGATAAAGTAGAAGGGACCTTCTAATTGTCTGTGAGGAACTAAAGATGATCAAGTCTCAGGAGTGTTTTAAGGAATTCAAGAAGGCACAGGAAAATCAGTAATTTTTTTTTTTAAAGATTTTATTTATTTATTTGATAGAGACAGCCAGAGAGGGAACACAAGCAGGGGGAGTGGGAGAGGGAGAAGCAGTCTTCCCGCCGAGCAGGGAGCCAGACGCGGGGTTTGATCCCAGGTTCCTGGGATCATGACCTGAGCCGAAGGCAGACGCCTAACGACTGAGCCACCCAGGCGCCCTGAAAATCAGTATTTTTATGCTCGTCTTGAAGGGACATTTATTGGCTGGTAGGCTCAGCCTTTAGTATTTAGCCAGTCGATTACATTTATAGATCAGTAGCTAGGGAGTAAAACACCAAATCCTTTGTATCCGCTGAAATTTCCAGAATTTTTCCAGAAAAGCTGAAAGCTGAGTTTTACAAATGGTACCCTGAGTCAGTACCCTGGAATCAGATAGGCTGGGTTCAAATTCACTTCATGGTGTGCTTGCTCCCAGGGTAAGTTATTTCTCAGAACCTTGGTTTTCTCCTCTTTAAAATGGAGAGGATGATGGGAATTAAATGAAGTATTTACGTATGTGAATGTGGTTTGTAAAATGCTATTCAATACTAGTTGTTATCCTTCCCAAGTCTTATTTCTTAGACGAGAAGATTAAATGAGATACCCTGAGGGGTCTCAGGTGTTTGTATGCCTCTAAGTGGAGGGGAAAAAACACAGAATGCATTCCAACTGCAGGGGAACCTCTGGGACCTGAACCTGTGTCTTCCTTATCTATTAATAGCTAAAGGAATAATCGCGATTATTGCAAAGTCCTGTTAAAGCCAAGTTTTTCCTTCCCTCCACCTCAGGCTCTTTGGGTTGGGAGCCTGTGTGGAGAGAAGGGGAGGGCTTGGCTGGCTCCTCTGTTCCTCTCCTTGTTCTTTTACTTCAGCACTTCCTCTACTGCCCTGGGTGGCAGTAGGAGGGAAGGAGAAGGGGCTGGAAGGTCTTATTTGACAGAACAGTGGTAATCTGGCATTGAGGTGCTTGGGTGGGTTGGGTGCTGCAGCGCTAATGCTGACTCTTAGGGAGAGGGAGGCTTTCAGTGAATTTTCGGGGATTCGAGTCATAGCATTTGGTCATCCCTTGCTATGGGCAGTGGCTCATGCAGCTGGATGTTTGTGACTCTCCTCAGCTCTTGACTCGCTGTGATGTCCCTCTGGTGGGATCATCTAGAGGACCTATTTAAGATAACCCAAGTCTTTTCTCTTCCATGCATGTTTAAGGCTGCCCAACAGGAAACCCCTGAACATCTTTGCCACACGGAACTCTAAAAAGGCTGGCTCTTCCCTTTGTTGTCCTTCCTCTTGTCACCGGGCAGGATATTCCAGCTAGTCTCTTACCTTTAACACTTGAGGGACAAGTGAGGTGTCAGGCCTGTAGTCTCCAGGGAACAAATGACAAACTCTAAGTTCTTTTGAAGATTTCCTCACTTGGCATAAGGGAGGGGTCCAGGGGAGGTACCACCTCCTCCTTGTCCATGATGAGGACTCTTGGAGTACCAACTCTCTTAAAAGAAAATCTCTACTACCTCCTAGCTTTATCCGCTCCTAATGAATACATTGCATTTTATATTGTCAAGAGGTGGGTGATGAGCTCCCTTTGGAAAAACCATTTCTTTGGTCACCCCCTTGCAATCCTGTGGGGCTGGCCTTGGTGTCTATTTTCTAAGCTTTGGGGCACAGCCTGCACTTGGAGATGGGAGTAGCCGCATCCGAACACCTTGCTTCACCAGGGTAGGTTTAAGTCTTCACAAAGATGGGGCTGTAAACAGAATTTCTCCAGGGTCCTTCTGCCGCCCCTGGCTACCCAAAGGCTCCCGGACCCCAGGCCTCTGGGCCTTTTCTTGAACATGCTCCAGACTCCTTAATGCAAGTCTTAAAACTCTTCAGTCCCAGTTAACCCCAAACCAAGTTGTTAGTCAAAGCCAATCTGATTCAAGGAGATCACACTAAAGCAAATGTAAAACCAGTGCATTTAAGTTTCCCAGAGTTGTTTGCATGTTGAAAGAGAAAGAAAATTCATGAGGGGAACAAAATCCAAGGAGAATTTCAGTATAGAGTTCTTGGCAGATGAAACCGACATTATGTCCTACTGTGGCCACCCAGTCTGGGTTGGGAGCCAGGATGGGGCAGCTCTTAAGATTTGAGGCACTCTGTAACCCTCACTAGAGGGGTTCTCTTCTACTTTCTCGCTGTAGTTTAAAGTTCCTCTCCTTTCTATTGACACTGGGTCGTCACCAATGTGACCCATAGGTATTTTCTATAAGTTTGTAACCAGGATGGTGTAGGTACTGAAATGATACCCAATTTGTAGGGTATGTTGAGGGGAGAAAAACCCCAACCCTACCACAGGGTCATTCTCTCAGCGACATTTAGAAAGTCACTACCGTTCCCTCTGTTCCCTCAACCTCTTCTTAACATGACCAGTAGGGGGCACTGCAGGGTGAGATTCCCAGCACTTACTCCCATCTTACCCACGAAAAGTTATTGGAACATGAAGTATTGAATACACCTATTTTAAGTGAGAATAGTATGCTTTTAGCTGCTATATTTGCTGAGAGATGATAAATTTTAGATCTCAGTTGCTCTTGGGATGTGATTAACTGAAGGAAGTCTCAGCTTGACCTGGGATACATCCTGACTGGGCATCAGAAGGACATGAAGCACTGGGCCCTAATTATTTTCCCTGGAAGAATGGTTCCTGCATGACCACTGTGGGACCATGATGCATTTGGCTAGGGTACTGAAAGAAGGATCTGGCAGCCTTAGGTTAGAGGATGTGAAGGAGCCAGAGATGTGAAAGCGGAGTGTTTTAAAAGCTCAGGAAGCAGCTATCCTCTCTGCCCGACTTTATTGGATACTGTGAACTCAGGCAGTTGAACTTAAAGCCAGCAGCAAGTTTATCATAAAATCAAATGGAGGGACATATGGTTCTTTTCCTCAAGGAAGGGGGATTTGAGGTACCCACGGAGAGTAAAGAGAAAACAAATCCTAGATTTTTCAGATACTAAAATAAAAATTGAAGGCAGATTTTGAAACTGGGACTCTTTTAAACAAAATCATTTTTCAATCTGGGCATACATTCAGGTGATTCAAATCAAAAGGCACAAAGAGGTTGACAAAGTCTCCCGCCCCTTTCTACCAGGCCCCAATTTCCCCTCTGCATGGCTTTCTAGAGATATTTCATGTATATATACAAATTATGTATTATCCTGGTTTAATGTTTTTAGTAGGACTATAACTTGGAGATAATTCTTTTCCTCATTCGTAAGTACTAAAAATGTTTAATTTCTAATACAGTGCTTCCGGCAACAACTGAAACTAAACTTACAACATAGCTATAGAACATACAATCTTGTTGAGTATGTGGAAACAAAGTTTAACAGTAAAATAAAAGGAATGATTGGTAGCTAGGATGTCCTGGCTACTTATATGCCCTGGTGTCAAGTCCTGTATGTAGGTTCACGAGGTTCATGGTTTTAGAGCAAGGAAACCTTATTTTTATTTTTTATTTTTGTAAGACTCAATTGGGAAATATCAAAACGTAATTTCAGTTAGACACTTATGGCAGTGCTCAGGTTCTTTGCCAGATTCTACACCTTGAACTACAGGTAAACTGAAATTTATTTCAGCAATACGTGTGTCTACATAGATCTACTTGCATACTTGCCTCTTCGTCCAGGGAGGTATTAAGTGTGCAATCAGCATTCCACATATACTGTTGCCATGGCATAGAAGAATATGTATTTGCCTTTCCAGGAAACTTTCTGCTTTTCTGTGCTAGGTTGCCAGCTTGGATAAGCTAGGAGTTACATTCCTTAGAATCTCCTTCCCTCTATAGTTCTGGGTTAAATCATCCCAAAGCAGGGTCTAATTTATCCACTAAAAAGCCAGAACTGGCTACATAATTTTCAGGGACTAGTGCAAAATGAAAATGTGGGGCCCTATATTAGTTTGCAAGGGCTGCCATAACAAAGTACCACAGACTGGTGGTTTAAACAACAAATTGTTTCCCCGTAATTCTGGAGACTGGAAGTCCCAAGATTAAGGTGTCAGCTGGGTTGGTTTCTATCAAGGCCTCCTTGGCTTGCAAATGGTTGCCTTCCGTCTCTCTCTCTTTCCCTCCCTCTCTCCCCTTTTGTCCTCATATGGTCAGTCTTCTGTGTGTGTACACCCCTGATGTCTCTCTGTATGGCCAATGTCCTCTTATAAAGCTACCAGTCATATTGGGTTAGTACTCGCCTTAAGGACTTGATTTTAACTTAATTACCTGTTTTAAAGAAGTTTTCTCAAAATATAGCCCCAGTCTGAAGGTACTGGGGTTAGGACTTCAGCATATGAATTGGGGAGGACAGAGTTCAGCCCGTAACCCATCCCATGTTCAGATAGCAGGAAAAAAGTGCTGTTAAAGGTACTAAAATATAACCTGTTTCCCTTCTGTTGTCTTTCTCTTGACTTGTTATAATGTTTACTTTGCTCTTTAATATCTCGCTTCCATGGATGTAGAGACACTCTCTGGCCTAGTGTAGACTCACCCAGACTCAGAGGGATTCTGCCCTGTGACTCAGTTTGCACACACACGTGCCTGCCAGGTGCTGGATCAACACACTGAAGCCTGGCTGGGGGCAGGAAAGTCATTTCACCCAGAGATACCCCCCAGGTCCCTGTGCCCAGGTCACTGCTGGGGGTGGAGGGCAGTGGAGATCCCTGGGCAGGGTGAGGATGGGAAGTCCAGTCAAGGCCCAGAGCAACAGTCATTACCTTCTGAAGGTCTTTTTATCCTCGTTCTTTTTATTACTGTAAAATATTCCATCATCCATTTTTAGTCCTTCCCTATTATGAGGATTTGTTGGACTTCCTTAAGCTGGAGCTCTGGGAAGCCTACCAAGGCTCTCCACAATAGTCAATTCAGTATCTGGCTGCTTTGAGGGGGCTACCATGGGGGCAGTACATTCACAGGGGGAGACAAGGGCCCTCAAAGATCTTTATATACCCACCACCTTAAGGCTGTAAAGGTCTATGAAATCAGCTCTAACCCAAGACCATTTATAATCTTTATAAGGCTTTACTTATATGGCCTTCCTCTATAGATATCAAGGAACTTTCTACTTTTAATCCTCTTTTTCTCCTCTGGCCTCCATTTATTCATCTGTAAAATCAGAAAACTGGCGTATAAGATGTTCTCAAACTTTTTCTTAAGTCATAGTACTTTTTTTTTTTTTCATCAGATGAAATGTAGAAGAAACCCTAATAAGTACTCCAGATAGAAGCAAGGGACAGTATGCCTTCATAGTTTCCTTGTTTCTCGGTGAATCGTTTTCTGTGGAACTGCTGAAGTACCTCTGAGAAGCTGGGGGGATCTATGGAGGATTAGATGGGAAATGAAAAGACACAAGCTTGAAGGCTTTCTGTTCATGTCTACGATAACATTACAATGATGTCAGCTTAACTTGATTCCTAGGGGCACAGGGTTCTTGAGTTTCTACCATCCACCAGCTTCTATATAAATCATGATGATTAGATTGTCCAGGAGGGAAAAGGCCAGAGCCTTGGAATGTGAGAAGTGTGTCTGGGTGGTGATGGTGGGCAGGTGGGTGGGAAGAAAATAAAGAAAAGGTAAGAACCAGGGGAAAAAAGAGACCTTCATGTGAACTTTAGATTTTTGAGGCATTGAGCCGCAAGTACAGTTGTCCCTACTCATCTGTGGTTTTGCATTCCGCAGTTTAGGTTCCCCGTGGTCATTTGCAGTCTGAAGCCAATAATCGTCTTTCTGATGAATCGTCTGAAGGTCAATAGTAGCCTAACTCTACGTCACAGTGTCTGTGTCATTCACGTCCCTTCATGTCCTCACGTAGGCATTTTATGTCCCGTCACAAGAAGGGTGAGTACTGTAAAATAACATATTTTGAGGATGACCACATTCATATAACTTATTACAGTATATCTTAATTGTTAATCTCTTTGCCTAACTTACAAATTAAACTTTATTGTACATATGTATGTAGAGGAAAAAACATATGGGGTTTGGTATGATCTGTGGTTTCAGGCATCCACTGGGGGTCTTGGAATGTATTCCCCATGGGTTAGTGGGGTCTACTATACCTTTTGTGAGCTGATTCCTGCATATGGGAGACTGAGATGGAAAGGATTTTACGCAGGTTGCAGAGAGATTACGAGATGCTTTCAGTTTAGTTGAGATTTAAAAAATGTAACATTTAGATGTTTTTCTTCAGCAACATAAATACCTTCATCTCTGGATTTTTAGTTGGAAAGATTGTAAACATGGTGTGGTTATATAGCCTCGTGGAAACCTATTTTCATCTTATTTCATCTTGAGGAAGAACCATGATGGGGATGTGTCTTTTGTCGTGTAGGAAGATTGAACCATCAGTACTTGCCTGGGGATTTGGCACCATTCACTTCTTATGAATGTCCTCTGAGGGTCTGCATTACCTGGGGAAATTTGGCTGAGGCAGGCAGAATTCAGTGGAGATTTAGCCTTAAAATACTACAGAGTGAATGCTTGTGGCCCTGGTGCTTTGAATGTTAACTGAGGAATCAGAAAAGTGATTTGACTTGTGAGTCCTGTCTAAAAGTCTCTGAGCAGCTTCATTTTCCCTCCTCAATCACAAAAAATTATCCCCCACATCCATGTTAAGAAATACTCCCAGCATTGATAAGCTAAATATCTTTTTAAAAAAATATGAAACGTGAATATAATATAGAACGATAAAATCAGGGTTCTGTGGGCTCTTAATTGTTGGTATTCTACCATTGCTGCTGCCTCCCCTTTCCTATAAGGTTTGCTGAGTTTTCTATCTGGATTTAATGTAAGTCAAGAAGAGGGAACAGGAAGTGCAAGGGGTGTGTGTTTGTGTGTGTGTGTCTGTCTCATAGCAGGCAAAAAGTTACTGCTTCAAACTTTATTCAGTTTCCTGAGTATATAAAGATAATGACAAAGCTTGATGGTCCACATATTGTTTGTCTTGACCTTTAGTACCATGTGGGACTATGAGCAATACTGGGATTTCTTTTTTTCCTGCAACTATCTGGGAAATTTTATGGAGTGGTAGGATTCAAAATCTATTTTCTGTACAGTCTGTCATCTATAAGCCATCCTGTCCAAGAAATGCTTTACCACAGCGCAGGGAACTTGTGAAGTCTTTTGACTGAAATGAGTTTGCATAGACAAATGGCAGGTAGCAGGAGAATGCAGAAGATGATGAACCTGCCCTGAGAGGTCATCAGTTCACTAATTAGCTTCTGAACTTGGGCATAGAGAACTGACAAGGCTGAGAGTAAGGTCTGATCTCCTCAGAAATTATTAAGGGATTTGCCAACCCCAGAATGAACTTGCTGATACTGGTCACAGAAGGGTAAGGTCAATGAGAATCTTATCACTACCATTGAAAATCTGGTTCAAAATTGTTACTAATATTTGGTCAATGATATCACTGTATAACAAGGAGAAATCCTGTTGAAGAGACACTGATAGTCAAGTGGTTTATTAATGGTCTCATTTGAGAAATGTCTTAGAATGGTTATAATAATTGTGAACAAGCAAATCAAGTATTTTTTTGACCTGATCCCTGTTCAATTACACATCCTGACCATTGGCAATGTAGGATTGTTATCCAATTGTGGCTAATAAAGGATAATTCACACAAGAGATCCTTATGAACAAAGAGAATAACTTCCTTTCTTCCTCCTGAAGATAGTAAAAACAACAACAACAAAAAAAGCCCCCTTTATTTGTAAAAGGAGCTCTTTGAAGAGCTTAAAGCACCTAGAAGCGTAGGGACATTATATATAATTTTTATCTTGCTCCCTCATCCTATGCCCTCTGGTGTGGTTTTGGGCAGAGTGCACATCTTTTAAGTGTGATGGACAGAACAATGTTCTAGCTTTCAGTATTTGAAATAATTCCTTAAAGATCTGGAGAGAGGCTGTGATGATGGAAGGCAGTTTTATGAAGGGGATGTGGAATTTGGAAGGGAGATAGAAAGACTGGAGAGTGTCTGTAGGAAGAGGCAAAAACTTTCTAGAAATGCTGGAAAAAAAGATCCTGGACCAATTTGATCTAACTGAGCTATGTCTTCATCGCCCAGCTGTGTGATTGTGGGAAAGTTGCTTAAACTCTTCAATATTTGTTTCTTCATCTATAAAACTGAAAGAAGAATATATTTACAATGTAGGGTTGTTTCAGGAATTAAATGAACTAACATATTAGAACTTGGAGCAATGTTTGGCAATAGTAATTTCTCAACAAATGTTAACTATTATCACACTCATTAAAGATCTTGGGGAAAGGATAGATTAACTTCTTTCCTCTCCCAAAACATAAAATGTTTGGCTACTTAAAAAATAACCTCTTAATTATGGAAAGGTTTTTGTGAACCTTCCAGCATGGTAATTCACAAGTGTGGTGTCTGTCATGCTTTCCTCTTACTTCAGCTTCTTTGGTATCTCTGAAACTCCTTGGGATATGGGCCTTTGGTGCTCTCCAGAGGGAAGACCCCATGAGGCAGTGCAGGTTAGAGGAAGGAGCCCTGAATGAGGAGCAGACACCTGTTTCCACTTCCACTTCTGCTGTTTACTGGCCCTGGGAGCCATGGGAGTCACTTAGCTTCTTATATGTCAGTGGTACCCAGTGAAGTGGATGTGAGAGAAATGCTGTAGGGTGTTAAGAAAAAAAAAAAAACCCATAAAGGATTATAAAAAGATTGGTAATGTAACAAGTGTTACTTCTTATACATGTAAAAGAGTATTTTTTTCCCAGTAAAATGTATTTACCTTGAGAGGCATAGGTTACCCATATTACTCAAAATAATTTGGTACTCCTTTCAGAATTCAGATTCATGGGTGAAAACCTGTCTTGTAGCTTTATATCATACTTTCAAGCTTTTAAATTAAAAATTTTTTAACTTAAAATTTCAATTTCACAGGTTGTAAAGATAGATTCCACATACCCTTATCCAATTTCCCCAAATATCAACACTGTTTATAACTATAATCATCAAAAGAAATTAACATTAATATAATGTGTAATTACACAGTCTACTCAAATTTCACAAACCGTCCTGATGTCCTTTTTCTGGTCCAGAATCCAGTTAAGGACCATTACATTTAGTTGTATTTTCTTTGTTTCCTTTAACCTGGAACATTTCCTTGGTCTTTGTCTTCTATGATCTTGACACTTCTGATGAGGATTGCCCAGTTACCTTGTTGATTCTCCCTCAATTTAGTTGCTCTGATGTTTCATCAGAAAGTTGTGCATTTTTGGTAAGGATACCATAGACCTGATGTGATGGCTTTCTTGGTACATACTATATTAGGAGGTACATGATAATAATTGTCTCATTGCTGATTACTGGAGATACTAACTTGCTTACTTGGTTAGGTAGTGTCTGCTAGGCTTCTCCGCTCAAGTTGCTACTTTTCCCTTTGTAATAAGTCTCTTGGGGGAGATACTTGGAGACCATGTAAATGTCTTTCTCATCATATTCTAATTTTTGCTTTATATTAGAGTTCTCCACAGAAACAATAGGGTGTGCATGTATTTATAGATATTGTGAGGAATTGACTGACATCTTGAAAGCTGAGAAGTTCCATCATCTGCCATCTTTAAGTTGAAGATCCAGGAAAGTGGGTGGTATAATTCTAATCTGAGTAACAAAGGCCTGAGAAGCAGAGGAGCCAATGATGTCAATCCCAGTCCAAGAGCAGGAGAAGATCAATGTCTCAGCAAAGGGGGTAGGCAGGCAGGAAGATAAAGGGGGCAAATCTCTACTTTTCTTTACCTTTTTTGTTCTATTCAGGCCCTCAAGGGATTGGATGATGTCTACCTATATGGGGAGTGCAGTCTGTTTCACTGAGTCGACTGGTTAAAATGCTACTCTCCTCTGGAAACCTACAGATAAAGCCAGAAATAATCTTTAATTTGGGTTTAATGGTATGGTGAAGTTGACATGTAAAATTAACCTTCACAAGCATCTGTCTAGAATTCTTGCTTGAAACAATTATTACTTATGCGTTTGCCAAATGGTCACATTTGTTTTTAAAACTCCAAAGCAGTTTGTCCAGTTGGATGGTTCAGTCTAACACATTTGACTCAGGATGACTGTGGGTTGTTCCTTACATTCAAATCCAATGTCAGAGTTTTTCTTTCCTTCTCTCCCTCCCTCTGTTTCTCCCTGTCCTGTCCTATTTCACACTGCCAATAAGGGGTCTTAGAGGAAAGCACATGTTCTTTGGAACAACTCTGGATTTCAATCCTCTACCCACCACATACTAGTTGGGTGACCCAGTCAAGTAACTTAATCTCTCTGCATTTCAGGTGCCTTATAAATAGAGGATTCTACTTCATGGGTTGTTTTTAGAATATATAAGCTACCATGTATAAGATGTTCTCTAAGCATGATGTGAATCTCTTCAAAGAATGTTGGATCTCTCTCTCTCTCTCTCTTTTTTCTTTCCAGTGAAAACACTCAAATAGCCACAGTAAATACAAAGGCTGAATTTGGATTTCATTGGTCAGGATTAGAGTCAGCTTAAAACTCTTAAGGTGATTCTAATGTGCATCCATGGTTGAGAACCACTAATTTAGGTGCTCACTTAAGGTCTTCATGATTTAAAACTCTCAGGTAAAAGAAAATTGAGCATCTTGTTTTTAGCATGGTATTAAGATATGGACAACAAAAATATTGCGTATAGGGGAAATGTTGTGAAGGGGAAATTTGAGGTATTGGTTCATTCATCCATTGAGGTAATCATTGGTGTTTTTGAACCCTGTGTTCAGGCATTGTGTTAAGCCCTGGTCCCGTAAAGATGAAATTGGCACAATGAGGCAGCCGCAACCCACAGTACAGTGTGATGCAAACTGAAGGCAGGTACGGTGGTCTAGTAGCCAGGAGTACTATGCTTGGTGTTTGCCATGCAAAGGTGTTTGGATTTTATCAGTGTTTGACATAGGAAGAATATTGAGTGGGTGGGAATCATAATTAAATATTAGAAATATTACTCTGGTGTGTTTGGAATGGGTGAGTTAGGAGGTAGGGTGGGCAGTGGAGAAGGAAGAGACTGAGGGCTCAATGCTGGGTTATGGCAGTGGGGATGAAAAGGTGGGGCTGGACTTGGTATGTTGGAGGTGGAATGACAGGACTTAAAGACCAATTATGTAAGGGGGAGGTTTTGAGGACTTGCAGATGCCTGAGTAGGTTGTGCCATCATTCACTGAACTAGGGGAGGGGCAAGGTTGTGGGTGGGGATCTTCAGTTTTGAGCCCGTTACAGTTGAGGCGTTTAGGAACATATTATCTAGTAGATGGTTGCTATCTGGATCTGAAACTTGGGAATGGAACCTCCATTAGAGATAAAGCTGACGAACTGTATAGTCGGTATTTATAGCCACAGGTATGGATGAAATTGTCAGAACATGTAGGAGAGTAAGAAAAAAGCCAAGGACAGAGCTCAGGAATTGTCAGCATTAGGTGGGGGTGGAAAAGGAGCAGCTGGAGAGTCTGAGGAGGAGAGGCAGAGAGCCTGAAGAGCACGAGGAGAGGGGAGTCAAGTCTTGGAAGGACAAAGTTGAAGAAAGGCAGACTGGTCAGCGGTGTGAAGCAACAGAAGAATCAAAGTAAGTTCTCAACGGAACTATAAGAACTGGATTTGGCTTCTAGGTGGGCATAGGAGAGTTTATTGGATGTGTGTAATAAAATTTGTGGAGTCTGTGAAGCACAGGCTGAACACAATAGATTGAACGGATGGAACAGGTGAGGACAAGTGGCACACTTAAGACCTCTATCCAGGCCATTCCTACGTACATGGATATTGGTGCAGCTAGTTCTTACTAATGTTCTACTTGCTCACATGTGGCTAATTTACACTCTGGTTGTTTTCAACCTACGTAGTTTGTAGGTTTTCCTGTTTTCAAAGGTTTTAGAGAATGGGAACTCCATCTCCACTACTTTATTACTTTGTCTCTTACTGTTGAGCTTTTGACTTCACAGACTGTTTTGAAGAGTAAATAAGCTGTGATTTTTGGGCAGAAAGACCCTACAAAACAACCC
This sequence comes from Phoca vitulina, assembly GCF_004348235.1. Lineage (NCBI taxonomy): Eukaryota > Metazoa > Chordata > Mammalia > Carnivora > Phocidae > Phoca > Phoca vitulina. Next base: position 41,702,120 of record NW_022589728.1, read on the forward strand.
ACATAATCTAGGAGAAAAACCCTGGAACAAAGTGTTTCTTAGGAACTCGTTCAACGAGGGTCAGAACCTGACATTCCAGTCTGGTTTGTCTATTTGTGTTCTTTTATTGCAGAAAATCAGGCTCTGGCCATCAAACATTTTGATGTCTGATACAGGGCATCACTTAGCAAAGCCTTTGAGCTTCTGTCTCCTCACCACTACCATTCTCTTGGCTGAGTGGAATTTGGGGCTATGGGGATTATGGGAGGAGTGTGGAGGAAATAATGGCCCAAATCACTCAAACTTTTGAGACTTAGAGCCTAGTGTGTCTGAGAAAATTCATCTAGAGCCCTCCTTGTCTTCTAGAAGCATTGTTCGCTTATAACTTTCTTTTTTTAGATTATGTTCCGTTAGCCAGCATATTGTACATCATAAGTTTTTGTTGTAGTGTTCAACAGTTCATTAGTTGCATATAACACCCAGGGCTCATCCCAGCACGTGCTCTTAACACCCATCACCCAGTTACCCCATCCCCCACCCCCTCCCTTCTGTAACCCTCAGTTTGGTTCCCAGAGTCTCTCATGGTTTGTCTCCCTCTCTGAATTCTTCCCATTCAGTTTTCCCTCCTTTCCCCTGTGGTCCTCCACTCTGTTCCTTATGTTCCACATGAATGAAACCATATGATAATTGTCTTTCTCTGCTTGATTTATTTCACTTAGCATAATCTCCTCCAGACCCATCCATGTTGATGCAAAAGTTGGGTATTCATCCTTTCTGATGGCTGAGTAATATTCCATTGTATATATGGACCACATCTTCTTTATCCATTCATCTGTTGAAGGGCATCTCGGTTCCTTCCACAATTTGGCTATTGTGGGCATTGCTGCTATGAACATTGGGGTGCATGTGCCTCTTTTTACTACATCTGTATCTTTGGGGTAAATACTTAGTAGTGCAATCACTGGGTCATAGGGAAGCTCTATTTTTAATGTCTTGAGGAACCTCCATACTGTTTTCCAGAGTGGCTGTACCAGCTTGCATTCCCACCAACAGTGTAAGAGGGTTCCCCTTTCTCTACAACCATGCCAACACTTGTTGTTTCCTGTCTTGTAAATTTTGGCCATTCTAGCTGGTGTAAGGTGGTATCTCGTTGTGGTTTTGATTTGTATTTCTCTGATGCCTAGTGATGTCGAACATTTTTTCATGTGTCTGCTAGCCATTTGTATGTCTTCTTTGGAGAAGTGTCTGTTGATGTCTTCTGCCCATTTCTTGACTGGATTTTTTTTTTTTTTTTGGGTGTTGAGTTTGATAAGTTCTTTATAGATCTTGGATATCAGCCCTTTGTTCAAAATGTCATTTGCAAATATCTTCCATTCCGTGAATTGCCTCTTAGTTTTGTTGATTGTTTCCTTTGCTGTGCAAAAAAAAAAAAAAAGCAATAATGAACTTTTGGGACTTAAGGTAAAAAGCTTTTGCACAGCAAAGGAAACAGTCACTCATAACTTTCTAGGTGAGTTGTTATGATGCCTATCTCAACCACTTTTGTTCTCTTCCAGTTATTTTATCTGCTCAGGCTCTCTTTTCTCTTTGTCTCCTTCAGTTTCTTTCTGCTTCTCTTTGTGTCTCTGTCTAGCTGTTTATAATTGCCCTGTGTCTATGTCTTTTTCTGTCTCCATCTCTCAGTGGGGGGAGGGGAAGCCCTATGGATAAAACTCCTTGCAAAACATTGATGCATTGTTGTTCAATAAACATTGTAATTGGGCAATCAGAAGGTATTTTGATGGAACTGATGAGTGAATGATAGTATATAGTAGTCAATAACATTTCTTCTTAGCATCAACATTTTGATCAAGGACTTCCAAGTACCATGTAGTTCTCACTCAGAAAGTTAGAGATAGGCAACATATCGATCTATAGAGAAGTTTGACCCTGTAGCTCTACCACTGGGCAGGGGCTCTTCTAGGAGTCACTATCTCTGAATCTATAGCCATAGAAATCCCGTTCAGACATGTGATGTGCATACTAGAATGGTGAGCCCATCAGGAATTTGTGAAGTTACTTAGTGGACATTAAAAATTCTTCGACTACCCAGCATCCATTATCCCTTCATAGAAACATCCTGATTTCCTTCTGAGTCCAGACCTGGCCCCACTGTGATGTCTTGGGATGATATACATGTCAGTAGGCCATTATGGAAGTGAGGAAGACAAGACCCTTTCTCTCCCTCTTGGTATAACCAGGAGCTACACATGACTTAGGCTTAGATAATTGGATACATCCTCCTGGGACTTAGAACAGTTGGAATTCCTTATCTCAGCAGTGGTGTCCTGACCAGTGCTCCATTCCTGATTCTTCATTCTCTGGAGCTGACTTGGATCCTGCCAGTTTCTGGGCTGGTTCTCCATCTTCTAGTCATTTCTGCGAGCCTGTTGTTTCCGTTGGCTGGAGTTTTTCTGCTTGGACTGCCATAACAAAATGCTACAAACTGAGTGGCTTAAATTTATTTTCTCACAGTTCTAGAGGCTGGGAAGTCCAAGATCAAGGTTCTGTTAGGGTTTGGTTTTTGGTAAGAACTTTCTTCCTGTCTTATAGATGGTTGCTTTGGCTTCACATGGGTCTTTTCTCTGCATTTGCACACTGGGAAAGTGCAAGCTTGCTCTCTGGTGTCTCCTCCTATAAAGACACTAATCTTATTGAACCAGGGCTCTACCCATATGACCTCATTTAACCTTAATTACTTTCTTTAAATACATACACACTGGGGATTAGGACTTCCACATATGAATTTTGGAGGGCCAGAAACATTTAATCTATAACACCAGCTGAAGTCAGTTTGTCTGGCTTATAGATTAGGAACTTTAGCAGATACACCTAAACCTAAATTTGCCACTCTTATTTTTCCTTCTGAAAATACTTTTTTTTTTTTTTTTTTTCATCTTTTTCTGCAAGTCTGGCTTTATTCAGTTGGTTGAATTAGTGGTCTGTTTGACAAATAGTGAGGGCCTTTTGAACAAAATTAATTCCCCCCCCACCTCTTTTCTTGGGTCTCTGGCTTCCCTGGCATTTTTTTGAGCAAGGCTGTCAGTCAAGCAGGTGATTGGAGACTCTCTGATGTCATTCTCCACACTGATGTCAGACGCCAACCTTGGGGCTGGCTGGGTGGAAAAATGACCAGCTTGGCTCTTACAGTTACGGCTCCATGTTGCAAGAAGTTGGCAATTCTCTTCTTGCTTTTTTCTTTTTATTGCTTGTTCCACAGTCTGGGAAGCACACACAGCTGCCTGGCAGTTCTGCTCCTAAAGCTATGGCACTCACCATCAAAGGCTCTTACTCTGCTTGTTGCTCCAGACAGAAGGACAATGACAAGTAATATTAAGCCAGGCCCTTCTCCCAAGGGTCTCTGAGCTAGAAATCTTGTATGGAACTTATCAGAGGTAAATCTGCCAAAGCTGTCCCCAGCATAAGGCTTTTCTCAAACAAGTAGCACATAGTGCCACATGCTACATTTATGTGCAGAGTTACCAGAAAGGTGTATTGTAAATATGACCCTGAAAAACTTTTAGTTTATGCTCATTTCATTTTTTTATTCTGCTCCAGTTTCTCCCTTCATACCTGGAAATCACTCAGTGTGAAATAAACCACAGCAGTTTCCAGGACTGTGTGTGTGTGTGTGTGTGTGTGTGTGTGTGTTTTCAACTGCAGATGTCCAGGAAACAGTAAACTCTTGTTTTGAAGCTTTTTAAAATTGAGCTTTTGATTCCAAGCAATTGAAAATTGTTCCTGTTTATGCTTCTTATTGGTGATAGTTTAACTAGCTGGATTTTGTTTTCTCTGGATTATGGTTTTTTTTATGGTTTTCCTTCAGGAGTTTACCAGTCCCTGGAGCTCACTGGTAGCAGAGGAAAAAAGTGTCTAGAGAAATTGAATTTCTTTCATGTTCACAGAAAAGGTGGCCACTTGCCATTATAGGATAAACTTGGGCTTTTTTCCCAGGGGTTCATGGATTAGTAAAATCTAAGCAATATTAATACCTTTTTTTTTGTTTTTGCAAGGCTAGAATATATATTTCAGAAAATGTCCATAAAATTAAATAAAGATAATAACTTATTTCTGGCATTTGTTATGGGATGATTATCCTAATAGTTCTTTACTCTTGTAATTTAGCAAAAGGGATGTTTCACTCTTGTGTTATTTGGGAAAGCATGACTAAAGGTCACCCAAGTGTAGATCGTTTATTAAAATGTCTAAATCCTTTTTTCACGGTTAGTGTAACAGGTAGTTGTTACTATCCTGCAGCATTTTCACCAGTTTGTCCCATATCCATCAATTAAAATCACCCAAGCAGTTACTGAGAACTCACTGTGTGTACATTCTGGGGTTCTGGGATGAAGGTTGAAGAATCCGTATAATGAAGAAAGGCTTTGCCAGGGCATATCTTTTAGGAGAGCTCAGGCTTTATGTGGATTTTGTGGAATAGATGGTGGGAAGTGGTAATTCCAGGCCTGAAGGAAGATGGCTGAGAAGAGATGTACATGGAAAAGCCAGTTGGTAAGAAAACTAAATATTGTTGGACAGTCACTGTTAAATGTTGAACGACACATAGTTAAAGCATTTAATCTTTATTAATTTACAAAGTGAGAGGCTTTTTTTTTTTTTTTTGCCTTTATTTAAAGCTAAAGTCACTTAAAAAGCATATGTTGGAGTTGATAATGAAATTCCAGTCCACTTGACTCCAAGGAATGAAAATGATCAAGACTTGCTTGGGAGAGCTTTCCCTGGCTGGAAGGGAAGCCCTCCTTAGGGTGGAGTGAGAGACAAAGTTGGATACATTAGGAGTGGGGAAGTGAGGGCGCATTTATATATCCTAGGAAAGCTAATCTGAAGCTCCAGTAAATCCTTGAGTTGGGGCAGTGACGTGAAGGGAATGAGGGTAGCGGGGTATTGGCTGGGGATCTTGTGCCCTTCACAGGTAACCAAGAACAGTTAGCATGGAGCCGTAATACTCCTGACATTCGTTCTTGCCCAACTTGCTCTTAGCTATCTCCATTCTAATTGGTCCTGCTCTCAGAAGTAAGACTTGACTCTTCCAAGCGTCATTTTGAGTCTGTTCCTTTCTTAGAATAGTGCTGAGGACCAGACTAGAGTGCCTTCCTAATTGTAAGCCTATTGACTCTTCTTTTGTACCTTCTAATTCCTTGCCCAAACCAGCATCCATCTACTCTTTTTTTTTTTTTTTTTCTTAAATTTATGAGCGAGAGAAAGAAAGAGCAAGCAAGTGTGTGCGAGACCGTGTAGGGGGAGGGGCAGAGAGAGACCATCTTTAAGCAGACTCCCTGCTGAGTGTGGAGCCCACTGTGGGGCTTGATCTCACAACCCATGAGATCACGATCTGAGCCAAAACCAAGAGTTGGAAGCTTAACCAACTGAGCCACCCAGGCGTCCTACCCCATCTACCCTTCTGATGGCAAAACTCATGTATTCTGCCAGAGTTTCTTCAGTTAAATGAATTTCTTGTCAAGTCTTTCTAGATGGAATCAACTTGGTTTTAAGGGGCATTCAACAGGCCTCTCAGTTTTTGTGATTAAAAATATAGGTATAGGCATCTGAATTGGCAAAGAAGTCAAACTCCCCCTCTTTGCAGATGACCTGATACTCTATGTGGAAAACCCAAAAGACTCCACCCCAAAGTTGCTAGAACTCATACAGGAATTCAGCAAAGTGTCAGGATATAAAATCAATGCACAGTGCATTTCTATACACTAACAGTGAGACAGAAGAAAGTAATTAAGGAGTTGATACCATTTACAATTGCACGCAAAACCCATAAGATACCTAGGGATAAACCTAACCAAAGAGGCGAAGGATCTGTACTCAGAAAACTATAAAATACTCATGAAAGAAATTGAGGAAGGCACAAAGAAATGGAAAAACCTTCCATGTTCATGGATTGGAAGAACAAATATTGTGAAAATGTCTATGCTACCTAGAGCAATCTACACATTCAAAGCAGTCCCTATGAAAATACCATCAACTTCTTTCACAGAGCTGGAACAAATAATCCTAAAATTTGTAGGGGACCAGAAAAGACCTTGAATAGCCTAAGGAATATTGAAAAAGAAAACCAAAGCTGGTGGCATCACAATTCCAGACTTCAAGCTCTATTACAAAGCTATAATCATCAAGACAGTATGGTACTGGCACAAAAACAGACACATAGATCAATGGAACAGAATAGAGAACTCAGAAATAGACCCTCAACTCTGTGGTCAACTAATCTTTGACAAAGCAGGAAAGAATATCCAATGGAAAAAAGACAGTCTCTTCAACAGATGGGGTTGGGAAAATTGGACAGCCACATGCAGAATGAAACTGGACCATTTCCTTACACCATACACAAAAATAGACTTAAAATGGATGAAAGACCTAAATGTGAGACAGGAATCCATCAAAATCCTAAAGGAGAACACAGGCAGCAACCTCTTTGACCTTGGCTGCAGCAACTTCTTGCTAGACACATCTCCAAACAAAGGCAAAAATGAACTATTGGGACTTCATCAAGATAAAAAGCTCTCGCACAGCAAAGGAAACAGTTGACAAAACCAAAAGACAACCAAAGGAATGGGAGAAGATATTTGCAAATGTCTTATCAGATAAAGGGCTAGTATCCAAAATCTATAAAGAACTTATCAAACTCAACACCCAAACAACAAAACATCCGATCAGGAAATGGACAGAAGACATGAACAGATATTTCTCAAAAGAAAACCTACAAATGGCCAACAGCCACATGAAAAAATGCTTAACATCACTCAGCATCCAGGCAATACAAACCAAACCACAATGAGATACCACCTCACATCAGTCAGAATGGCTAAAAACAGCAAATCAGGAAAGGACAGATGTTGGCGAGGATGCAGAGAAAGAGGAACCCTTTTACACTGTTGGTGGAAATGAAAGCTGGTGCAGCCACTCTGGAAAACAGTATGGAGGTTCCTCGAAAAGTTGAAAATAGAGCTACCCTACGACCCAGCAATTGCACTACTGGGTATTTACCCCAAAGATACAAATGTAGTGATCTGAAGGGGCATCTGTACCCCAATGTTTTATAGCAGCAATGTCCACAATAGATAAGCTATGGAAAGAACCCAGATATCCTTTGAAGATGAATGGGTAAAGAAGATGTGGTGTATATATATATATATATATGATGGAATACTACTCAGCCATCAAAAAAATGAGATCTTGCTGTTTGCCACAACGTGGACGGAACTAGAGGGTGTTATGCTAAGCAAAATAAGTCAATCAGAGAAAGACAGTTATATGATCTCACTCATATGTGGAGGTTAAACAAAACAGAGGATCATAGGGGAAGGGAGGGAAAAATAAAACCAGACGAAATCAGAGAAGGAGACAAACCGTAAGAGACTCTTAACTATAGGGAACAAACTGAGGGTTGCTGGAGGGGAGGGGGATGGGGGGATGGAGTAACTGAGTGATGGACATTAAGGAGGGCACATGATGTAATAAGCACTGGTTATTATATAAGACTGATGAATCATTGAATTCTACCTCTGAAATTAATAATACACTGTTAATATACCTATATTTTTAATTTAGATTAATTTTTTCATCAACTATGTTTACACAGACTATGCATTTTATATATCTGCTGTTAGATTGCAGTCTCAAGGGTGGTCAGGGGACTGTCTTGTTCAAGGCCTGCTGTCTCCCCAAAATGCCTGGTTAAATATTTGTCTTTGTTACCAGATTGTTGCCCAAGGAAGTATAGTACACTTGTTATTGAACTTTTTCCTTCTGGTGAAATTCTTGGCTGATAGTGGCTTCATTTTCTTTATGCCTGAATTATTATCTTTGGTTCTTGGGCCTTCTTACTCCTCTTTGCATACCTGCTTGATCCTACAGGTAGGTCAAGAGAAGTGTGCTGGAAATGAGGTTAATGATTCTGCCTTACGTGGGGCGGGGGATAATAAATACAAACCTTTTAATTCTACTTTTTTCTCACATTCTCCTTGCAGCTCTGTAGCTCTCCTAGAGGGGTCTTAGCTGCCCTGCCCTCTGGAAACCCCATAAGAACATACATAGCTCAGCAGTGTAAACTGCTGGGGACACCCAGCATAGTGCTTGGACAGCTGCCTGAATAGGCCAGAAAGGAGCCCTTTGTTTGTCTTCTGGTACCTGCATTGTTGCCTTGCCTGTATGTGAGTGGCCAGCTAGGCTCTTCCTTATTAAGCCAGCTACTTGATATATTGAGCTCAGCCCTATGCAGTGTTTCTCACTTTATTTTTGATTTATTTATTTTGGGGAGTGAGCAACTAGGGAGAAGGGTTAGCGGGGGGTGGGGGAGAGAATGAATGAATGAATGTCTCTCAAGTAGACTCCCTATTGAGTGTAGAGCCTGGGGCTCGATCCCAGGACCCTGAGATCATGACTTGAGCTGAAACCAAGAGTCACTTAACTGACTGAGCCACGCAGGCCCTCCAGTGTTTCTATCTTTCTATCTTTCTATTTTTAAAGATTTTATTTATTTGACAGAGACACAGAAAGAGAGGGAACACAAGCAGGGGGAGTAGGAGAGGGAGAAGCAATCCCCTGCTGAGCAGGGAGCCTGACGTGGGACTTGATCCCAGGACGCTGGGATCATGACCTGAGCTGAAGGCAGACGCTTAATGACTGAGCCACCCAGGCGCTCCCAGTGTTTCTCTTTAGATTAGTGTAACCATCTCTAGTTGACATAGGAATTGGGTTCTTTATGTGTAATTGGATGTGTGTTCTTTAGGCACAGTAACAAAGACCTTTCTTTGATTTTATGTTGATTATTATGTCAACCAATCATCTTTTTTGGTTAAAGCATGTAACCATATTTATGATTACTTAATATTTTATACTTAGAGATGCTAAAATAGTTCAAACTTAGCAAAGTGAGGAACTCTCCTGTAATATCTCCTTGGTAAGAGGTATTTCTTCAGGAAGCTATTAAAATACTTTCTCAGTGAATCCTTTCTTCTCTCAGAGGGAGTTGATCTTTTTACTGGGTTTTGTTCTCCAGATGAACTTGCTTCAGTCATGGTCTTTCCTCTTCTTCACAGAGCACTAACTGAGCTTGCCACATGGCTCACACATACTGAGAGTACTTTATTTACTAATATGTATGTTTCTGAGAAATTATAACAGCTTCCTATCTCACTGTGAAGGAAATGAATGGGCAATCACTCTTTGGCTATCTTCTTACTGGTCGTCTCATTCTTGTCTAATAGAAATGTCTGACAGGGTTTCAGCTAAAGAAAAAAAGGTCTGTGCCTAATGTTCCTTGAGGTTGGTTCCCTTAGGTGTGGGCTATTCTAGATTATAAGAACTTGAGGTTAAAGATTGTATCTGTTAAGGCTTCTTATGCAGCAACTAGCAATAGTAGCTATAAACCTACAGATCCTTGATGAATGCCTTGGAAAAGGACACATAATGAGATTAGAATATTCAGCAAAGAAATAAGTGAAACCAACTTTTATTGGATACTGATGATTACTCTTGCCTGTGTGTGTTCGTGTTTTCACTTTAGCTATGTACTTTGGGTTCATAAATCTTTTTTTTTTTTAAAGATTTTATTTATTTATTTGACAGAGAGATAGCACAAGTAGGCAGAGTGGCAGGCAGAGGGAGAGGGAGAAGCAGGCTCTCCGCTGAGCAGGGAGCCGGACGTGGGGCTCAATCCCAGGACCCCAGGATCATGACCTGAGCCGAAGGCAGCCGCTTAACCCACTGAGCCACCCAGGCGCCCCTGGGTTCATAAATCTTTAAGAATATTTTCTCTAAATGCAAATGAGTCCAACTAGATTTGGTCCCAGCCAGGTAGAGCTGCTCCTGGGGGTAGCCTGTTGTAAAGAAGTCCTAAGTTGAGTCTTGGGTGTTGTCATGAATATGCCCAGGCAGAGAGGAGCAGGAAACATGCAGCAGGAATGAGGACCAATGGCAGAGCCAGGAGCAATAAGATGTTTCATATCAAAGTATTTTGACAAGAACACAGCCAGAGATGTCTGAGCAGGGCAGGTGGAGAACACACAGGAGGGATAAGATACAGAACAGGTGTGGTTGGCAGTTTAGGTATAGTCCTAAAAATAGGTCTTATATGAGTCACACCTTTTTATACAGAGTTTAGAGTGTGCTGCCAGGGCGGGGATGACAAGGGCGTGAAAGGCATAGCCAAGATGGATGTAGCCATCCTACAAGCCTTTGTCTATTTTTGCACATGCAACAGCGGAACTGTCTTCAAGCTATCCCAACCGTAACTTTCAATCAAGAGCATCAGTTTTGTCTTTCCTCCTGGCACATGGCCAGAAGTGTTGTTTCTTCTGATTAGACCATCATAAAGATAAATTTTAGTTCATTCGTTTCAGTAAAGATCAGAACTGATCGGTAAGAGTTTTCAGAATCGGGTCAAGATGGCTTGGGGCTAGTTCGCAGCAGTCATAAAATATTCCTCAGAGTGTGGCCAGTGTTACTTTTTATTTTATTAGTACTTACAGCAAGTCTGAGATAGGCATGTTAAAAAGGCAAAGTCAGAGTCCATCCCAGCCAGATTCATCAAATTAGAAAACTGGGAGCCTGGTAATCAGCATTTTAACATCTCTGCCACCCTGCCCCCCAACCCCATGACTGAATTGCATGCTGAAGTTTGAGAAACTGTAGGCAGATGGATCAGAAGACCTTGTAGACTTTCAAGCCTTCCATGTTAACTGAGCCCTGATTTCCAAGGAAGAATCCAATAGTGGGGCCAATGAACCTTTACTGGTTAGTGAAAATTAAACCATACTGAGTGTTTCTACCAGTCCAAATAGTACCTATCCTTGTAGACTAGCTTAAGTTTACCTTTTAGATGGAGGCCTTCAAGTCCTACCTTGGCCATGGAGTGCCCTCGCCTCATTTGTATTCACAGTGCTTATTTGTACAGTGTTCTTGGCAACTCTTCTTACTGTCTTGTGACAGCTCTAAGCTAAATCTTACACAGCTATTGAACTTTTTAAATTGCACTGTAATTTCCATATAGTAATATGTACATAGCATTTAAATTTCCTGTCAATTAAAATTTAATTTTTACATGTGTATATAACCATGTAATGGCCACTCAGATCATTTTTAACACTCCAGAAAATTCCCTGTGCCCATTGGTAATAAAGTAGCCACTATTTGGATTTTTTAAAGATTTTTATTTATTTATTTGAGGGCAGGCGAGAGGGCAAGGAAGAAGTGGACTCCCCGCTGAGCCAAATGCGGGGCTTGATCCCTGGACCCTGAGATCATGACCTGAATCTAAGGCAGCCGCTCAACCCACTGAGCCACCCAGGCACCCTGCCACTGTTTAGATTTTTATCACCATGGATTCACTTAGGCTATTTTTTTTTTTTTAAAGATTTTATTTATTTGATAGAGACACAGTGAGAGAGGGAACACAAGCAGGGGGAGTGGGAGAGGTAGAAGCAGGCTTCCTGCTGAGCAGGGAGCCTGATGCAGGGCTGGATCCCAGGACCTTGGGATCATGACCTGAGCTGAAGGCAGATGCTTAACGACTGAGCCAATCAGGTGCCCCTCACTTAGGCTATTTTTAAACATATATGGAATCCTATAGTGTGTAGTCTTTTGTGTATAGCTTCTTCTACTTAATATATCTGATATTTCTCCATATTGTTGAAAGTATTAGTTTTTTTATTGTCATATCTTATTATATAAATATACCATAACTTACTTATTCTAGTCTTGATGAATATTTTGGTTTCCAGTATTGGGATACTGTGACAAAGCTGCTAATGACATTCAAGTCTTCAGTGTTCAAACCCACTCATTTTTGTTGGAGATATACTCAGGAGTCCTAGGTCATAGGCATACATGTGTTTGGGTTTAGTAGGACCTTCTACTAAACTGCAAAATGTTTAGTGGGTTGTACCTGCACCAACTGTGTAGAAGAGTTCCAGTCCATGTAATTTTCATCTCTTGTCTCCCTGACATGACTTTGGACAGGACAGTAGGCAACCAGGCACATATATTTTTGTATTAGCCATGGGCCCTGCACAGAGACTCTGGGTGGTAGGGTTTTGATAAACCTCAAAGGACTGAACAGTCAGAAGCTCACACTTATCAGATCTCTGTGCTGCAAAAAGACTACAAGAGACTGCAGGAAAATCGACATTATTCACATCCTAAGAAAGGGAACAGTATGACTCAAAACCTCCATGCACTCTTTGAATATCTTATCCCAGTTCTTACCATTTAATATCAGGATATTACCCAAGGTGAACCAAATGACTGTAGACCATGGAGCCAAAAGCCTATTTAAATAATAGTCTTGTGCAAACAATGGTCTTTTTTATTTGAGAATAATAAAATGGTTTTGTCATCTTAGGTGATCTAACAAATTTTCTAAGAAATGACTGTGGCTCTTTATTCTAAACTCTACCGTAGGTTCAGGCAAGGGCTTAAAAATAACTTCTAGCTTAGTTAATGACCATGGATGTGACACTCCTTGAAAGACAGCAGCATGATTTAGTAAAAAGCACACGATTTGAGTTTAAAATCTCACCTTTAATACACCCTTGCTATGTGACCCTGATCAAGTGTTTGTCTTTCTGAGTTCTTCATCTTGGCGATGACCTCGTCTACCTCTCTTTGGTCAAGAAGATGGTGATTGAGAAATGCAAGTCTGGAGATGGCCTATAGATGAGACCTTATAAAAATGTCAGCCTCTCTTCCCTTCAATTTTTTTTATTAAAAATTTTCAGCTTTGAGATATAATTGACATTTAACATTGTGTAAGTTTAAGGTGTACACCATATTGATTTGATAGGCTTAAATACTGCAGATGTTTCCATCAGTAGCATTAGCTAACCTGTATCACATAATCACCATTTCTTTTTTGTTGTGAGAAAATTTAAGACCTACTCCTTTAGCAATTTTCAAGTATATAACACAGTATTAACTATAATCATCATGCTGTACATTGGTCCCCAGAACTTATTTCATAGTTGGAAGTTTGTACTCTTTGGCCAACACTGCCCTCTCCCAGCCCCCGGTAACTACTAATTCTATTCTGTTTCTTGGAGTTCAGCTTTTCAAGATTCCACACATAGTGATATCATACAGTATTTGCCTTTCTGTATCTGATTTATTTCACTCAGCACAATGCCCTCAAGTTCCATTCATGTTGCAAATGGAAGGATTTCCTTCTTTATCATGGCTGAATAGAATACAACTCTTTATATATACCACATTTTCTTTATCCATTCATCCATTGACAGACAACCAGGTTATCTCCATTCCTTGGCTATTGTGAATAATATGATAATGAACATGGGGTGCAGATATTGCTTTGAGATCCTGTTTTCATTTCCCAGAAGTGGGATTGCTGAATCATATCATAGTTCTATTTTTAATTTTTTGAGGAACCTCAATATTGTTTTCCATAGTGATTTTCCTTCAACTTCTCTGTGCTAGTGATGGTTGGTGTTAGCATTGCTTTAGAGTCTGACCTGGATGGTAACCTGGAACTTGGCTCTGCGTGAAGTAATCTGTTTGACTTGGACAAATTACTTAACCTTACTAAGCCTCAGGTTCTTCGTTTGTAGGATGAGGTTTCCCACTTCATAGTGTGTGGTGAGATTAAATGAGCAAAGTAAACTTTTCAGTTATATGTAAAACAACCTACTTAGCAACTGGTGCATAATAGTAGCTCAGTATCTTTCTTTTCCTGTTCCATGATTTCTCCCACACAAGAATTCTGACTCTTAAGATTTTGAACTTCCCAAGAATCTTAGCATAAAAGGTCCAAGGTGCAAGATGTTGAATAGCATGAAAGACTTGTAGTTATCTGCTTATTTGAATCAGAATATGCAAATCTTGACCTTTTGGAGGCAGAAACCGTATCTTTTATAATTTAGTAAAAGAATGGTACTACTAAGCTGTTTCAGTTTTATAAATGATCGTATAGTAGACTGTGTAGAATCAACAGCTTTTCATTTTGCATTTGTTGTATAGATTTATTTATAATAACCCTTTCCCCATATCCCCCCAAAAGAACTCAGAAATCTTGCTGTTGAACCCAACTTCCACAATGGTCAAGGTGGATGTACACTTAAATTCAAGAGGATAGCCTATATTCTGGTAAAGACTTTTAGATCAGTGGTTCTCATGGGGGACATTTCTGAAATCTGGGGGGTGGGGCATTACTGTGAAGCACCACTAGTGTATAGTAGGCAGAGTCCAAGGATGCAAGATGTCCCTGGAATATGTAGAATTGCTCCACATAAAAAATACTATCCTATTTTCCACACTTTTGAATGTCTTCATCTTCAAGGTAAATCCCTCATTTTCCTTATTGTCTTTAGATATGAAGTTGGCAGAGGTAAGTGTATAATGGTTTGGTATGCACCAGTACGTTCTCTTTCATTTTCTTGTCCTTCCCATACAGAATGGCTTCTGATGTTTTCTCAAAAGCAGACATTCATAAGGAACGAATACATGTATCAGACTATTTCATTGTTTTCTTCTATAATCCTGCACAAGCATTTACATATTGAAACACAAATTATTTTGTCTATTATAGTTAAGGTAGTACATACATAGAGTTTCAGAAAATGGATATATGTGTAGATTATGACTTAACGAGGTCATTTCAGAACTGTACAGTGATGAGGCTGATAGGATTGGATCTCTTTGTCCGAAGTCCTTTTTTTTTTTTTTAGCGAGTGAGCTTTCCAGTTCCTATGCTTCTCCTGTGCAACATTCCTACATTACAGATAAGTCACACTTGTGCTTAAAAAAATGGGGAAAGACTCTGCACTGTGCCCTGGTTATTCTCCTGCTATGTACTTATGAGTTTTCTAGGTGCCAAAACATTTTTGTTGTTAAAGGGCAGAGGCACCTGATTGCCAGAGGGACTGACCCTACTTTCTTCTCTTCTGTTCTACCCCCTAACTCCTGCTCATTCTCTGGTTACCTTAAGATTTTATTATTTATTTAAATTTATTTATTTACTTATTTGGGGGGGTGAGGGAGGGGGTTGAGGGAGCATGGCAGGGGAGGCGGGGAGAGGGACAGGCAGACTCCCCACTAAGTGGGAGCCCAACATACGGCTTGATCTCACAACCCTGAACTCATGACCTGAGCTGAAATCAAGAATCAGATGTTGGGTGCTTAATGGACTGAGCCACCCAGGCGCTTTTGTGGTTACCTTAAATCACACACCTACTTCTTTGGAGACTTCCCTTATGTCCTCCTCATCTTCTTAGTCCTACATGCCAGAATTTTAGCCCCATCTTCTGCTGGATGTAAGACACTCCCTCCACTTCTGGTTCTTTTCTTCACTGTCCCTTTTACTCCCTCCTGCCCCCTTAACTGTTCATCTGGTGAACACCTGAAGGGATATGGGGTTTAGGAGCAGATTCCAGCTGAGTAGGAAAGAGCCTGCAAGAAGCCACATGGCAGGGCAGGACCTAGAGAGGCACAGCTACCGGAGCAAATCCTACCAGACAGGGATGCCCTTCTTTGGTGCCAGCTTGCTGTAAAGGCAGAACTAGTCAAAGATAAGGGTAATCACAATTTTGGGCATCAAAGCTTTGGGATTCTTTCAACAGCCTGATTTATTTGTATCCTATTGAGCTGAGTGGGAACAAAGAAATTTATGTCTTGTTTCCTTGTGAGGAGTGAGTGCAATGTACGAACTAATCCTAATGTAGGGATGATATAGTAGTTAGCATGCAGGCTCTGGGTTCACATCCTGTACTTACTACTCCCTAGCTTTGTCATCTTGGGCAAGTTAACAAACTTCTCTGTTTCTTCATTTGTATAATAGAGATGATAATGCCTACCTCTGAATGGTATGGAAAGTCTGACTTTTGTCTGTCACATGGTAGGAATTTCTATGTTGTAAGTATGCAATTGTCATTTATGAAGTATTTTCACATCCTCTGACCCTCTAGAGGCCTCATCTTGTCATTGATTTTACAACCTGGGTTCAGGAATAATAGTGTTAGTTGCACATTTTATTGCTAGATTTTGAAAGACAAGATTAAATTTGTGGCACAATCAAATTCATTTAATGAGTTTTTTAATAAAAGAAATCTACAACCCTGGTTTTCCCCAGATTTTCACTCCATAGGGCCCTATTTCTGCAAGGCATTCTCCAAAAAAGGGTTCTATGTTAAAGTATGACTGGGTTGCAGCACACAATGTGGCATTGTTGGAGACCCACGACATACCTCAGAATGTCAAAGGCTTGTAGAAGTACTGTGAAGAAACTTGTTTAATTAAAAAAAAGTACTGTCTTAATATGTTTCCTAGAAAATGGAGCCTGAGCCAGAGTTTGCATCCTAAAGATTTAGCAGAGGTGCAATCCTAGTGGGACAGAGGGAAAGCAAATGCTGGCTGGTGTTACCCAGCTGGTCACAGCCTCATAAGAGAGCACCTTATGATCACCAGGCAAGAGCTGTGTCTTCCAGATAGGCTGTGGAACCACCACACTTTGGAATCATCTGGAGTCATTTTCCATGAAAGTTTACACATGAAGTGTTAATGCTGCTGGACTTAGGGGTTGTGTTAGCTGGCCTCTTTGGGTGGTTGCTGGGTCAGGCAGATCTTCTGCTCCGCAACACAGCCTTGGACCCTTGGTTAGATCTGGGCACTGGAGCTCCTGTGGACCCTCTGCAGAGGACCCTGTGATGGCTTTATTAAAACCTTGTCCTCACTCCTGGGGAGGCTGAGACCCTAGGAGATGAGGCCCTGGTGCCTGAGGGCTTGAGAATGGTGTGAGGGCAAGCAAATCTGGAAGGTACATAAAGTGGGTCCTGTATATCTGTCCTTTTACAAATGTGCACTGTGTAAATCTCAGTTTTTTTCTCCCCTTTTAAAATTATATGTTATTCCATGAAACTCCTGAGCCATAGATTATGGAGCTATGTTCCACAACTGTTAGTAATGTGGTAGAGCATTAATAAGACTGAACTCCATAGCTTTTGAAGATGATTCTAGAACCAGGGATACTTACAATTTTAGAGCCCTGTGTGTCAGGAAAGATGGTCCATTTTAAATTTGGGACAACAGTCACACTGAGTTAGAATCCTCGTTCATCATACATAGTATTCCCATGCAAACGGATGATCCCAAGTAATATACTTAGGAACAGTTGTGTTTCCTCCTATTGTCTATTTTCTCTTTTTCTGCCACCCTCAGTTGGTCATTTATCTTCTGACTTTGCTTTTGAGTTTTTTTTTTTAAGCCTGTAGATATTTAAAAATTAAGGAGCTTTTAATAAAACATTTTTTGAGATTATTTTAAACTTACAGAAAAGTTGCAAAAATAGTACAAAGAATTCCCATATATCCCTCACCTAGAGACCCTACTCAAGATTTGCCACTTGTCCCGGTAACATTCTCTATAGCAAAAGGATCAAGGTCCGAATCATGTGTGCTTTTAGTGATCATCTCTCTCTAGTGTGCTTGAATCTGAATAGTACCTCAGTCTTCCCATGACTTTTATGATATCCATATTTTTAAAGATTAGAAGCCACTTTGTAAAATATTACTCAATTTGGGTTTTTCTAATGTTTCCTCGGGACTAGACCCAGGTTGTGTATTTTTGGTTGGAGCATTACAGAAGCAGCGCGTCTGTGTTCTTCATATTGTACCTATAGTGTGGCCTATCATGTTGACTTGTCTAATTACTGGTGGTTATTAATTTTGATTACTTGGTGAAGATGGTGTCTGCCAGGTTTCTCCACTATAAATTTCCTTCCCCCACCCTTTATTAATGCAATTAACAAGCATTTTGTGGACCGGTACTTTAAGACTCTGTAAAACCCATTTCTCATTCCACTTCTACCCACTAGTTTGAGAATGTACTGATATTTCTTGCCTCAGTTATTATGGTGGTGATTGCAGATTGTGATTTGTAGTTTCATAATTTTTTCTGTATTTGTTGACATTCTGCCGTAAGGGAGACCTTTCTTTTCCCTCCACCTATTTTTTTAACTGATAAGAGAGAACTCCTGGATTCCAGTTTGTTCAGTGGGTCTTAATCCATTACTATCATCTTGATGCTCAAATTGTCCCAGACTTTACCAGTAGGAGGCCTTTCAAACTGGCTTCTGTGTCCTTTTGATATATCCCCTTCATGCTATGAGCACTTCCTTACTCACAAGACAAATATTTCAGGCTCATCCTATTCTTTCCCTGCACCAGTCTGGGAATCAGCCATTTCTCCAAGGAGCCCTGGTTTCTTTTAGTGGAGAGTGATAAACAAAATTTTTTTTGTAGTTTTATGATTTTATTAACACAAATATAATGTGCACGTAAGCTATTTTCTTTGTTGCACAGCCTGGCATTGGGATTGGTGACTCTGATGGCCAGTTGGGCTGCTTTTTCTAAATGGATTTGGGGTTCTTGGAGGAGACATTGCTTACAATCTCTGCACAGTAAGATTTGTTGCACATCAGTAGCACTTTAGGTTTCTTGATGTTGTGGACTAGGAACTTCCAAAGGCCACTAGGCAGCATGTGCTTTGTTTTCTTGTTGCTCCTGTACCCAGTGTTGGGGGTCAGGATCTGACCCTTGAATCTTCTGCACACCATATTGTCGGTGCCTCTGGGTTTCCATCAGTTGTGCTTAATTTTGACATATCGGTCTGACTGGGGCTAGATGAACTTCTTGGTTCTTTTTTAATGATCTTGGGCTTCACCAGAGGTCTGTGGGTGGCCACCTCTTCAGGCAGTGCTAGGAAAAGAGAGGAGAGGGATATTTAGAAATCCATATCTGAATAGTAGCTGTGCTCATTGTTACTGAGATGTAATGGTACCCAGGCCTTCTCAGAATACTCAAGAATTCTGTAGAATTCTGAACTAGGAAATATGTGTGTATAAACATATATGTGTGCATTTGCATTTATTTCTATCTTCCTCTATTAAAAATAATTCACACTGCTACCTTCAATTCCAATCAAACACCATAGGGTTCACTCTAGCTTTACCCCTTCCCGAATTTGTACCTTCCTCCTCCAGTAGTAAGAAATTGGACTTCATTATCATTAATACATTTGTTTACTTAATCTCTCTGAATGTAGGTGATCTTATGGCCATTGTATGGCCACCAGTTGCTTGGACATCTCTCATACAGGCCCCAACCTCCACCCTGTTCAGAACCCCTCCCCATAGAAGGAAGGTTTGATGGTAATCTTAAAACTCAGTTATAACTTAGGTTTTCTTAGTAACTTTTCTGGCTTGGTCATTCATAAATATTTCCAAATCCTTTGGGGCTTAATTTATATTTCTCATTTCTACCACTTTCTTGGTGTAATGAGTTCCACAAGTCTAATCTTGACTTCGTGAAATAGTACTTCCTCATATTTCCTAAATTTAAGTTTCTTGAATTTTAAAAGGTGGTCTTAAATTCTTAAATTTCGGTATTTGGTGAACACATTTCCAGTAGTTCAATTTCAGCCCCAAACTAAACAACCACAGAATTTGTTCACCTCTTACCCATATGGTTCCTGGTTGTATACATTTTGGTCATGACCTCTTTGAGTGTGTGAGCAGTCAAATCTTTGTGGACAATACTGTTTTTTGCCACTCTCTTCATAACTTTTCAAAAATTTTCCTAGTTCCATTATATGATTTTTGGTGTCTGATTATCATATGATGTTCCAGCTGTTTTGCATAGCTTTACATTAGGGCAGAACCAATTTTTCTGTTTTGTTTTCATGTTTTTCCTTGGGCCAACTGTTTCTTGTTGAGGGGAGCCTAGAATGCTGGGGCCTGAACTCAATCAGGAGGGATAATTGTCCCAAGTGACTAGTAAGAGGTAAATCAGAGGATAAATGGTATTCTTGTCTTAGGAACAAGGGAGGCCAAATAGGGCACCTGGTGAGAATAGGAGGCCTCTGAGCATTTGCTATAAATGGGGCTGTGGGACCTGACATGGTTTTGAGGGGCTCTGGATTCTTGGTTTAAAGACAAGAGTTAAGGGGTGCCTGGGTTGCTCAGTTGTTAAGCGTCTGCCTTCATCTCAGGTCATGGTCCCAGGGTCCTGGGATTGAGCCCCGCATTGGGCTCCCTGCTCAGCGGGAAGCCTGCTTCTCCCTCTCCCACTCCCCCTGCTGTGTTCCCTCTCTTGCTGTGTCTCTCTCTCCGTCAAATAAATAAATAAAATCTTTATTTTTTTTTTTAAGACAAGAGTTAAGGCAGACAATAGTGGAACATGGAACTAATGTTTTGTGGGAATAAACTAGAGTAAATGTGAAGTCCTTTTCCTGGATCAAAGGTCTGTTCTCCAGGACCCTTCATTCTATATGCATATTTAAATAATTTCAAATAACACATTTGAAACACATAAGCTATTCTTTTGGTCACTCACAGAAACCAGCTTTTTATAACCCCAGCTTTTGACTTATTTTTCCTCTCTTTACCCAAAGGATGTGGCAACCCCAGTTCTGGACACAGGTCCTGATCCAGGACAGGACTCATCAGCCAGCAGCTGTGATGCCAACACTTGACAGGACTTAGAATTAAATTCTCCTTCAAGACTCGGGAATTGGTGGCTCAGTTAACACTGGGAAACAGTGTGGTACAGTAGGAGGGGTCTGGACTTTGGGTTCAGAGTCCAGTCTCAAGTTTCTATTCTATCATTTACTAGTTGTAGGTCTGTAAGAGTTACTTAAATTAGAACTCCTTTCCTTACCTGTGAAGTGGAGGTAATAAATACCTTACATGATTTATTTGCAGAATCTGTGTATAAAGTGTACCTAAAGTGTCTGACCCATGGATGCTCAGGAAATGGTAGCTATCTTTGTAATTAGGACTACTGTAGGACTTCATATTGCTTCTTGAGTTGCCCTTTATGGAACATTCCTGGGATACTCTAGGAATGACCACCAGATGCTTCTAACTCTGAGGAATAGCAGTTTTTTTCCTCCATTCCATGGGACTGGAGGTTTTGCACTCAGCATTTACTTATTCCCTTATTCCACTGTGTCCTTCGGCATGGTGGAGTCCAGGCAGCCTATTGAAGTTTTGGATGAGAATCCATTTCCACCAGTTATACACACTTGTGTGATATTTGGAGCACTGCTTATCTCTTTTCTACTAGAAAGCAAGGTAGGTGAGATGCTGGCTCTTTCTGTAGCAGTGATCCTATCACTTGACTAGTTGGTGAGGGTCAAGGGGTGACTGTAGCAATGAGGGCTGTGGGTTTATACTGATTGCATGGACTACAGAAGCATTCTAGTGCTTTACTCCCTAGTGTTGTGGGGGCAAGAGGCTGTTGTGAAAGTGGTAGAAGCTTCTTGATTCCACACCTTCATTACAGCAGGGAAAGCAGCTCCCTTGGCAGGCAAATTTGGCAGTGTTGTTCCACAAGTCACTCTTGGAATCAGCCTTGAGCCCATTCATCCAGCATTCTAATGATATTCCAAGGAGAACTTGCCTGTATTGAATCCCTTTTTCCTGAAGATAGCTAAAATGGCTTTGTTTCCTTCAGTTGAACACTGCCAGAAAGAATTTCCACTCTCTAATTTTGGTCATAGGCTCTGGTCTGTGACTGCAGACCCTTGTCTTCCTCGTTTGAGACTTGCCTTCTAGGACTGGAGCCTTGATTCAAGCCTGTCCTGCAGCCATGAATAGATATTTTGATTGGTGGTACCCTACTGGCCTGCTGGAGCTCTCTAGCTTTTATTGCTGCTTAAGTTCCCCCACTGGGCCCCACCTGTCTGAATGGAGTGCCCAGTGCATACTGTTGCTTTGGGGTATCCTGATCTTGGTATAGCTTTTGAACTCCATGCTTTAATTCCCTAGTGCCTCCCTTAATAGCTACTCAGTTCTCCCAGCTCTTTACTCTGGTCTTGAGCTGAACCCACTCTCGTGGGCTGTTCTCTGTGGCCATAAATGATCCACAGCACTATATATCATGGGCTTGATCACAGATCTCCATTGGGCTAGCTCCATGGCACTTGCCCTTTACCCAGAAGAGTTTAGAGTCAGTCACCAATATACATTACTAGGTTCTCCTTTGAGATCCCATACAGAAATAGCAAATTTTACAGACTAAATTTTGCAGAAATAGCAAAAGCTCTGTTTAGATGTTTCTAACTAGAGAAGATTTAAACTTTCCCTGAGGTAGTTCTGTATTGTGAAGAAGGTGAAGGATGGTATTGTTTTTAAAATGCTTCTTCTGAAGTCACCATATATTTTTACCTATACCATGATTGATAAAAGATGAATTTTTCTCATCTTCAAGAGGATAGGAATAGTTTTTATATGGGTTGAATTATAATACTATTTGTCAGAGCAGTAAGTAGGTTAAATAGGGATACACTAATTTTCTTATAACCAATGAGTAAATGTTTTATAACAGATAAGTAAATAGAAAAGTTTCTGTGTTATGTAAAACTTATAACTAGAATTCTTAGAATTTTTAATAAATACTCCACTGTACAATAAGATATAAAAAACAAATTAAATTTGAAATAAGAACATTCCTGGGATACTCTAGGAATGACCACCAGATGTCCCCTAGCTAAAATTTGTATCTGAGAGACTGAATATACACATGGACAATGGTCAGACTATGTATACAAATAGAACTTTGATCCAGCAACCTGCCTAAGAAACCAATTTTTTTTTTTTTTTTAATAAGCAGCCCAGGAAGCCAGCATGTTATCAATCAGATTTGGAGGAAGTCAGACAGCTATTTTTAGAAATAATCCAGGAAGCCAAACAATAACCTCTTAACAGTTGGCCTCAACTGGTCAGGACTTGATGAATAACTGACCATTTCCCTAATTTTTGCTGCTACTTCCAACTTAGGACCAATGGGAGATGTGTCCCCTAATCAGTCACATAGGATGTTGCACTTCTAGTTACCCCACCCCTAGATTCTCCATGCCAACCACCTCCAATCAGGGCATACCTAAAGCCTTCCCTTTTTTCCATTGTGAAATGTCCCCATTCCTCTGCCTGCCTTTGAGTCTTTGACACTGTGGGTATGGTGACTGGCTCTCTTGATATAGCAAGCTCTGAATAAATAGCTTTTGCTTGTTCTCATTTGGTTGGTCTTGCTTTATTTCCACATATCCATAGTGTCTTTAGGGAATCTCGTAAAGATGTTTATTTTTTCCCTGTTGCCTATGAGTATGCTGGTATTCTTAAAGTCCTGAGTCAATTTAAAGTTTCTCAATCTCTCAACTTTCCTGTTAATTTCAAATCAGAGGAGATACAGTTCTCTTTAATGCTGAATTTGAAAATTTGATTTATAATTTAAAATTCAACACTCTCTATCCATAGTGAAATAGTTTTCTACAATTCTAGATTGCATTATAACTAAAAATTTAATGATCTTTGGTATAAAATTGATTGAACCCATTTTGAATATTAACTAGAATACATCCATTAATTTAGTTTTATGTGCATGCTTATGTTTCTCTTGAGAAATGCAAATGATTATCCAGAAACTGCAGTGCATCATTTTTCCTTAAGTGTTTCAGTCTTCCTTTGTCTGATTCAGCAACCTCTTCTCATTATTAGTATCCTTATCTCATTACTGTCTTTCTCATTTTTTTCTCCTTCCCTTGCATTACAGTAAGTCTTTGTTTCTCAAAGTGTGGTCCTCAAGCCACCTGTATTATCCAAAAAGCTTGTCAAAATGCAGATTCTTGGGCCTCATGTTGGATCTACTGGAAGCAGACTTTGGAGTGGGTCCCAGAAATTTGCATTCAAACATGTTCCTCAGATGATTTCTATATGTAACATTCATTTTAATCTGTCTATGTATCTATGTATCTATTTGACTGTATACAGACTCAAATTTAGGAATCACTGGTCTTTATGCCAGGTACTTGATAGACATAATTTATGACCATTTTAAAGATTAGAGATAATTTCTATTTTATTAATGGGACTGTGGCTCAAGATAAGTGACTTGTCCAGGGTCACAGCTAGCAAACTATAGAGCTGGGAGTACAAGCTAGATTGCCAACATAGAAATAATTCTATATGTTCATAGAAAAGCTAAAAATTTTTTCTTGGGGACTAACCTTAATGCTTTACTGAATCACCCATCCAGTTCGGCTGCAAGAGTCTCTTTAGTAGCTGGGTGTAGATATAGGCTAAATTGTGAGATAATGTTTTTGGCAGTGAAATTTAACCATCATCCCATTTATGAGATAAAGCAACATCTCAGTGGGAGCCTTGAGCAAAGGTATGAATGATGAGTTACACCCAGGGCAGTTGTGGACAATCTGCTTAGAGCAGCAAGCAATACTGTTTAAGCAGAGAACCCTGTGATTGTTGAGATTGGGACTAAACTTGAACTACGGGGATCTAAGTTCATTTTCTTTTGGCAAAACATCTTTAAGGGAAAGTCTTAAAAAGGCTTATAAAAACTTAAAAGGCCCTTGGACATCAAATGGCTCTTACAAATTAATCAGAAACATACGGATTAGGTTTCTCATAAAATACTTTAAGTTTAAAATTATGGGAAAAAGCACAGGCAAAATGTCTTTTAGGTTTGTCCAAACCAAACCCTAAATGCTTGGGAAAAGTTGGAAATACTTTACAAAAGCAGGATGACACTGAGTACATATGTGGCATCTTTAGATGACACAGAAAAACAGAATCCCATTCTACAGTGGGGTGGGGCCTGAACTCACATGGAAATGTGGAAAGCCGCTCTGGCAGGTTTCAGTGATTGTGGGTAGTGGGATAAGGGTTGCAGGAGGAGCTGGGAAGGGAGGAGGAGGGTTTGGAATATGAGGAAATGGTCTTTCACTCTTTCCAGGGAGGCGGACTAGTGGCATTCTTTTCCTGCCTTGGTGCTGGCTCCTTCCCACCCTTGGCGAGTCTTTTAGGAGCAACCTTGGTATAAAGGAGTGCTGTATGGCTGGGTGGCATAAGACCTACATTTAGTCCTAGCTCTGTCACTTCCTAGCTGTCTGATGCTGTTCAAGGTATCCCCACCCTAAGGGGAATGCCTACTGTGATCCATGAGGCTTCCTAAGCCTCAGTTTCCCACCCGTTAAACAGGAGGTAGCACAGACTGGCTGTGGTGTTGGGAAGAGTTGGGTGAGATTATTTAATCCATTTAAGCACTAGTGCCTGACACCTTGTAAGTGCTCAGTAAGTTACTATTGTACTTTGGCATGATCCTAATGTAATTGTTTGGAGATGTCTAAGGAAAAGGGAGACCTTTGCTATCCAGAATGCATTAAGAGGCAGGAATGGAGGAGGGGATGTGAGAAGGGTTTTCCTTGTCTCCAGGTGGAAGATAAATTTTAGCACTGAATTTAAATATGGGAATGAATGTTCCCTTGTATGGAGGGGTGAATATGGTCTATTAATTCCTCCTTTGGATGCAAACAGCTTTTGGGTCTTTAAAAAAAAAAAAGTATCAGTCATGGATGCACAAATGGTTAGTCCTCTAAATTTGTATTTTATTTTGGAAATGATCTGGTTTTTGAATAATATATTTTTGTATGAACTATTGTTCCAATTTTGAGGCTGCAAAAAGTCTTTCCATGGACATGGTGCCTTTCCAAAACCAAAAGTAAATATTATTGAAAATGAATAATATCAGTGTTAAGAATAATCCTCAATCTAGTTTGATCAGTTTCTTCCTTCCTCTCTGATCTAGGCTTCTGTCTAGAGAGCATGGCCTCCATAAGGGTAACTCAAAGTTTTATAAAGCTGGCTAGATCTTTGGAAGTGGCCCATTTTTCCCAACTTTTCCTCCTCCTCCGACCCAAACTCACGGCTTACTCAAAGCTCATGGAGACAGAATACCTGACTAAATTTGTCCATTTTTGGAATCTACACACAAAAATTATTTCTTGTCTTTTAAAATGTTTTGGTTGCTGTCTTCTAGTTTAAAAGAGCTTGAACTAAAATGCATAGACACAGCTGTCATATAGTTGAGTATACATTTTATAAAATTAGATACTTGAAAATGCATAAGCATCTAGGCATGTTAATATTTTATATTCTTAGATCCTTTACATTCATTTTTGTGTTTGTATTTATGTGACCTTGTAAACCATGGATCAAATAAAACACACCTGGTAAGTCGGAGAAAATGAATGTGAACCTCATTGGTTGCATAAGCATTTATGCATCTGCGTGACTGCATACATATTTTATTTGATTACAGATTTTAAATGAAAGAGGGCTCAAATGCAATAATTTAATGTTACCATGAGAATTCAATTTATTTATTGTTTATGTTTAACTGTAGTTTTGCTAATCCATTATGGTGGTTACACACTTTTGGTGTATATGTACAGTGGGGAAAAAAAGCCATTCACTACTGAGAGCCTCTTGTTAAAACTGGATTGTTATAAGCTCAGACCAGTATGTTACATAATAAGACAATACAATCATCATGATAACAGAGGGTGTTTTCTGGGAAGACAAGATAGCAATATCTGTAAACTGCACCTGCAAGGAGGCTATAATTTCTGTGTGGCTGTGACAGACAATGTGAATCATGGATTATTACCACTTTTTAAGGGCTCCATGCATTTCCCATTATTTATTATGGCTCCTATAGGACCTACCCCAGTATACTCACATGGATTGAGATATATATTCAGACACACAGATGTGTATATAGTTATATATTTATATACATATATTACATGCACACACATTATGCTTGTAATTTATAGCAAAGAAAATAAATAAGCTCAATGGTTAAAACCTTGCAAAACACCAAAACTCAGACAAAAGGAACCTTTACATCTGCCTGTTAGGCTTAACTGGAAGGATTCTCAAAGCTGCTGACCAGATTTTCAAGGAGAAAGCTCAATCTTGTTAATGAACCATAGCCAAAGGCCAGGGTTTCCTCTGGTATTCATGTACCCAATGGCCTCATTTGTCATTTTGTTTTGGGCTCTGCTGAGCTACATCCAACCCCCAGTGCCCATGGATAAGACTGGTTCCAGCAAAACCAAATGGAACTCTTTCTTTGCACTTTTCTGTTGTCATCAAGCTGTTTATAAGCCCATTCTCTTGGTGCCAAATGATTCCCTGATGCAAATGAATCACTTCTATGAAATACTTATAGTATAATCAATTAGATATTTAATAATTCTACATGGCAACAGGGCAAAAACAAGGTGTCAAGTTTGATATGTCTCCTTTTTCTTTCTTGATAACCTTGACCGAACGTTCTCAAACATCTCTAGTCCCAGTACTCTGTTGGTTGCTTATTGCCATAATGCTGAGTAACAACTCAGATGTGATTAGCATTTATTGCTCATCCTGGAGTCAGCTGGGGATTAGCTAGAGGGTTCTGCTGATCTTGGTTGGGCTTGCTCACCCATCTGGGGAGCATCAGACTGTTGAATGATCTAAGATGGTCTCAGCTGGGGCAGTTGACCTTTGCCAGGTGTCTTCATCTTCTGGCAGGTGAGTCTGAGCATGTTCTTATGGTGTTGGCAGAGATGCAAGAGGGAGGGCAAGCTTGACTGTGAAGCACTTTTCAATTCTTCTTGCATCACAATTGCTAACATCTCATCGGCCAAAGCAAATCATATGGATGAGACCAGTTAGACTGGAGGGCATTGCCAAATTACATGGCAAAGGGCACAGTATAGAAAAGCGTGAAGAGTTAGGGCCATGGTTTTGATGTATTAAACTCTTCTCCCATAGAACTACTTCTCAGGAAAGGATTCAAGCAGTATTTACAGTGAGCTGCAATGATGGTTTTGTGCAAAGCTAAAACATTGCCACTAGCATGGCTGCTTTGATATATGTGATAAAAATACAGAAGAAAAGGAATGCGTCTCTGTGGTAGGGTAAAGGTGTCCACTAATTCGTTGTCACTCCCTCACTGAGAGGAAGGGTCTGTTTCTCTGTTCTTTTGAACCTGGGCTGGGCCAATGGCTATTTGATTAATAGAACAGTGGAAGTGACCCTTGGTTCTGGGCCCAGCTCTTCAGGAGACTGGCAGCATCCATATCCTCCCTCTTGGAATATTCATTCTTGCCACATCCTCTCTCAAAGCACAGTTGCCATGAGGTGAGAAGCCCAAGCCACACGGAGAGGCTACATGGGGGCTCTCTGCTCAAAAGTTAGCCTCAGCTGCCAACCATGTGATGTCAGTGGTTCAGGCCAGTTGGGTTGCAGATGACTGCAGCCCCAGCTAATGAGAAGAACATGCCCAGCTTGGCTAGCTTGGCCAAAAATGTGAGAGATAATAAAATTACTATCATTCATTTAAGTCACTAATATTTGGGCTGGTTTGTTATATGGCCATAGATGATTGAAATAAGTTTAGGAGTGACTTCCCAGGCATTAGATCAGGGTGAAGGAAGCACTTTTGATAGAGTTTTTCTAGAGCCTTTGAAAAAGATAGTAACCTATTTTTACCTAAATTTAACAGCCAACTTCATAAATAGTTCTCTGGAAAGGTAAATGCAGTTTATCAAGGGTGCTGACTTACAAGTAGAGAAGCATAAATCTTGGAGAGATCTTCGCCATTGTAGGTTTTGCCATATCCTCATCTCGGGCTCTAGTCTCTATTCTTGACTCCAGAGAGCACTGCAGAGTGCTCTTCAGGCAAGAGGGAGTACCTTCTCTCTTATCACTTCTAATGCTTCTAATGCATGCATGTGCCTGTGCGTGTGTGTGTGTGTGCGTGCGCCTACTGCCAATTTCATTCTTCATTGACCCTCCCCCTCACCCCCAGCATGGTTCAGGGCTTATGTTTCACCCATTCATTGATAAATACCAATCTCTGCCTTGACATTGGATTTAATTTTGAAAGAGATTTGCTGTTGTGGCTGACAAATCCCATTGTGTCTTCTCAGGACAAATAGCATCTTCATTTGAATTGTCACCTGCTATGAGTCCTCCAGACTTTTGCTTCTTCCTTGTTTCAGGTGGTCAGAAGCTGACTGTACCATCATTTAACACAGGTGATTCTTTTTAGCTGCAAACTCCTATCTTGTCACTTGTTTTCTTTTAGTGCTCCCACCTTTATTGAGGTATAATCGACAAAACTGTATATAAAGCATACAGTGTAATGATTTGATGTGTACATTATGAAATCTTTGCCACAATCAAGTTATTTAACACATCCATCACCTCACATAATTACCCCTTTGTGTGTGTGTGTGTGTGTGTGTATGTGTGTGTTGAAAACGTTTAAGATCTACACTCTCAGCAAATTTTAAGTATACAATACAGTATTAAGTATAATCATAGTGCTGTATAATAGATCCTTGGAACCTATTCATCTTAAGTGAAAGTTTGTTTGCTTGACCAACTTCTCCCCATTTCCTCTACCTTCCAGCTCCTGGCAACCACCATTCTATTCTGTTTATAGGAGTTCAACTTAAAAAAATTTTTAAGTTTCCACAAATAAGTGATACCATACAGTATTTTTCTTTCTGGCTTATTTCACTTCCCATAATGCCCTTCAGATTCATCCACATTGTTGCAAATGCAGGATTTCCTTCTATTTTTATGGCCGAATAATATTCCATTGTGTATGTTGTGTGTGTATGTGTGAATACATCTTATCTGTTCGCCTATTGATGGACACTTGGGCTGCTTCCATGGTTTGGCTATGAGATCCCATTTTCAACATGGCAGGTAAACAAGGAGAGCCAGGAGGTAAGAATCTGAAGCATGATAGTTGTTTATTTTCCTAAGGGACATGTTTCTTATGATGCCCAACACTGCCTACTTCGTGGAAAGAACCCTCAGAGAAGTTTCCAAAAGTCAATGTCTCCACATTGTAAATAATTTACACTAATATTGTAAATAATGCTGCAATAAACATAGGGGTACATATATCCCTTTGAATTAGTGTTTTTGTATTCTTTGGGTAAATATCCAGTATTGCAATTACTGGATCATATGGTAGTTCTATTTTTAATTTTTTTGAGGATCCTCCATACTGTTTTTCACAGTGCTATATCACTTTACATTCCCACTAACAGTGTACAAGGTTCCTTTTTCTCCATGTCCTCACCAACATCTGTTATCTCTTGATCCTAACAGGTGTGAGGTGACATCTGACTGTGACTCCTTTTTTCTTTATTATGTTATGCTAATCACCATACATTACATCATTAGGTTTTGATGTAGTGTTCCATGATTCATTGTTTGCGTCTAACACCCAGTGCTCCATGCAGAACGTGCCCTCCTTAATACCCATCACCAGGCTAGCCCCTCCCTCCCCTCCCCTCTAGAACCCTCAGTTTGTTTTTCAGAGTCCATAGTCTCTCATGGTTCGTCTCCTCCTCCGATTCCCCCCCCTTCATTCTTCCCCTCCTGCTTTCTTCTTCTTTTTTTTTTTTAAACATATAATGACTCTTAAGCAGGTAAACCACCAAAGAACCAGGGCCAAGCCACTACCCTGGTGCAGTGAAGATAGGTCTGGGCTCAGGCTTATGAGATTTATTACCACCTAACTGTGTGATGTCTGTAAGTCTCTTCAGCTTCTCTGGGTCTCCATTTCCTTATCGTAAAGTTGGAGGCTGATTAGAGATGACAGTCCTGGAAAGCCCCTTGGATTTTACGGAGCACCTGGAGACACTAACAGTGACGTTTGGAAACTTCTCTGAGGGTTCTTTCCACGATGTAGGCAGTGTTGGGGCATTATAAGGAACATGTCCCTTAGGAAAATATATACAACTATCATGCTTCAGATCCTTACCTCCTGGCTCTCCTTGTTTACCTGCCATGTTGAAAATGGGATCCATGATTTTATAGTTCTTTGATGCATGTACTGCCAGTATTTGCAGGAACAAACCAAAGGGAGAGTTTAGGTTAAAGAGGAATGGATGACAAAAATAAGTCCTTTCACTTCCATGCATTGAAAACCCAGTTCTTTTCTTCATGGTGGAGAGGAGGTCTCAAGATCTCTCCTAGGTGTGGAGGGCTAAGACCCCTATTCCTTTCCCTATAACATATACTTCTGCATTTTCTGAACTGTTGGAAATAGCCCATATCTCCTAGGGTAGCTCTGGAATTAGCACATTCTGGCCTGGACCCATTCCCTCAGGAGGTGGGGGGGCCTAGATTCTGGGGTGCAAGCTGAAGGGAGCATTCCAGATTGTCAGATGAAGATCACATTGGCACTTGTTTCTGCGGCAAAGCTCTGGGGTGATGAATGGTGCACTAAAATGATGAGCATTACATTAGAAACTTGGAAAGGTATATTCACATACTGGTGGTAAACTCGGCAGTGATTTGGATGTACCCAACCACTTTTCAAGTGCTAGGGGGTCAGGACAAGCATAAAGCTTGTTTTGCTCAGAATTTTTTTCCTCATTTTTAAACTCATGTGCATTTTAATGGAAATTTAATCATATGTTTCAGATTTATTTACACTTAACTCATCAAAATGTTTTGCAAGAGGAATTCAAGGTCCAAGAAGCCTTTCGAGTTTTTTATAAGCTTTCTAAGGACTGTTTTTTTCTTCTTTTTTAAATAGAAATAGGAAACCATGTATCACTGAGAGCAAACAAACTTGAACTCCAAAGGGTTCAAGTATGATTTGAAACTTGTAAGTCAGGAAGAATATTCTCCCGTGAAATGGATTCCTTCATAGTTTTTCCTTCGACATCTATGGGGAAACAGCTGAGGATTTCAGTAAAATATTATCTAGTTTTCTAAAATTAGTGAATATCCTGAAATGTAGCATACAGATTAGAAATGTTATAGCTTTTTTTTTTTTTTTTTTAGTATTACTT